>NW_005871319.1:1439096-1509488 GCF_000147115.1 Myotis lucifugus
GCATTAAGGGAGCCTGGTTCAGATTTGGAGGAGGGGGTTGACTGGGTCTCTAGAGGGACTTCTTCTGTGTCCAGAAACAGGTCTAGGGTAGCTGAACTTGGGCGACTGAGGCTCTAATTAGAGGCTGAATTTGGGGTCCTTGAGTCAGGTATGAGGGGGATGAAGTTGAGGGAGCACTCAGTAGGTGAGGCACTGATTTTAAGGGACTTTTAGCTCAGTGTCAGAGAAGGGTTTCTGGGGGACAGAGGTGCTCTCTTGGGAGCTTGGTGATTCTCAATGGCTGGTTGCTGGCGGCTGTGTTTGGGGATAATATGAGTCTGGTAGGATTTGGGGGTGTCTCAGATAATGCTGCGTGAGACCAGCCTTGTGAGTGTGTGTGAGCGAGAGAATCAACATTCATCAAGACTTGACCAGAACAATCTCTTCACTCCTTACCATCCACCCAACTGGATCAGATCCCAAGGAGAGTGAAAAGCCACCCCTCCATCGGGGCTTGAATGGGAGACAGGCAGACAGAGGTGATGGAGATGGTGCTACCTCTTTGCCCAGTGAAGAAGGCTTCAGACTTTATTTGGGAACACAGAGGAGGGTCTTGTTCCTATTGCCACCTGCCCTAGCCTCTTAGCAAGCCAACCTCTGCTCATGGCATACACACAGGCACATACATGTTCTTTTTACCTCACCCTCCTAGTCTATCTCTCAGACCCTGGAGATAATCTTGAATCTGTCAGCAGAGCTGGAATGAGCACCAATTGCACCATCCCTATCTGGGTGGGTCTTATCATCAGTGGCCTTGGAAGCCCCAACCCCCATTTCTCCCAAGTTCTGTGCAATGGGTGTGTCAGCATGGGAGGGGGCTTTGGCTACTTTCTGCCTGGAACTGTGCTGAGCTCCGCGGATCCCGGAGCTTCCTCTTCCCAACTTCCTAGGTGGTTTTAGGGCCCCGTCTGAGGGTGAGGAAAGGAAGGAAGACAGATCTTTGGGGAGGGGAGAAAATTCTTGCCAAGTGAAGTCACCCCCAATAAGAAAAAAATGCTCAAAAGTTGGTCTTGTATAAGGGGACAAAGGGCAAACACAATTCCAATGAGAGGCAATCCATGTCAGAGATGCGTGGACCACCCTGACGGGGACAAACCCACTGTCAACACTGGGGAGACAGTACTGTCACCATTGGGCTGGCAGGCTTCTGGTCTGGTGTCTATCAGCTCTGAAGACAAAGGGAGGAAGCAGAGGCCCCAGCAGGTCCCCTGGAGAGAGGCAGCAAGGCCCCTCCCTTGGGAGAACTGTGTGCAGGACCCAACAAAGTTCCACAGATGCACGCCATCACCTGGAGGGCTCATTCTAGGAGGTTACCCCACAGAAATTTGTGCACCATTGTTCAAATATGTCTTTTTGAGACTACCCATCAGAGCACTGATGAAATAGCCAGGAACTGGCAAAAACACGAATGTCCATGGAGATGTGATGGGATCCACCAATCCTGGTCCACATGGACAAGGGAAGCTGAACAGCTGCTAGAGTGAGAGCAAGGGTCTCTATGTGCCAACAGACAAAGACCTCAGGGTCCTCTCATGTGAGACACATGGACCAACCTTCAGCATCCTGGATTCCACCTGGTAGACCACATGCATGTGATTTCAACAGGCAGACATACATAGGTGAAAATGAGTCCGCATGTGACAGAAACAGACGAAACACAATGAGAGAGGCAAAGCCTGAGAGATACCCACTGAACCCCTCGTGAGGGTCACCCTGGGGTGGGACTTGCAAATCTCTCATCTTCCCTTTGAGGTCATGTCCAGCTTTTTATAATGCATGTATGACTTAGATAGTTATAAAAATATTGAAGTCTTATGTTCAGTGTTATGCATGTATCACTCAGGTATGGCATAAAGTACATTATTTAGTTTTTACTGTTAAGGGACTTTAGACAAGGAAAATAAAAATGTATTACAGTATAATAAGGACTTTTAAAGGAACTCAGAATCAAGTAAAGAACAAAGTCCTCCCAGGGAGGCGAGCCCTGACCCAGGTGCTCACAGTTCCAGTCCTTTTTCTGTGTGTGCATGTAGTTGGCATTTGCATTTATGTGTCATTATTTGCAAATGACCTGATACTATATATAGTGAACCATAATGATTCCACCAAAAAAGTACCAGAACTGATAAATGAATTCAGTTTAGTAGCAGAAACAAAATATATATCCAGAAACTGGTTGCATTTTTATACATCAACTAGAGGCCCAGCACATGGATTCCTGCACATTGAGAGGAAATTAATTAGGAGGTGGCTGGCGGGGCGGGACTGGGCGAGACGGGCCAGACACGCCCTGGAGCCAACCTCCTGTGGTCCCTCCCGAGCCAGCCGCACCTGGGGCAGCGCCGGGGCTCAAAGGGCGTCTGCGGAGTGAGCGGGGTCCCTCCGGCAGGTGGGGTCCCTCAGCCTGGCCTGCGGGGATGGGGCAGAAACTGGCAGTCTGACATCCCACGAGGGGTCCTGGAGTTCGAGAGGGCACTCTACAAAGTTGCTGTCACTTGGCAGCTCCTGCATTAAGCGTCTGCCCCCTGGTGGTCAGTGCGCGTCATACCTACCAGCCAGTCGGCCGGTCGCTTAGCCTTTTATATATATAGATAATGACCTCTCAGAAAGGGAAACAAAGAAACCAATCCCATTTACAATTTTATCAAAATCAAAATAAAATATGTAGTATAAAAATTTTGCTCCATACACATGAGAGAAAATGGCAGAAAGAAAACAGAAATAAGAATTAAAATCCAAATATTGCTTTTGGGGGAATTTCTCTTTTTAAAAAAATTATTTTTATTGTTGAAAGTATCATAGATGTCCTGTTATTTTTCCAAGTGATCCCCTCCTCCCTACACTCACCTGTCCCAGGCATTCCCCACACTATTGTCTGTGTCCATGGGCTATGCATATATGGATATAAGTTACCTGGTTAATCTCTCCATGCCTACTTCCCACCCCTGCCTGCCCTCTGAGATTCGTCAATCTTTTCCATGCTTCTATGTTTCTGGATCTATTTTGTCCATTAGATTCCACATATGAGAGAGATCATGTGAAACATGTTTCTCTGACTGCCTTATTTTGCTTTGCATAATATTCTTTAGGTTCCTCCACGCTGTCTCAAAGGCTGTTTCTAGATCTTAGCAATTGTAAACTGTGCTGCTATAAACATAGGGGTGCATACATTCTTTCAGATTGGTGTTTCAGGTTTCTTAGGATATATTCTCAGAAGTGGGATCACTGGATCCAATGGCAGTTTCATTTTTAATTTTTTGAGGAAACTCCATACTGTTTTTTATAATGGCTGCACCAGTCTGCATTTCCACCAGCAGTGTACTAGGGTTCCCTTTTCTCTACATCTTTACTAGCACATGCTATTTGTTGATTTGTTGATGAAAGCCATTCTGACAGGTGTGAGGTGATACCACATTGTCATTTGAATTTGCATCTCTCTGATGATTAGTGACTTGGAACATTTTTTTCATATGTCTCCTGGCCATCTGTATGTTCACTTTGGAGACATGTCTATTTCTCGCATGCAAAAATTTTATACTACTACAGAAGTAGAAATAGATCAACTAAACTAAGAATAATAGTTAAGACGAATTTATGCAAAAAGCAGGTTTATGGGCCTATCTAATATTGAGAGTGTAGGAAAAAATGACTAATTACATTTATAAATAAATCCTAGTTAACTTAAACTATATTATTTAAAGATTTGAGAAACTTAGACAAGAACTGGCCTAAGTTTTTCTTTTACACTTTTATTTTTTACTTGGTGAACAAGTAAAAAAGAGATAACCATTACACTATTTATATAGACCACTAACTTTGAATGAACCAAGAAATGTATAAAACAGGCACACTTTTACAAGTCAACAACTGATGTGTCATAGACCGTAGTTATCTGTGAAGTTTTGGATCTGCTGATAATACTATGCTTTTAAATCATCCTTCTGATAACAACCGTCCATGTCCTCTAAGGAATTTCTTCCTGATTCACATAGTCCTACTGTCCATAATGGGACCATTATCCATCCCAACCACAAGGAAAAGACCATCAAGATTCCATCCTGACTCAGAGAAATCATCTGTCTATTCAGATAAATAGAAGCACAAGTAGATGAACCTGCTGCTGCCCACAGACACCCTCAGTTGCAGGGAAGGAGTCCCTTCATGATAAGAGAAAATCAAACCAAACCTCAAAAACAGAAAGCTTCTGGAGAACCAGACCCAGCCCGGCCCGAAGCCATTCCTAACCATTCTGAATGCCTCAGTTCCATGCCCTACATACTTCCTTTCTGAGCTGGATAGCTGTCATTGCCCAGGAAAGAAGCATGCTACTCATAATTTATTCATATCCATTTAATAAGCAAGGCCCCTAGGAAAGTCTATGATGTAATAAAATATATTTTCCAGAAAAGTAAGTAAGTAAATAAATCAAAATAAATACATAGGAGTAAATTTACCCAAGGAGGTAAAGGACCTGTATTCAGAAAACTATGACATTGAAGAATGAAATCAAAGTAGGTATTAATAAATGGAAGCATATACAGTGGGGCCTTGACTTACGAGTTTAATTCGTTCAGAGACCGAGCTCGTTAACTCAAATTACTCTGTCAACTCAATGCAAAAAATCAGCCGAGAGACAGCTGGTATCTCAAAAAACTCGTTAGGACACTCGTAAGTCAAGGCCCCACTGTACCTTGCTCATGGATAGGAAGAATTAATGTCATTAAAATGTGTATACTACCTAAAGCAATCTATAGATTGAACATAATTCCTATTACAATACCAATGGCCTATTTCGCAGAACTAGAAAAAAATAATCCAAAAAGTTGTTTGGAAACACAAAAGACCCCAAATAGTGAGAGAAATCTTGAAATTGTGCAGGGGTTCTTATTTAAATACACTGGATTTGCGGCTTGGGCATTGGAATCCCAAAATCACTGCAGGTGATTCTAATGGGCAGCCTAGGTTGATACCCATTAATTTTTATAGGATACCCCTGTAGTCTGTTGATTTTTCCCCCAAAACTTAAAAAGATAGATTTTCATTAATATTTAAAAATGTGTAGAATCTATAATTAAGCGGTCTTCAGGTTTTTAGCATGATGTGGATTGTATAAAAGAGAACTCATTCTCACCCTTTAAATGAAAAACTTGCAGAAGAAAGCAGCTTTGAATAGTCTTACTTGATTTTCTTTCCTTCCTGTAATCATGTCTCTTATGTCTGCAATTTACTATTTCCTCTTATCTATTCATTTTCTATAGTTTTAGGTTGTA
This sequence comes from Myotis lucifugus, assembly GCF_000147115.1. Taxonomy (NCBI): domain Eukaryota; kingdom Metazoa; phylum Chordata; class Mammalia; order Chiroptera; family Vespertilionidae; genus Myotis; species Myotis lucifugus. The sequence goes on from NW_005871319.1 coordinate 1,444,406, forward strand.
TTCATCACTTCCTTTACTGTCCCACATGTGTTATATATATTTTGAATTAATATTCACTAAACTTAATTCCAAAAGAATCTATTGTACTTCCTCCAATCTCCAAATTTCCTTTTCCATGTAGTTTTTATAAGCCTGTCGTGGTGGCAGTGCTAAGTTGTATTTTTAAGGTTATTTATTATTTATGAACCCCCCCCAAGATAGATATTTTGTTTTTCTAAAATACACATTTTCTTCAGAAATAATCCCCATTCCCCACTCCAAATAGCCAAATGAAATTCTAAGAGACTAGTTTTGTGATGCCAATAAGAAAAGTAACTACTACTGCCCTGACCTGTGGGGCTCAGTTGGTTGGAGTTTTCTTCTGTACACCAAAAGGTCTTAGGATTGATTCCTGGTCAGGGCATGTACCCAGGTTCTGGGTTCAAGCCCCAGTCCAGGAGTAATTAATGTTCACTCTCACATCAATGTTTCATTCTCTCTCTCCCTCTCACTTCCTCTTTCTCTAAAGTCAATGAAAGCATGTCCTCCAGTGAGGATTTAAAAAATATAAAAAACCACTGCAATAATAATATCCAACAATACACAAAGTCAACAACAAACTGCATTATTCTAAAAGCTTTACTTTCAGCAAGTTGAATTCCTTTTGAAGTTAATAGTTCTACTTTTGCAAATACATACAATTACGCAATATAAACTATCATTCTCTCACTGGTACCACTAGTGAACCTAATGATTTGTTTTTGATCCACCTTGTTAACTTCCAAGATTGCTGGCATTTCAGAGAAGCTGATTAGCTAAAATAGAAAGCATCTAGACCAGTGGTTCTCAACCTTGGCTGCACATTAGAATCACCTGGGAATCTTTTTAAAATCCTGATTTCTGGGCCTCATCGAGCCAAGGTTGAGAACCACTGATCTAGACTCTATTACAAAAGAAATGGTCCAGCCATGAGAATTTTTATGTTTATGAATCTGGCCCTTATTACCATTGAATGCACAATCAATAAAATTAATAGAAAAATCCTATTCCTCAAATAAATAAATGATGTATACATATTCAAACATACATAAAATATGTCCTCTTAAAAGGAACAAATGATCATTCTAACTAGCAAGTTTTAGGAGAAATAACTTCTGCTTTCTCTAAGATTTCACTGATGTTTCAAATATGACTAAAGTAAAACAAAGTGGTTTTGACTTGAGCTTCTAGATAACTGGTGAATCCACACTTTGGGTGAATGGTTATATTTTTATGCATGCAGGCATATTATCAATTATGAAACTAATTTGCTTCCAAGATACTCAGAATAACTGCTAAAATTTGTATTGATTTTTTTCTGTAGGTAATTGAATCATGAATTTTTAATTATTTTCTTTATTATGCTTTTCTTTGTTTTCTAAATTATCTACAATACAATGTATTTTCATCAGAAAAAAATGGAAATGTCATTTTTAATATAAACAAACAATTTTATTCTCTAAAATATAAATTGTATTGATAAAAATATTGGCAATAAAAACCTCATAACTAATCACAAATATCTTTTTTATATCTATCTATATTGTATATATATATATATGATATTCATTTGGAATTTATTATTATTGAGTTGTCTTTTTAAAAAGACAAACATGCCCCTTTATTTAAGGTTTTGAAAATTTATAAAAATATTGTATTTAAATTGATTTTAAGTTAAATTTCAGTAATATCTGCATCACCATTTCAAATATCAATTTTAATCCACAATAAATAATGAGAATTGGTTATGGAGAGGAATTTAACGAATCTATTAGTACAGTCACTTCTAGTCATTTCTACGACTATGAAATTTTATTTTTAAAAATTTCATTTTATAACTTATTTACAGATAAGAGACACATCTTTAAAAGAAAGGACCTGAATCAAAACCAAATAAGTTGCAGGATACAAAATCCATGTAAAAAGCCACTATATTCTTATATACTAACAATGAAATTTCAGAAAAATATTCCTTTTGCATTTGCAACAAAAAGGATAAAGTATCTAAGAATAAACTTAACAAAGCATATGAAGGGCCTATATACTGAAAACTACACACAACTAATTATTTAAAAAGATTGAAAATGACACAATGAAATGGAGAGAGAGTCTGTGCTCACGGATTGGAAGAATCAACATAGTCAAAATGGCCAGCAGGCCTTCTCTTAACATTGTTCTGACAACCTAACCAGTCTAAGAAAAAGAATTAGAAATGATCAAATTTGCAACATGTGATAGATTACATTAATGGCACAAATTCTCCACCCCTCCCCATATCCCTGCATTTTGCATGTCACTTTCGAGTTCTCTTCCACTCTGGAAGGGTATTCTACCCAGCCATAAACATTGTGATTAGCCATGTGATAGGCGTTAGCCAGTGTGCTGTTAGTAACCAAGACACAAGCAAAGGGTTTTACTGTTGCTCACACAATTGGACTCGTTTTCCTTCACGCCTCTACTTGCACATGACAACTCGCCCAAGTTATTCTGCTGGGTGGAATAACATGGAGCTAGCTCCCACACCAGCTGACCTCCAACCCCTCAGCAAATAAAATAGCCAGGCAACTCCAGATGAGTGAGCTGATTCCACAAAAACCAGAAGAAGAAGGAAAAAAAGTCCTGAATCTCTGACTTCCAAACTCACAGTTTAAATAATTATTGGACCAGTGAGTTTTAAGGCAACTTTCTATAAAGCATTATATATGAGTTCATATAGAGAAAGAAAATAAAACCATCTTTATTCTAAGATAGTATGTTTCTGTATGTAGAAAATCCAAAAGAGTCTACAAACGATTAAAATTCGCAAGTAGATTAAGGAAGTTGTCTGGACCCAAGGTTAATATATAAAATTGATTGTGTTAATATACCAGCAAAAAAAAATTGTAAATAAAAAATTTTAAATGTCAGGTATAATACTATAAAAATACACATACTAAGGAATGATTCTAATAAAAGTTTGTAAGACTTCTTTTTTGAAAATTAGAAAATATTACTTGGACAAATTAGAGAATACTTAAATTAATGGAGAATTTAATGAAGAGTGTCCTGGGGGCCAGGATCTGTCTCTTGCTTCAACAGTGTTTGGATGGAACAGACCCAGGGACGCCCCTTCTTCCAGCCTCAGGCCACTCTCCTGTGTCCTGTCAAGTCACCACCTTCAGAACCACCTTCCAGACCAGCCAACACACCGGGTTTTTCCTACCTTCACTCCTTATTGCCCAACAGCCCTGAGCTCCCAAATCCGTCAGAATTATTCCACCAACTCGGAGGCTGCGGCCAACCACCTGGCCAACCTGCATCTGCGCCCCCCACACCTACCTCTCTCTGGGCTTCTGTTTCGACCTTGACGATGTGGCTCTCGAGGGCGTGGGCCGCTTCTTCTGCGAGTTGGTGGAGATGAAGCCCAGGGTGCTGAGTGTCTCTTAAAGTTGCTAATAAACCAGCGCGGTGGCCACATTCTCTCCAGGACGCGCTGAGGCCTCCCCAGATGAGGGGGCAAAACTCAGGACCATGGAAGCCGCCCTGGCCTCGGAGAGGAGCCTGACCCAGGCCCTATGGGAGCTGCAGGCCCTGGTTCTCCCTGCGCAGACCTCAGCTCTGTGACTTCCTGCAGAACCACTTCCTGGGGGAGGAGGTGAAACTCATCAGGAAGATGGGCTACACCTGACTCACCTCCGCAGGCTGCCTGATTGAATCTTGCAGGGGCGACTGTCTTCAACACTCGTGTATGCTGTATCTTAGACTACAGTGGAAGGAAATTAGGGAACTTTCAAAATGAAAACTAATTTCATAAGTTACAGCTCAGAAAATAAGAAGAACTGTCATGTCCCTTAGCAGCTTTTCCTTTAATTTTTGCAGGTTCGTTTGTCTTAAACCTTTGAGCCTTGATATTGTCTCTGTTATACTCAAACCAGGGCATTTTTCTTCAGCGCAAGTCCTGGAAAAGATACATGATGATATTTGTGCTGATTACAGGGGAACTTGCATGTACAGATAACTCTTGTAGACCATAAGTTGTGCAAAACAGTATACATGAAAACCCAAGAAACATAGAAACTAGGAATGAGTATTATCAAAAAGTCAAATCATTGCACTGTATAATAAACGTATGAGAGAAAGGCCTGATCCATTAACCTGACATCAGAAGGCCAGTTAGTAAAACTGTGGCCAGATGTCACGTTTTGAATGGGTAGAAGTTATTGTGTATCAACCTCCATATTTGGAAGTGTATCTCTTAATTATGAGAACATTTTGTGGCTAATAACTTCTTAAGGACTTGTGTCGTAAAGATTTTTATTCAAGTATATCATCATTGTTTTACTTTAAAACATGTCTTTTGTTCAATCTCATAAAATTTTTTTGTTTCAAATTTCTTCGGATATACTCCCAGAAGTGGGATAGCTGGGTTCAAATCTTTTAAACTAGAATAAATTAGTGTGATATGGAATAACATTTAAAATCTCAAAACGTTTTGCATATTGTTTAATACATGCCAGAAAAGCAGAATTGTGTTGGCTGGAAAAGTAAAATCATAGATAATTTGGACATTCCCCCAAATAAATGCCTTCCTGCCTTTATCATGGGCAGAATAAAATATGATCGCATTTGCTTTGAAAAGAAGAATCTTCTCACTCAAAAAATTGACATTTTTTAAACCACAGTTGTGTGTTTTTTCATCAATTCTAAAATCTTAACCATTACATTTTTTACCACCTGTTCCTGAAATGGGTGTCCAACATATTCTATACGTAGAAAATGGTTTCAAGTTCACAGTGGCATCAGTTGATTATGATGTAATATTACTTTTTTCCCCCTAGTGCCACATTTTTGTTATGTTTGTTTTAATAGTAGATTGTCCTTAGCATTAATCTTGCAAAATACCCGGGGAAGTTTTAATGCTTTTGTTTGTTTGGTTTGGTTTGAATTCTCTTTTTGCCAGAAAACTATTCACTCTATTAGACTTTATTAAAAGGAAACAGAAAATCAACTCAAACAATATTTAATACATAAACATTTCATATATTAATCTCTTTATTGAGGTTAAATTTATATACAGTAAAATGCATTGATTTTAGGTGTTCAATGAGTTTTAATGAATATATCCACTCTTATAACTAACTCCCAATCAAATCATAGGACCCATGAAAGTTCTATCATGCTGTCTTCCAGTCACTCCCCATACACAGGCAGCCACTGTTCTGATTTTAATCACTACAAATCAGTGTTAGCTATATTCGAACTTCCTATAAATGGAATCATAGAAAATGTACTCTATTCAGCTTCTTTCATTCAACATAATGTTCATCCTGGTTGTCTGTATCAGGAATTTGTCCTTTATTTACTGCTGAGTAAGTACTTTCCTATTTATGAACACTTGATTGTTTCTAATTTTAGCTTGTATGAAATTAGAATACGCCACCCCCAAATATACCACTTTGGCATTAGTATTTTTATTTTTTTGAGCTGGAGGCAAATCAGAATCAACAGCTATAGAACAAAGCCTTCCTAGAGCTTCTCTTATTTCACTAAAAGCAGAAACTTCTGAGAAGTCAGAGTTGTCATGAATCCCTTCTCCTGAGGAAGTTTATGGCCATAAGGAAGTCAGAAGATCAGTTCCCACTGAGAGGGACTTGCACAGACACACCTTACTCCAGTACTTTACCTCACAGCCTAAAACCCTTTGAAGTCTAAACCCCTTCCATTATCTTACCACTTCTCTACAACTTTATTGTTCTTTATTAAGATGACACGTGTATAAGCCCCGAGTTCCAACCTCCCCTTTGAGTTACTCATCACTGAGACTTCTCTCATGTGATATGTGCTACCCTCATCGATACACTCTGTTTCCTCTGTTAATCCATCTCTTGTTGGTCTAATTTTCCGGGCCTCAGTCAAAGAAACTAGGAGGACAGAGGAGAAAAGTTAAGCTTTCCCTCGCCAATGGGCTGTTTGTTTCAAAGTTGTTATACACGTTTTCAGACAAGTCTTTTTGGGCACATGTGTATTCCCTTCTCCTGGGTAAATACCAAAATGTAACTCACAGTCTAGGTATACTGAGGAACTTCCAGTGAGTTGTCCAAAGTAGTTCATCTATTGTGTACTCCCACCCGCCATATAGAAGAGTCCCAGTTGTTCATCATGAGCATTGATGGTTGTCAGTCTTTTGAATCTGATCCATTCTAATTGGTATGAGGAAGCATCACATGGTGGGGGATAAATTGCAATTTCTTGGAAACTATTTATATTGAAGATATTTTCATAAGCTTACTGTAATTTATATGCTTTCTTTTAAAAAGTTTCTTATAAATATTATTTGGTTTTGTTTGATTATCACTGAGTTAGAAAAATTATTTTTTATGTTTTGGTTACATGTCCTTTAAAAATACATGTATATGTAAACAATTTTTCTTCAAGTCTGTGTTTTGCCTTTTCAATGTTTTAAGAATGTTTAAAATTATGTTTTCTTTTAGAAATATTATAGTTTTAGCTTTTACATTTGATATACAGTTGTTCCCACACTAGTTGTTGAAAGTGTTCTCTTTTATCTGTTGAATTACCTTGACCACATACCTATGCACAGAATCTTTGTTCTGTTCCATTAATCTCCTTGTCTGTTCAAAAGTCTATACTATACTGTTGTGATTATTGTTGTTTTGACTTAGATTTTAAATTTAGGCAGTTAATATCTTCCTACTATTTTTAAAAGTTTATTGTGTCTTTTCAAAGTCCTTTGCATTTCTATATAAATTTTAGAAACAACATCCAAAATCATGTTAGGATTTTGAGTCAAATTTACTTGAACCTACAGATCAATTTTATGATAAATAGGTCTTCACAAAATTGAGTCTTCAATTTATAATTTGTTAAATCTTTAATTTATCTGTTAGTTAAATCTTTAATTTCTCAGCATTCTTTTGTAGTTTTCTTGAATAGGTTTTATAGATTTTGTATTAACTTTATTCCTAAATATGTTATGTTTCTGATGATATGTTTTTCAATTTCATATTCTAATTACTTGATGCTACCATATGTCAATACAAATGACTTTGGTATGTTCAGCATATATTGTGACCTTACTAAATTTAAGTTTTAATTTCAATATTAATTTTTTTAGCATACTTAGGATATTGCACATAAGCAATCATGTTTTCTGTGAATAAAAACTATTTTACTTCTCCCTTTTCAATATGTCTTTCTTTTGTAATTTTTTATTGCTTTCACCTGCTGGTTGTGACCTCTAGTAAAATGATAAATATAAGTAGTGAAAGAAGACACATTTATCTTCTTTCCAATTCTGGGGAAAGAGCACTCAATGATTCATTATTGTGTGATATCAGTTGTGTATTTTTGTATGTTTCTTATCAGGTTGAAGAACCGGCCTTCTAATTCTTGTTTGGTGAGGGTTTATATCATGAAAATGTAAAATTTTGCCAGATAATTTTTATATATTTTGGTATGATCATGTGATTGTTCTCTGTAATTCTATTCATTGGTGGATAATATTGATCAATTTTGAATGTGAAACCAATCTTGCCTCTTCTCATAAATAAATTCTACTTTATGACAATGTGGTGGGTTGTGTGTGTGTGTGTGTGTGTGTGTGTGTGTGTGTGTTTTAGATCTTTTGAAGTGGGTCAAATTTTCTTGGAATGCAAATTCCTGGTCTCAGACTTCCAAATTTAGTTAAACAATATTAACTTTGTTTCCCAATCTGGTTCCCTGGGGCACATAACTGCTTAGTACATCAGAGAGAGTGGTACTCACCACATCCCATCTGCTCCCCCCCACCACTTTCACCACTCCTGAAATTAAGCAGGACTATAATACTAATTTTTGATCAATGGGCTGTGAGTACAAGTCACCTATGTCATTTTCCAGCCAAAACCTAAAATTGCTGATGCTTGACCCTGTAGTTCACTTACTTCTCCTCTGCAAATAGCCTGGTGCTCACCTGCTCCAGGAGGTTGCAGTTATAGGATGAAGGTGTTCTTCTCAGCCCACTTGCCAAAAAAATCTGTGTGGAGCAACCTCCCATTTGCTCACATTATATATGTAACATCAACAGAAAATAAACTTTATTCTATGAAGCAACTGAAGCTTTAAGATTGATGGTTACTGCTGCAGAGGACAGGCTATTCTAATACATTATAAAACTTTGGTTTGTGACATTCTTATCACAAATGAAATCAAGATAATTGATCTTTGCATAGGTTAATGAAGGTTTTTTTCATAACACATGGGTTAATGATACCTGCTGAATAAATATCAACAACAGCAATGCATGAGATCCAAAGCATAGCAGTGAAAAAAAAATGGAGCCATCCCTTGGTATCTATGGGGAATTGGTTCCAGGACCCCCATAGATATCAAACCTGTGGATGCTCAGGCCCCTTATATAAAATAGCATGCTTAGTATTTACCTATAACCCATGCACATCTCCCCCATATACTTTAAATAATCTCTGAACTACTTATAATACCTAATATGATGTAAATGCTGGGGAAATAGTTGTTATATTGCATTATTAGTGAATAATGACAAGAAAAAAACTCTGTACCTGTTCAGTACAGATGCAACCAATATAGGTCTAACTACATAGAACACATCAGCAACAATGTAATTTTTTGAATGTTTTTACCTGCAGTTGGTTGAATCCACAAGGGTAAAACCCACAGATACGACGTGAAATTGTTAAGGAAAACAACAGTCAAGGATACTGTCTCCATAAAACAAATTACATTATTTTATTTTTTCTTTTATTCAACATATATTTATTGACTACGTACTATATTCTCTAGATGGTTCTATAAACAAAATAGTTAAATCATTGCCCTCACTTTTGAATACTTAGTGATATAAATAGTAATACATCTGCATTTAAATGGAGCTCAGTAATCATGCATAGGAATGATGTGGATACACAAGTTCACTCACATTTGGCTTTACTATTTTCTCCTCACTATATTTTGAAAAACTTAACCATTTTATCCCTTTTCTATAAGCAACAGTCCTAAGACCCAATGAACTTGCCAAAAAACAAAGAACCAAAAGAAGGAAGGCAACAATGGTTAGCACTACTCTCCACTGTGTAATCAGTTCTTGGAAAAGACAATTGACTATAAATTGAAAACCTGAATTAAAATGACCTTCTAGAAGCAGTCCTCTCAGCCATTTGCCAAAGAGTACAAAAATCAAGTGCAAACTTTCACAAATTTTACCTTTACATGAATTAAACTACCCCACCTGGCATGTGGGGAGAAGATAAATACCTCTGATTAATAACTAACTTGGGTTGACTCTGGTTTCATGTCTAGTACTCACCCATTAATAGAGAAAGAAAGGCAACAATTCCAGAAAAGAAAATGCCAAAATGTAAGGATGACACTTTTTTCTGTTATTATTCTTAGTTCATTTTATCATTAATATAGTTTAAAGGTAAAGAAAGTCACCTGGTCCTGCCACAATGTTAGAAAAAGAAAAAGGCTCAAACTATGGCAAATATTGCTAAAACTATACAAACCCTCTTCCCTCCACGTTACAGACATTGCTTCTGCTCTTGTTAGTTGCCTTGGTAAAGACCCTCTGTACATGTACGAAATCTATGTTGTGCCTCTTTATGAGCCTTGAAATGATGTCACACTTGCTAATTCATGAACTGTTTATCTTGGTGTTTATGCTCCAATAAAACGATGGCTGTTTTGCCAGCCAATTGTATGGCAGATGTTATTACTCCCTGAAGAACTGTCAAAAGACCAAATCGGCACATTAAACCAATCAAAATGTACTATATTCAATTGCATTTTACAGGCAGCACCCTCTATCATCTAGCTATAGTCTGTGCATTATGGTAATGATGGAAGGGGCAGCATCATTGAGTGTAATAGCTCATCAGAAGTCTGCTTGTCAAAGTAAGGAGGATTAAAAGAGATGCAACTGAGTATATCCTACCTGGAGTAGAAACAGGGAACTGTCAGTAAACATTTATAAAATCCTTCAAATTTGCTAAATGTTATGTACTAGAGCATTCACCAAGCCATTCCATGAAGGCAGCTGGGGAAGAGGAAAGACCCATTTTCTCTGTTCATTGTCTGAGCTGTAGTCAATGAAACATTTTCCCCACCGAATTTATAATACTATAAAGGTGGAGACAATGCCTTGAGCTGGAAGGTTACCATAACTTAAATCTAGGAAACATGCTACAATAAACTTGTTCTGTGTGTTGTTTAAACTTTTCTAAGCTTGCAGGAGCATTTTATTATGCCTAGTCCTTGCTTCAAATAAAACTTGCCAGAGAGTTCTGCTCTGGCCCTCGTTTATCTAGTGTGCTGGAATCATGCCAAGGTTTTAATAAGGTGAGAAAATAAGAACTCTTAAAAGTTTAAAGCTCGATAATCCAGGAACTAAAATCTGATTAAGTACAAAATAAACTTTCTACAATTAAATGATTCAGAGGCAGATAAAATGGAAGCAGAGCCTAAGAAGTAACGCTTACCAATTTAATTTTGCGTACTCCCACAAATTGGGATGATGTCTCTCTACTTAGCACAGAAATATTGAGGCAAAAAAAAAAAAAAAAGGATCCTCATTTATTTCAGCCAGAATTACATTCCAATGAGAAAGATCAACTGCTCACCTTTCTACTGGGGGTAAAATGAAAGTTATTTCTGTATGACCCCTCCATCTCCATAGCTTATATATATATATAAAACCCTAAACGACCGGTTGACCGTTCGACCGGTTGCTATGACCACCAGGGGGCAGACGCTCAACACAAGAGCTGCCCTCTGGTGGTCAGTGTGCACCCATGGCGAGAGCACCGCTCAGCTGACCTATGGGTGCCAGACGCCGGGCTTACGGCTGGCGAGTGCAGCTGCGGAGGCGCGAGCCTCTCCCAACTCCGCAGCAGCGCTACTGAGCTGCAGTGGCAGGCACAGTGGGGCCGGATAAGCAGAAGCAGCACAGTGCCCGGCCTGGGCTTGGGCTCTTCCCCGGCCGCCTGCAACTTTGCGCACTACTACATCCCTCGGGGGATGTCGGACGATGGTTTCAGCCAGATTCCCACAGGCCCCCGAGGGTCCCAGATTGCGAGAGGGCACAGGCCAGGCTGAGGGACCCCATCAGTGCATGAATCTGTGCACTGGGCCTCTAGTTTCTATATAAGATACTAGTTTTATGAAGAAGGAGTAATTTATAAACCACTCCTGTAGTCCCATTTATCCAATCTATTATGTCTCTGGGAACAAACAAAATAACAGCCTTGCTTAGCCAGGGACATGTGGGTTTTGTCTTTTCTGGTACTTCTTGTAGTAGGAACCTCATGTCTGAAACACAAGCATCTGCAGGCTTAGAAAAATGGTCTGTCAGGAAAATGGAACAGCAAATAAATAGTAGAGCCGGGGGAAGTTAGCAGATTTCTGAGCATTTATTTTTATATTCCAAAGCACAATGATAAGAATTTACTTAAGCCAAACTCTTACCATGACTTCCTTGTTCCTTCTTTTCTCACACTTGTCTCATATATTATTTTATGACAAGGACATAATTTGCTATCTACTAATTCTATAACCTGAAGTTATTCTGGGATTATGTGAGAAAGAAGTTACTTTTCTAACTTTACTGAGGTACAAGTTACAAGGTGCTAATGCTAAAAAAATGTGAAATATGTTTCTGATAATACTGATAAATAAAACTGGCATTTATAAATCATGTCCTTGACAAAAGAAATCACGCCTTCTCCAGCATTGTACATAGGCCACTGCATTTCTCTAAATTTACCAATCAACCTAAGTCTCCTCCTACCAGATGGTATTTTTTTGTGTGTGAACTTCAGTTGATATAAGCATGAAATTAGTTAGAGCTATTATCTTCCTTTCCTTTATATTCTTTCCCCCTTCCTATAGGGTTATTCTTATAACCCTGAACTTAGACTTCATGTGAGACTTCTTTTCACATTCTTTAAATCTTGCTCCATCAGCCAATTTTATGTCTCTGGCATCATTTTTCTCGACCTCACCCCACCTTTCAGACCCTGATACTTGTTTGAATGGATTATTATAAGAGTCCCCTAGCTTACCTCTCTGCCTCAGTTTTGCCATCCATACTGAATTCTTTAAACTGTTGCAAAAGGCATTAAACCCTTTCATGTCACCCTAACTCCTCTGACTTACTAGTAGCAAAGAGAAATGTATAAGGCGGTCACCACCTAAACCAAATGATTAAAAGTAGCATCAGCAACAGTGGGGACAACCTCATAACACAATGCATCCAAGATAGTTCACCTGGTAGTTTTCTTGCCAAAAACGCATACTTAAAACTTGGAAATAATTTTCCAAGTTCACAATGTAAGATCCTATATAAGAAAATTCGCTGTTCCCTCCCCCCCAAAAAATCAATATTAGAAAAACTTCTAATCACTATACTGCAAATGGTTGTTCACCAAGGAAGGGGGCATGCCATTTGTTTTCCCTATTTTGTTCCTTACTCTGCAAACTATCTAATATGAATTTTATTTGCGAAAGGTATTGTGTTCAAAATCTTCAGAGATACGCCCAGTGTTCAGCACCCAATCCTCACTGTTTGGAAGCCTTGCATCACCGGTAGCGTCTCGTGGGCAGAGTGCACGGCAAACATTTCCCACACGAATGTTCTGTCACAGGGGAAACGGGGCAGGAGCATCTGTTAGAGTCCTTCATGACAGGTCAGGACACAGGCGGTGTTGCCAGCAAGGGCTTTTCCTCATTATGAAACAACAATCTTCAGTCGAATTGGAGTTACTCAAAGCAGGAAAGCAGCTGGCCTGATGAGAGAGGCTACCTTTTCCGTAGCCAAGAAATCACCAACCTGATGTGAAGTTCCTGCTATTCGTCTTTCCTCAGCTGCGCAGGTGGCAGCCGTTCCAGGTTCCAGTTCAGCTCCCCAAGGTTACAGCTGTGAACCTGGGTAATGGCTGTGCTTCTTCTCTGCCAGCCTCCACAGTCTTCAGGGGAAAGCTTTTCTTCTTTTTTTTTTTGCTGCTCATTGAAAATCCCTCCTGGAGCAGATGTGCCTCTTCCTGAATTCTGTAGTTTCTGCTTGGGATGAAGTGGAGCATTTTTTTTTTTTGGTTGGTTGGTTTGTGGCCTTACTTTCTAACTGCTGATGACATAGCCAATTTCGGAGTTGGTTTCGGTATATCTGATGCCTCTTCTCTGGTCCCTAAGAAAAAACATTCATGCTAATATCGATGTCAAATAGCTTATGCCTTGAGCATTATAAAACCGCTGTTGTTTCCCATGTAGTCATGTTTGCTATTGCCACATCAGCATGGGTTTTAAAATTTGGATCACAGAGATCTTAATTAGCCTTATTTTATTATTTTATTTGCTATTTTGTATACTTTCCTGATATGTATTTTAGGGCCACCAGCCCCTGCAAGCAGCCTTCTCTAAGCCACACATTTCTGGGAATCTTTGGGGGTTGTCTCATAGTTGCTCAGGAAGGAGTCCTGTTATGTACAGCAGACATCATTCCTTTTCTGACTAGCTGGCCGCCATCAGGAGCATCAAATATCCTCATTTTCACTACAACTCCCACACTGCTGCTATCTAGATTCTCCACGGGCCACCAAGTAATAGTGGTACGTTATCTGGAGTCCCAGTGCAGACACGTCAAACTGTCTACATGAAGAATATCTCCCTTATTTATCCTATATTTCTATCAGCAATTACTAACCAATCACTACCAGCCTAAGGGTAGTACTGTTCCAATACTAGAGATAGGATAATTAACAAGAATAACAAGGTTGTGGCCTCATGCATTTGGTCTAGCAGGGATAAAAACATTAAACAAATAGCCACGAATTTAATGAGTGTTATAACTGAAGGATTCCAGGGTGTAAGAAAGGCAAGTACAGGGGCCCAATTCCAGAGCCCAAGAAGGCCTTCCTGAGGAAACTGAGACTCAGCCATTACTATAATTTAGCGAATGAAGAGGAAAGGTAAAGAATTCCAAGTAGAAGGAAGAGTAGAAGGTCCGCCTGTCACTGCATTAAGTCTGTAACCTGCTTTTTAACGCAGTGAGGTGCATATGCCAATTCATAGATGCCTCAGTAAATACATTCTTAAATTTCTGCTTGCAATAAAAGAACAGTTATAAAACGAACACTCACTATCATCCACTTGTCAGTGTGATCTATCAATTACTGAATCTAGCATACTAAAATCTCTATTTATAATGGTGGGATTATTCACTTATTTTATAGCAATTTCCCATAGGTCTTAAAGCTATGTAGAACATGAATTCAAGTTTGACTATTTATATAATCCTAATGAAATTAGTCCTGTGCTTATCTAATAGTTAGTTGTTGTTTTTTGTTTGTTTTATAAATATATTTTTATTGATTTCATAGAGGAAAGGAGAAAGAGAGAGAGAGAAAGAGAGAGCGAGAGAGAGATAGAAACATCAATGATGAGAGAGAATCATTGATTGGCTGCCTCCTGCATGCCCCACACCAGGGATCCAGCCCACAACCCAGGCATGTGCCCTTGACTGGAATCGAACCTGGGACCCTTCAGTCCACAGGCCCCATCCACTGAGCCAAACCAGGCTAGTCAGTAATGAGTTTGTTTTTTTTAATTTTTATTTTATTTTATTATTTATTATTTTTTATTTTTTTATATTTTATTGATCTTTTACAGAGAGGAAAGGAGAGGGATAGAGAGCCAGAAACATCAATGAGAGAGAAACATTGAACAGCTGCCTCCTGCACGCCCCCCACTGGGGATGTGCCTGCAACCAAGGTACATGCCCTTGACCAGAATCAAACCCGGGACCCTTGAATCCGCAGGCCGACGCTCTATCCACTGACCCAAACCAGTTCTGGCAGTAATGAGTTTTAACTAAAATTCTCTTTGTCTAAAACAAATACAGGTACATAAATTTTATTTTAATTTTGACCTTTTTGTGTATGTATTTCAGATGCACCTAATGTAAAGAGTACATTGGCAAATTTTCTTTTGTGAAATAGTACTCTGAACAAACATTGTTTTTTTCACTGGAGAGCTTAGTCCCATTATTATTGCTACTGCTATATTTATACAAATTTATACTGTTCTGTTTCAGGGTTTTTGCTTATGTCATCTTTTTTATTTTTATTTTTCTTTGTTGCTTTCTTTGAAATTTTTTTACATTTTGTTCTTGTATTCTATTTGTTTTCTATTGTCACTTTTGATGGCACCCTCCCTATTCTATTTATTTTATGTTAACCTTAAATAATTTATCATATTTCAATAAAAAATAAAGCTATCTTATATGTCTGTTTTCCATAAAGTGCACATAAAATTACAAGGTGGTTGGAATTTTTTAAAGCTGATCATCCCTCTCCTCATTTAATAAAATTTTTGTTGGATGTTTTTTTATTTATACATAATTACATGATAGTTATAACAATATTATCATTGTCATCTTATATTTAGATTTGCCAGCATATTTAGTAATATTTTTGCTCACTATATTTCTCTTTGTATTTTAGAAGTTCAATCAAATCACTTTTCCTCTGTCTGACCCTTGTTTTTCATAATTTTTGTTACTGAGGAACTATTAGAAGTCAGATGTCTTAGTTTTAAATAAAAAAAAAAGCTTTAATTTTTCCCTTAGTTTTAAAAGATATTTTGCTGGGTATATAATTGTAAAGGTGAAAGTCACCTTTTCTCAACATATTTAAGATATTATTTTATTGGGTTGAACATAAATTATCTATCAATGTAAATTACTATATAGGTTCTCTTTCTTTCTCATTTTTTGGTTTTATGACCCTCTCTTCGTCTTTTGACACTATTGGCTCACTGTGATTTGTCTACATATGAATTTCTTTTTATTTGCCATGATAGGAATATATTGGGCTTTCTGGCCCTTAGGTTGTCTAGCAGCAATCCTGGAATAATTGCAGCCATTATCTGTCTCTTCAAATCTTGCTTCTGTTCCACTCTCCCTATTATCCTGGCCTCTGATTCATCTTTTTCAGTCTACAGTCTTGTTTTAATTCCTCTTTCATATTTTTCTTCCTTTTCCTTTTTTTTCTGGTTATCTTCTTAATAATTGCCTCAGATCCCACTTCCAGTTTATTAATGCTCTTTTCAACTTTGATTTCTCTGCCATTTAATATATCTTTATTTTTTTAATCTTTAAATGTTCTTATTTCTATAATTTCCATTTGGTTCTTTAGCAAATATGCTTGGTTGTATTTATACTCTCTTTGTCCATGGCCATTCAGGAGCAATTTTATTTCTTTTATGTTAAAAATTGTATTGATTTTATATTCTTTGGATAATCCCAATGCATTAATTATGATCAATCATGGATCCGTAATTGTGAATTTGTCTACTTGCTAAAATTTATTTGTAATTTTAAAATCGATATTCATGGTACTTCCGTGGTCATACATAGACGTGTGCAGAGCAGCAAAAAATGTTGAATCACCTGACACACACATTCCCTGCTGACGTTGAAACGGGTGATGTCCTGCTTTCTTATTTCAGCTCCCCTTCTATAAACAAGCATCTAATGTACAGCCAACTTTTTTGCATTTTTGTACTCGTGTGTCTGTGAGAGATTTTATGATTTAACATAGCCCCTATGTGTAGAGCTAAAGTTCTGTCTACTGTTCGTAAACACAAGATTTTGATGTGCCAATAGAGAGAATATGTGTGCTAGATTAATTTCATTCAGCCATAAGTGATAGTCCTGTCGGAAAAAAAGCTCAGTGAATCAACAATATATTAAATACAGTATCTTTAAACAGAAACACACCTAATAAAAAGGGATGTATTGGTTAGCTGATGAAACTTTATGACTAGAGGCTCACAGGAAACTCTAGTCATAATTATGACTAGAGGCCCGATACACGAAATTCATGCAAGAGTAGGCCTTCCTTCCCCCGCTGCTGGCACCAGCTTCCCTCTGGCACCTGGGACCTAGGCTTCCCTTGAAGCACTAGCTTTGTCCAGAAGGTCGTCTGGAAGGACGTCTGGTCTAATTAGCATATTATGGTTTTCTTATTATAGATTATTATTATTATTATTTCTATTAGGATCAGTGGGTTGTTATTTGCTAATTTAGTGTTCATGGCAATTTTATATAACAAATACCACAAATAATGAGAATATCTTGTATTTGTCTGTGAGTTCATATTCACTGGACTTTATCTGTTGAATTACTTCATGGAAAAGTTATATTCCTCCAAGAATAGTTTGTATTTTCTTCTGCCAGTTGCCTAATAGCCATGCAATCCCAGGGCAGCTTTAAATAAAGCTATCTGCTTGAGGTTTTATAACCATCAGTTTGAATGAATTCGGGCCACACAACTTTGTAAACAACTATTTATGTTTACAGATTCTCAATAGAGATATTTTTTTCCTGTCTACTATGGATCAGATTGGGAAATTCATCTTTGTTCTTGTTAACATTTGCTCAGAATAAATAGGACCTTGGAGGTCCTAGGTTTACATGGGGGCCTTCTGTTTACATCCCTGGCTTGGCCAAAAGATTTATTATCTACCACAATATGCATAACTGCATAACTACCAAAAGTGAATCTCAAGGTTATCACTCTTGGCAAATTCCCTTAAGAGACAATCTGACTTTGGTACTTATTTCTATCCCTGGATCCCCTCCCCCCCTTTTTTTTCCTTTGTAGATGTATTAATAAGCATAAGATCAGGGACTGATGTTTAACAAATATTAAAATAAAATGTTTAGCATTCTTATTTGTTTTCTTCAGGAGATGCACTCAGTATGATAGAAACAAAAATCTCCTTTTCCA
Organism: Myotis lucifugus; assembly: GCF_000147115.1. Classification (NCBI taxonomy): domain Eukaryota; kingdom Metazoa; phylum Chordata; class Mammalia; order Chiroptera; family Vespertilionidae; genus Myotis; species Myotis lucifugus. The sequence goes on from NW_005871319.1 coordinate 1,462,222, forward strand.
GAAGGTTTATAATTCCAAGCAAGGGCCAACATTTAAAAGAATGGTCAGCCTAGACTGAAATCTCCCACCAAATCCTTTTCCTGGCTCTTTCTAGCTCTGTGACTTAAGGTAATTTATATAATTCTTTTATTTTCATTTTCTCTTTCTTCAAAATGGTGTAATTGGGATTCTATGTGCATTGTTTATGGACTATCAAATGAGATAATGCATGTAACTACATATATCATAGTGCTGCTACATGTGTGCATATTAATTGAAGGAGAGAATATGGCACAACAAGTTCAAGTTTTGGAACAAGAAATATTTACATTTTATCATCTGGGAAGCTTCAAAGAATAAAGTGAGTAGCCATTTGCTTATTTCAAGGAAGTTAGATAAAATTCACACTTCTATCCAAGACTTACATGCAATCTTACACTTGATACCAGATTCCTGTTTTTAAAGTAAGAATTCCTGTTTTTAAATCATGAATATTCTGCTCACATTAAAAGAATGTTGCTAACTCAAAACTCAAACTTGAATACCTTTATTTGGCTGTCATGGTGACTCAGGTTTTTGTTAGATTATCATCAATAATTGGTATAGTAAAGTTTGTTGTGCTTATTGAAATAATGGTAATATTAATAAGGGAATGTCACTGCCAAGTTTGCATTCATTATTCAATTTTTAAAATTTATTTTTATTGTTGCAAGTATTAAATGTTCCTTTTGTTTTTTTCCCGTTGACCCCCTCTATTCTGCACCCTCCTAGTCCTTCACCACACTACTGTCTATATTCATGGAACCATTCTCTGGTTCATTATTTAATAGTTTAACATTCAATAAAAAGTTATAGATGGTACACTGTTGCATTACAGTAGAAGAGGCTGCAGTACAGTTAGAACCAATTATATATGGTTTATGTGATAATCACATTACCAGCCAACATGCATTTTCCTAGCTGTAAGGTGACTTTTCTCCATGTGGTGATTCAGGAAGTCAAGCACTCTCTATCTTGTGGTTTCAGCATCTCATAGAGACTTGAAGATATTCAAGTCAGAAGACAGAAGGTAGTAGTCAATAGCCACACCTCTTTTTTAAGCCTCTAAACTGGTTTTATTCATGACACTTTTGACACCAAATGTGCAGTGCTTTTCCCAACACCAGCAAATTCTCCAATTATCCAGACACCATCTAAGTGTCCTACTATTCAATTCAACCCGGACACTAAGGACTCGGAGTTGACTCAGATCCCACAGGCTAAGGATTCAGCCCTACAAGATTCTCCCGACTTCAGATGCCCATTGCAAGTCCTAGATTGTCGACTGCACTTCACACCAACCAGATATAAATCAGGGGTTTCCATGATCCTCTCCTCAGTTTCTACAATCTTCTGAAATGTCTCACAGAACCCAGGAAAGCACTTTACTATTACCAGTATCTTCCAAAGACAACTCAGAAACAGCTGGATAGAAGAGATGCATGGGGAAAGGTATGGGGAAAGGACACTCAGATTCTACACTCTCTCCAGGAGTATTTATTACTCTTCCAGCACCTTTATGTGTTCACCAACCAGGAAGCTCACTGTACCCATTGTTTAAAGTTGTTTCTGGAGTTTTCATTAGGTAGGCATGGTTAATTAAATCATCGGGCACTGGTGATTTGCTCAATCTCTACTCCTTCTCTGGGGATGAAACTGAAAGATCAGAGATCAGGCAGGTGGGTGGTGGTAATAAGTGCCAACATTCCAATCATGCCTCGGTCTTTCTGGCAACCAGCCTCCATCCTCATACTATCTAGGGGCCCACCAAGAGTTGCCCCATTAGAACAAAAGATGCTCTTATGATCCTATCATGTAGGGCAGTGGTTGGCAAACTGCGGCTCGCGAGCCACATGCGGCTCTTTGGCCCCTTGAGTGTGGCCACGAAGTTTCAATCACACTGTACGTGCAAGCCCGCATGTGGTATTTTGTGGAAGAGCCACACTCAAGGGGCCACAGTTTGCCGACCACTGACGTAGGGCATTCCAAGGGATTTAGGAGCTCTGTCAGGAACTGGGGACAAAAATCAAATATATATTTCTTATTGTAACACAAAGCTCTTTGGCTCCAAGTGATGCATTCAGTTTCTACACATATCTCTATGGTTAGAACCCAGTGACATGGCCAAACCCAACTTCAAAGGAATCTGGGAATTTTAGATGATCAGTATATCTTAGAATAAAAGTAATTGTGTCTTTTAAAACAGCTGGTATTTTCCAACAAAAAGGTATTAATATCTATAGTCAAAGCAAAATTTTGTTTTATTCCAATATCTGAAGTAGAACATTGTTCTACAAAGTCCAAAGTTAAAATTAATGTATAATACACATTCATTATTAGGAAAGTTAAATTTCTGCTTAGGTAGCACATGAATAGTGAATTTAGTATATATAATTTATGTTTCATCACCATGGTTGCTGAATAAAGGTTTTAGCTCAAAGTAAAGATTCTGAATATATACATTAGAGCAATTAGTTCTATAAGTGGTTATAAGTTCTTCAAGAAAGACCATTTCATTGATGGAGTTCCCTGATCCAGGTGTATGTGAATAAAATAGTTGAAATGACCCAAATGCTCGGTTGCAGAAACCTATAAAAGTCTATTTAAATCAAATGCCAAGCACCACATTTGGGCACAAGTTCTTCCTGAGAGCAAAGAGAAGCAATATGACAGTTAAAAGGAACATAGCTTAACAATGTCATGTTGCTTTGTCAGGGATGTCTTTGTAATGACTAAGAAGCAGCTTAATAAGATGATTGGAATGAAGGCTAAATATGACAAAAGTACAAAGCGCTTTCCTCATGTCATTCCTCAGAGATACGTGGGTGGCAAACATTATCTCTGTTTTGTAGATTGAAAAATGAAACACTTTATGCACTTAGAGACATTTTACTGGCATTCTGATTTTTAAACAGGTGTAGAGTTTCCTTTTATAGATATATAATCTTTGTTACATTAGCTTTAGACTCCTATAATATTTTTAAACAAAAGCACATCTAGGATTGTTGAGATAATCAAGGTGTAATTCTGTACTATTTTTCACAGACCCTTTAACTCCGCTTAGGTAATAAAGTGCTGGACAAAACTGGGCGTGTTATGCTTGACCTCACCTAGAGAATCTGTAAGATTTGGAGTAAGAATTTTTTAAAGTATTTATTTGTAAGACTATAAATCCTATAATACTCTTATATAATTGGTACCTCTAACAGGTACCTGAAACATTTACAATCTGCATTTTTTAGCTACATGCAAGAATATCCAGGAATTTGTCAACTTTACTTACACTAAAATAAAAAATGAAAACATAGTCTTGAAAAGTCCCATGTTTAGCTCTAAGTTCATGATTAAATATGGCATAATTGTGCATACAATTCATGAAACTCAGGGAATTTCTGAGTTAAAACCTCAGTACTCAGCAGTCAGAAGTTATGTAAGTAACAGCCTAATAGCAACGGCCTCCTCTATCAATTGATGAGCTGCAGCATGGGGTCCTACCGTTCTCATTTCTGATCACAGCAATCTTCTCTTAGACCCCTGTGAAAGCTGTTCTCTTCTAATATTTCTCACCTAACCAATTTACCTCAATTCATATCTCTAGTTATGAATATCAGAGCACTCTTCTGACTTGGAAAGAGAATTAGAATACTTTTTCATCAGCCCTAAATGACAGGAATATTTGCTATTATAATTAGGACCATATTCCATATTCTGTATCTATAATTGGCTAAAGGTTCACCAAAATTCTGCAAAACTTAAACTGATTTGTACAAGAGTGGCCAGGATGTCACTTGCTTCTATCAGTATCCCTAGGGGAATAGATAGAAATAAATTTCATTAAAGCTTATTACCTCCTTCTCACTTTTAGGAATCAATTATATGACTGTGAAACTTTAACAAAAAAAGGGAACATGTTAATAGCAATTTAGATATGGAAATTTAAAAACTAGTTAAATTAATTAAAAACTCAATTACATTATTGTTGTTGGCCTTTATATCTCATCTGAAGCAATTAATAATCACCCATCTTTACTTAAGAAATGATACAAATTTATTTTATTTTGTGTTAAATATATTTTATGAAATGCAGCTTAAAAATTTGACATAATTTTAATAATAAATTATGTGTTGCTTTATAAAGAATGGAAATTATAAAATAAAAAAGATATCATATATGTGATAAATATTTAGCCTTCAATATTAACTTCCTGTGCTTAAGGCTAGTAATTATTAACTAAATTATTTTCACAAGCAAATTAATTTTTAAGACACTTAGCTTTCTGGATTCCATAACTACTTTTTCCCAAGCACTATTTATTTTCATCCTTTGTCCATTGTAATTAATTCCAAGGACTCAAAGTTTTATATATTGCATATGTAGCTAACCTATTTAGATTCAAATATTTTATATTTTGTGTTTGAATTCTATATTAATTAACAGCCATGAAAAAACTGGTTATAGTAACTGGTTAATACCCATATGCCAAGTGATTTATATTTATTTTAAACAGATTTATAAATAGTCTTTACCTTTTGATATTTTCTACTATCAACACATGAGTCACATGGTTTATAATGAATTTAGAGTAAACTCCCTTCTCAAAAAATACGGAAGCAGCCAAAGTTGATTTTGTATTCCTATGTTTTAAAAAATTTTATTGAATTTATTGGGGTGACATCTATATATATAAAAGCCTAAGCCACTGAATGACCAAACAACTGAACAACCTGTCGACCAGTTGCTATGATGCGCACTGACCACCAGGGGGCAGACACTGAAAGCAGGAGCTGCCCCCTGGTGGTCAGTGTGCTCCCACAGTGGGAGCACTGCTCAGCTGACCAACCCATCCCAGAGGCCCACCAGCCTGGCAGCAGCCACTCACTGCCTCTGTAGTCCTGCAGGTCCAATCTCTGCAGAATGGGCCAGGCACTTCTGGACCAGCACCACTGGCACAATCCCAACTGTGGATCCTGGAAGTCGGCCTCAGGCACTGTGGCCGCTTCCTCTCCCTAGACCAGTGGTTCTCAACCTTCTGGCCCTTTAAATATAGTTCCTCATGTTGTGACCCAACCATAAAATTATTTTTGTTGCTACTTCATAACTGTAATGTTGCTACTGGTATGAATAGTAATATAAATACCTGATATGCAGAATGGTCTTAGGCGACCCCTGTGAAAGGGTTGTTCGACCACCAAAGGGGTCATGACCCACAGGTTGAGAACCACTGCCCTAGACACTCCGCAAGGAAGAAACGATATAAAAGCAACCACCAATAGCTACCGACAACCAGTGTGAAAGTCAGCAGGATGGATCTGGATCCCGGGCTGGCAAGGGCTTCTCACTGTCTGCCCAGAGGGTCGATTGCATCCCAGCCCTCCATTCCCTGACCCTCTTTGGGATGGCTGCCAGACGCAGGGCTCATGGCTGGCAAGCACCACTGCAGCAGCACCAGCCTCTCCAGATCAGGACTGACTGGCGTGAGCCCATGGCCGGTGCAGCAGGGCTGTGATAAATGGGAGCAGCAGGCAGGAGCAGCAGGTGGTGTTGGACTGCCAGTTTCGGCCTGATCCCCGCAGGCCACCCCAAGGGACCCCACCCATGCATGATTTCGTGCACCAGGCCTCTAGTTGGTTATTAAAATTATACCGGTTTCAAGTGTACATTTCTATAATTCATCATCTGTATATTGTATTGTAAGTTTACCACCCAAAGTCAAGTCTCCTTCCATTACCATTTATCCCCCCTTTATCCTCTTCTATCTCCCCTCACTCTCCTTTCCCTGTGGTAATCACCATACTGTTATCTGTGTCTATGTGTTTTTGTTTGTTTCTGCTTTGTTCAGTCCCTTCACCTTTTTCACCCTGCCCCCCAACTCCCCTTGCTTCTGACAGCTGTCAGTAAGTTCCTTTTATCTATGAGTGTGTTCTATTTTGTTTGTATATTTTGTTCATTAGATTCCACATGTGCTATTTGCCTTTCTCTGACAGGCTTATTTCACTTAGCATAATACTCTCTAGGTCCATCCATGCTGTCACAAAAGGTAAGCTATCCTTACTTTAGATGTAAATGTACCACAGCTTTTTTATCCACTCATCTATTGATGGACACTTGGGCTGCTCCAAATTTTGGCTATTGTAAATAACACTGCAAAGAACATAGGGATCATATTCTTTCCAATTAGTCGTTTGGGTTTCTTCAAATATATTCCCAGAAGCAAAATCACTGGGTCATAAGGCAGTTTAAACATACTGCCATTATCCCCTTATTTAGATCTGCCAACTATCTCTCTTTAACTTTGTCCAGAGTAAGATCAGTCCCTCTTCCTTCTAACTACAGCCAGTGGTTGGTCTAATCTTGAAGAGATTATACAAGAGTTTGTCCACAAACTTCTATGGGTCAGTCACAAAGGATGACTAAGTATTAATAAATTGAGAATAGGAGATGAACATTTTAGTAAGCAGTGGAAATATGTGAAAGATAAAGTGTGTTTGGAACAATGGTGATAATTTTGGCCTAGGATATATGAGGATAATGACAAGAGATTAAGTAGTTTTACACTCAGATATAAGCAATTTGTATTTATATGTAATATCCAATGATTGATAATATATAACTCAATACAGAAAAGAAGGAAGTAAAGAAAAAACTGAAGGAAAAAGAGATGGAATAACAGATAATGAAAAGAAGAAGAGAGAAGAAAGGAAGGAAAGAAGGAAGGAAGGAAGGAAGGAAGGAAGGAAGGAAGGAAGGAAGGGAGGAAAAAAAAAGAAGGAATAAAATCCTGTCTCCTGAGAGAGTTCTAGCAAAGCAATAAAATCCTCATTATGCAGTGTTATGGTAGTTCAGCTCCTATTATCAAATATCAACAAATCCAGTTACACAATCCCAAACCAGAAAAAAGTGTGAACCAGTCTCAAACACAAAAACCACAAACCTAGACTGACACTGAGGTAACTCAGCTATTGGAATTAGTAGATAAATATTTTTATTTTATTTTTTATTTTATTTTTATTTTTTGAGGAAATGTGGTCTCTTTTATCACTTTTTTTTCCTTCTGAATGGCTAAATACAGATAACAGCACAGGGGGCGAACTGGAGGAGCCAGTTCTTCCCCTGCCCAGCTCCCGTCGCCTGAGCCCTGTGCTCAGTGGGCAGCTGAGCCCCAACACAAGCACCCCCACATTAAGAAGTAGATAAATATTTTAAAGCCAATATTATATTATACTCAGTGAAAATAAAGGAAGATATACTCATGTAAATGTAAAAATAAAAAGTATAATCACAAAATAAAAGCCGTGAAACAGAATCAAATAGAAGTTTTGGAACCAAAAAAAATTCAATTTAGAACCTAAATTAAAAATTTACCTGATGAGCCCTACAGAAGAAAGAAGATTATAAAGCAACATAGAACTTGAAGATAAATAAATAGAAATAATCAAATCTGAAGAACAAATAGAAAATAGATTGAAAAAAGTGTCAGAGTCTCAGAGTCATGTGAAATAAAAATGAAACTATAATGTGTATAGAACTGTAGTTCCCGAAAAAGAAGAGAGAAACAATGGGGGAGGAGGTATTTAAATAAATAGCAACTGACAATGTTAAGAATTTGGTGCATGATATACTTACATATTCACAAACACATTCAGAACACTACATTCTGAAATGTTTTTTTGGCACCTGTGAAAATAATTATTTATCCTTCCTTACCAAAATAATTTTTGGATATAGAAATTAGATAATTAAGCTTTGTTGTACCCTGCTATGTAACTGACAAAATTATCTTTTCTTTGATTAACTTGAAAGGAAGTCAACATATCTACGAAAGACTAAATGACATCCAGTAAGAATAAGAAGAGTTATGGTTGTGACCAAATGTCTAAAAATTGTAAATACTTGTTTTTGGAGAAGCTAAGACTTGACCTCTCTTTGGGGAGAGTATGCCGTCTCTATTGCAGAAACATTATGATGCAGAAATTGGTTGTTTATAAATATTTTATTATGCAGTGGAAAGACAGATTAACCTAATATTTTTAAACATACCGTTTATTCTTGACCTCATGCTGAGATTTTTCTCTTCACCTCTCTACATTTTAATCCTCAGTTATCAGGAGAGAAAAATGACATTCAACGAGCAGAAACCAGCACGAGTAGCGAGAGCGTTAGCCAGTCTGACTCTAAAGGCTCTCATTTCTCACATGGAACACTATAAGAGGGAGAATAAATAAACACACACTTATTTTCTGCAATGAAAACAACAACAATGAAAGTGTAGCAAATGTCATCACAGATTGCAGAGTGGAGAAAATGACATGCCTGGAGCACCATTGCAAAACCTGATTAATGCAGGACGCACAAATGGGTTCCTACCAAATATCTATTTCTGCAATTTTTTGTTTTTAGTGCTACCAACCAAGAGACACTATAGTGGTCTCTGCAACACTAAAAATATATCAAGTGATTTGTTTGACAGCTAATGCACTGCTATGAGGCATAGTTATTTTATGAATACCCGTTCAAAGCAGGAATATGTGTATTTAAAATAGCTAATCATCACATATGTAATGTTTTCTCAAGTAGTTAAATCATGAAGTTCAAAACCTATTCATCCCCTACTGTTAATAATACTGTTTAAAGTTATTTCTTTTTCCTCTAAAGTAGTTCTTAGAGGTTTGGAACCTCTATCTTACAGAGACTCTGAAATATTTTCCTATTCAAGAGAGAACATTTCCAGTGCCATTAGCAGCAAAACATAGTAATATGTGGGCAGAGTGTGTTCTGTGATCGTAAGTTTATACATGACTAGAACACAAAAACAATATTTAACTTTCATCTCTGAGTTTAGTGAAGTGGAAACCATGCAATTTTTTTCTGTCAGTGCTTGCGAGCTTTCCCAACTCTGGAGTAGCTCGTCCATAAAATGGGCTGTATAACTATTAGGGGAATTGTAAGGCAGTAGCATTAAACTAGACAATCAAGCTATATCATTCTCTTTACGAAGCTGACATTTTAATAAAGATTCCTTTGAACACTAAAAGTTTTTGTGCAGATGAATATCAATGTGCATGAATATCTAGTAATTTAAAAAATGTCACTATTCAAAACTTTGTATAGGAAGCTACTATTTAAAGCAGAAAATTTTATTCTCAAAATGTGAAAACATCCATGTATTATTAATCAGAATCAGTACATTACTTTTAAAACGTTATTCCTCAAAATATTTTTAATTGTTGCCTCCTGGAGAAAACTATTTTGAATATATATTTTTTTTAAAAAGAAAAAGTAACCAAGATTGATTTGGAACCAAGACTGATTTGTCATGGGATACAGAAATAAGTATTGCATATATAAACCTTGGTATTAATGGTATTAAAGTGACGAAGGCATATCCGCATTAATGTACATGTCAACAATTTTCCTATTTTTTACTTCATCATATAAGTAAACATGATTTCTATGAAGTAAAAGGATAAATACAAGATTGAAGAATGAAAAGGGATTCTGGGAACTGGGTGGTAGGCATGTCATAATTTTTTAACATCCCTGAGTCCCCACTTAAAAATAAACCTAGCAACTAAATAGAAAAGCCATAACCCTATGGACAACCTTTCTAGTGAAACAGGTAAGAAGGTACCCCTATGAACCTTAAGATATAGTGAATGGGGGAAAAAAACAACCAATAATAGCAGAAGCCTTGCCTAGTTTCAGTGTCTTTTCAGGAGAAAGCAAAAAGAGTAATAAGGAATCTGAAAGGTCTAAGAACAATAAAACCCAAATAGCCAACATCTATTTACTAAAAATCACTACACATCAATCTGTAAGCAGCAGCCAAAATTGGAAGGGAGGATACCAACTGCAAAATTGGGTAAGTGCAGGAGTTTGTGAGAAGGTATGAAAGATCTGGAGAAACCTCTCAAAATTAAACATCCAGAGAATCACTATAGAATTCGTCATTGCCTCTTGGGGCAAAAGTTTATAGTTGAGGCAAACAATAGATAAATCTAAAAGTTTGGGAGGAAAGGATAGGGAATGACATGTTTCTAGGAATAAGAGTGTAGGAAAGCTTCCACATAATCCTGGGAATCTAAAATACTGCAATATGCCCAGGGCTGGGCACATGCTCAGAAAAGGCCTATGAAGGCCCCAACACAAGTGAATCGTGTGGCAAAGTTGAAAACTAACTTCCTGAGTGTAGAAGTTGTGCCCTGATATACGATCAGAGCACAGCTGCAAATATTTGGAATTGGGTTTTTCCCCCTGGTGTTCAAGGTAATCACTGTCAAATTACAAGTTGAATACCATAAAAATCAAACAGAAAGTTCAAGGGCCACACACAACAAGTATAAACATTATAAAATTCGTGTGGAAAACTCACTGAGCAAACAAATGAACAACTATAGAAGGCAGAACCAGAAGTCACTAGCAAGTGGGAGAATCTGACACTGAGGTTTGCCACATTAAAATCTTCAAAATATCTACTTTTCAATACAAAAATTATGACACATGCAAAGAAACAAGAATGTATGACATGTATGACCCATATAGAAGAAAATAAAAGTTAATTTTCTCCAGGAGGAAACCCTGACATTGAACATACTAGACAAAGATTTTAAGTCAACTATTTAAATTATACTCACATTGCTAAAGAAAATCATGGACAAAGTACTAAAGGAAATAATGAAAACAATATTTCACCAAACAGAATATAAAGGAAGAGATAGAAATTAAAAGGGATTAAATAGAAATTTTAGAATTGAAGAATATAATAGCTAAAATGAAAAAAAAATTACTAGTGGGCTTCAGCAGCAGATTTGAGAAAACAAAAGAAAGTATCTGCTAATTCGAAGATAAATCAAATGATTAGGAAATCAGAGGCATTCCTCTGGAGTGCACATAGAACATTCTTCAAGTAGATCATATATTAGGAAATCAGAGTACCGGAAAGGTCATACAATAAAGTAAATGAGCAGAGTTTAAGAAACCTGTGGAACACCACTAAATATGTCATACTCATACTGATAGTTTCTAAAAGAGAGGCGAGAGAAACAGTAAGAATATTTGAATACTAATTGAACTGCCCAAATTTGATGAAAAATAAATATTTGTATATCCAATAAACTCAATGAATTTCAACTATGATAAACTCAAAGAGATGAACATTGAGACACATAACAATAAATTATTGAAAGCAAAAAGAAAGGGGGACTCCTGAAAATAGCAAGGATTCTCCATAAAATTAACAACTGATTTCTTATCAGAAACTATGAAGGCTTGAATGCTGTGAGAAGTCATTTCCAAATTGCTAAAGGAAAAATAAAACTATCAACCAAGAATTATATAGCTGGTAGGACTATCATACAAAAATGAAAGAGAAAGTAAGACATTCCCACATAAACAGAAACTGAAAGTTGATAGCTAGTAGACATATCCTACAAGAAATGCTAAAAAGAGCCCATCAGGCTGAAATGAAAATATACTAGGCAGCTACTTGAATTCACACTAAAGAATCAGAACATCAGTGAAGATAATTACATCGGTAAATATAAAAATTAAGCACTAATGTGATTTTGGTTTTTATTTCTCTTTTTTCTTTATAATTTAAAATACATTAAATAAAAGAATAGTTACAAATCTTTGTTGAACACAAAATGTATAAAGATTAATTTGTGACAATAAAAACACAAAGGGTCAGCTGGATAGGAGCAGAGTTAATGTATATTGTTGGATGTATTAATTAAACAATATTGTTATAAATTAAGATGTATTTGTAATCTCCACGATAACCACTAAGAAAATAATTAAAGATAATTTAATACAATAAGAAAAATAATCAAATGGCAACCAGAAAATAGTTATCTAAAACAAAATAAGGCAGAAAATGAAGACATTGAAATCAAATAGCAAAACGGCAGAAGTTCTTCCTTATTAGTAATTACATTAAATGTAGATAGATTAAAATGTAAATTAAAAGAGAAAGATTGATAGAAAAGATTTTTAAAATGATCCAATTGTGTGCTGTCTATAAGAGATTCACTTCAAATTCAATGGCACAAATTGGGTGAATGTCAGAGGATAAAAAAAAAAACATATTTCATGTCAACAATAATCATAAGTGGGCTGAAGTGGCTACACTAAGCGAATATCCAGCAATATAGATTTTAAATCTAAAATTGTTATAGAAGACAAAGAAGAATATTATAAACAATAAAAATATTAATTTATCAAGAATAGATAATAATTATAAACATATGTAATAACAAGAGCTTCAAAATATATAAAACACAAACTGACAATATTGATAGGGAAAATAGGTAACAATAATAGTTGTAGAAAAAATGTATAAAAGATAAACAAATAAATATAGGATGTGACAACTATAAAACCTAATAGACATCTGTAGAACCCTCCACCCAACAACAGTATAATAGACATTCCTCTTGAGTGCACATAGAACATTCTTCAGGTAGGTCATATTTTGGGCCACAAAAAAAGCCCCAATGAATTTACCAAGATCAAAATAATTCAAAATATCTTCTCTAATAACAATGGAATGAAATTGATAATCAATAACAGGAGAAAATTTGAGAGAGCCGCAAATCTGTGAAAATTAAACAATACACTCTGAAACAACCAATGGGTTAAAGATGATAACAAATGGAAATTAGAAAGTACTTTGAAATAAATTAAAATGAAAACACAACAGATCAAAACTTATGAGATGGACTGCAAGCAGTGCTCACAGGGAAATTTGTACCTGAAAAAAACCTATATTAAAATAAAAGAAAAAGCCCAGCCAGCATGGCTCAGTGGTTGAGCACCAATCTATGAACCAGGAGGTCACAGTTCGATTCCCAGTCAGGGCACATGCCCAGGTTGCAGGCTCGATCCCCAGTGTGGGGTGTGCAGTAGGTAGCAGATCAATGATTCTCTCTCCCTCTCCCTTCCTCTCTGGAATCAATAAAAATATTTTTTTTAAAAAAAGAAGAAAGATCTGAAATCATTAATGTAAACGTCTACCGTAAAAAACTAAATAAAGAAAAGCAAATTAAACCCAATGCAAGCAGAAGGAAGGAAATAAAGATTATAGCACTTAAATGAAATAGAAGAGAAAAAATGATTTAAAAAACCCCACAAAAGTTGATTTTTTTATCAGAGTATGAGACTACTACCACCAAGCATACAGAAAGAGAATAGATTTTAAGAGAATACTATGAATCATTATATCCCAACAAATTAGATAACTAGATGAAATAGACCAAGCCTGTCAAACTTGTGCCCGTGGGTTGCATGCCAAAAATAGGTTTATTTGTGTTACATTTATTGACTTTTGCAGTTATTCAGTGTCTGGTAAGTTAATGTTCAAGAAAAAATATTTTAATGTTCTATTATTTTATGTTGATTACTCATTTATTTCAGCCCTTGTCTCTATCAAAATAAACCTACGTTTCTATGAAAATGGAAGCTTTTGTTTTTTTGCGGCCCACGTAAACTTAAACCTTGTTTATTTGACTTGTGTTAGCCTTTGAGTTTGACATGCTTGAAATAGACAAATTCCTAGAAAAACACAAATTATTAAAACTGACTTAATAGAATCTAGAAAATCTGAATAGACTTAATAAATAGTGGGAATTACATTTTTTAAAAAGTCCAACAAAGAAAGGCCTGGGACAAGATGCTTTCATTGGCTAATTCTACCAAGTGTGGAAAGAAGAATTAACACCAATTCTCAAATTCTTTCAATACACAGAGCCTAGTGTTACCCTGACCACAAAGTAAGACAAAGGATATCATTAGAAAAGAAAACTCTAGATCAGTATTGCTTATGAATAGAGACGGGGAAATCCTCAATAAAATACTAGTAAACTAAATTCAGCAGCATTTTCAAAAGTTTATACATTATGGTCCAATGGGACTCATCCAAAGAATACAAGGGAGGTTCAATATTTAAAAATAAATGTAATATACCACATTAATACAACCAAACAAAAAACCCTACATGGTGATCTCAATTGATGCAGAAAAGGCATCTTTTAATAATAAAAATAGTGAATTATAGCCGAACCGGTTTGGCTCAGTGGATAGAGCGTCTAAATTCAGCAGCATTTTCAAAAGTTTATACATTATGGTCCAATGGGACTCATCCAAAGAATACAAGGATCCCCACTGGGGGGCGTGCAGGAAGCAGCTGGTCGATCTCTCTCATCGATGTTTCTAATTCTCTATCCCTCTCCCTTCTTCTTTGTAAAAAATCAATAAAATATATATATATTTTTAAAAAGTGAATTATATAAATATACAATACCTTTAAAATAGTAAAATACTTGACAATAAATGTTACCAAGAAGATGAAAGATTTACAGAATGAGAACATTAAAATATTGTTAAAATAAATTTTAAGATACCTAAATGAATGGAAAGACATTACACATGGTTGTGGATTAAAATACTTAATATCGTTAAGATAACCATTCCCTTCAAATTGACATACTAATTTCATGCATTCTGTATCAAAATTGAAATTGCCTCTTTTGTAGAAAGGGACAAGCTCATCCTGAAATTAATATGAAATTGCAAGGGATATAGACTAGCCAAACACTTGAAAAACAAGAATAAAGCTGGAGGATTTGCACTTCTCAGTTACAATATTTACTATAAAGCATCAGCAATCAAAACATGTGGTGTTTGTATAAGAATAAGTAGATAGATCAAGGTAAGAGAATTGAAATTACAGAAAATTGGCATCTATGGTCAACTGACATTAGACAAAGGTGCCAAGATTATTTCATTTAGAAAAAAAAAATATTTTCAACAAATGGTGCTGAGAAACCTGGATATCCATATACACCATATGCAAAAATTAATTCACTGTAAGAGCTAAAATTATAAGACTCTTAAAATAAACATAGAGTAAATAATCATGACTTGGATTTAGTAACATATTCTTATATATGACACCAAGGACACAAGAAACTAAAGAAGAAAATTGGATATTTGGACTTTCACTGAATTAAAAACTTTTGTGCATCAAAAAACACTCTCAAGGTGAAAAGAACCCTTACTATGGGAGACAATATTTATAAAAACCCAGAATATATTTCAATTTACGATGGGTTTATTGGGATGTAACCCCATTGTAAATCGAGGAGTATCTGTATACATACAATGGGTTACTATACAGCCATAAAAAGGCATGATACATGATGCAATATGTACAAACCTTTAAAGGTTATACTGAATGAAAGAAACCAGACATGAAAGTCTACATGGTGTATGATTCTGTTTATATGACAGGTGCATATTTAATCAAATCCATAACATAAAAGAGCAGATTAGCATCTGCCAGTGGGAAATGGACTGGGGAGTAACTGCTCAGTGGGTATCAGTTTTATTTGGGGAATGAAAAAATGTTCTGGGATTCGGTAGTGAAGATGATGGTACAATGTTGTGAATTTATTAAAAATCACTGAGTTGTGTGCTTTAAAATGGTTAAAATGATGAATTTTAAGTTAAGTGAATTTCCTCTCAAAAATTAAAATTGCACATTAAAGTTGTACAACAGCATAGCTGAAAATATTGAGCCACAACAATCAACATTGAGATGTAGTCCAGTAAAATTAGTTGCCTTTAAAAGAAAATTCTTTTGGACATATAAATAAGAGCAAGTTCATTAAGGAAAGAAAAAATCATTTATTATAAGATTTTCTAATAGCAACATTTTATTTTAAAAGGAAGCTAAAGGAGAGATTTATGATACTCAAGTAAAGAAAATGTGAGCCCAAAGGTTTACAAAGTTTTATACCAGCCAATAGTGATTTTCAAGTGTAAAGGGCACACACATTTTTAACATTCAAAAACTCAGAAAATATTGTTCCCATGAACCTTTTCTGAATAATCTACTATAGAATGAGCTTCAGACAACAGAAAAAAATAAAAAAGGATATCAACATAGGATCTGATGATGAGCATTGCATATACACTTATTGTAATATACAATAAGAATATATATATGTTATGTATTCTAGAACTAAAATTAAATGAGAATTAAAATAATCTAACATATAATAACCTATATGTTCTAACAATGCTTTTAATAGTATTGCTATAAAAGTTGAGTCTATTTGCGTAGGTTATACTTTTAATAGGAACTTGCTGATTTCATCTAAGTTTTCAAGTTTATTGAAAGTTAGTAGGGCTAATCTCATATATTTTAATATTTTCTGAGTATTCAGTTTCATCTCTTTTTATTTCTAATGTTATTCATTCAGGTTTGCTTTTTCTTGGTTTCTCTATCAGTCTTACAAATGGTTTATCTTTTTTCATATTCGTAGTGAAAAAACAATTTATACCTTTGATGATACACTATTGTATTGCCCCCACTAATTTCAGATCTTACCTTTCTTATTTAAATCCTTATATTTTCTGTTTTGTTCTTGGTCATTAAAAAAATATTCTGAAGTTGATGAACAACTTAATTAACCCATTAATTGTTAGCCTTTCTTTTAATCCAATAAGAATTTAAGGCTAGAAATTTTCCTCAAAAAATCACGTTGTTACATTCTCAACGTTTTGACAGGTATTATTTTAACTATCATCGATTTTTCATTGTGAGTTCTTACTTATACCTGCTCAGGTTACAGACTTGCCCCACCCCTCTGATCAGCATTTGGACCATTAAAATCCAGCTTCTTGGTCCCCCTGGATTATTGCTATTTCCAGAGGTGAAGCTGACTCCAACATTCTCTTAGCCTTCATATTATTTCTTGTCTTTTGTGTCCTTCAAGAAATTCCTTTGCATTTTGCCACTTATTTGAAAATATTATGTTACACACTTTATAGTTGCTTTTTCAGAAATTACTCTGGGCATCTCATCCATTGTATTATCAAAAAAAAAGGAGTTCAGCTGTTATTCCTTTGGATATCTGTGACTCTTTGCACTTCTAAAGGGCATACTAGTAGTTTGTTCCTAAATCATCTTTTCCCTCAGTTTGAAGGTCTAACACAGTGCACTGTATTTTGAATTGTGAGTAAATGAATGAGTTAATGTTTGTTTAGAAACCAAATGAAAAAAAATCTACATAATGTTATCAACTAAAGTTCACTTATTTTATAATATAAACATATAATTTAAATTCTTTAGCCCTGGTGGGTGGCTCAGCTGTTTGGGCCATTGTCTAGCAACACCAAAAAGTTTGCAGGTTTAATCGCAGTCAGGTGCTTATTAGAGGCAACCAATCACATCTATGTTTCTCTCTCTCTCTCTCCCTCTTCTTCTCTTTCTCAAAAAAAAAATAAAATAAAAACATATCCTCAGGTAAGGATTAAAAGAATTTTTAGCATAATTTAAAATAAAATTCCAGAATCAGATTTTATTAGAAGTGTTTTTTACATAGTAAAAAAGCAAGCCTAATTTTTCAAAAATTCCTTGAAAAGAGCAATAGTCATTCTAGTTTTAGTAGTTTTCCAAAGGCACTAGATCTAAATATCATAAAAGGGGTTTCTGAATTGAGTTTCTTTACAAATGCAACTTTAGTTGTGAATTTCTGCCTTTATCAATGAGACATCGAAGTGAAATAAAATACCCTGACCAGTCAAGAAAGTAAAGAGGTATACTTTTTCATAGCTTAAACAAAGTTTATTTAAAATATTTACACACACATTATAAATAACATAGACATAATTTCTTCCTTGGAATCTGCCTGGAAGTGCAAATTTAACTCCTTTACGTTAAGCTCAATACCACGGGGCTTGTAGGTAACTCACTGCCTTTCTCTTGCTGCTTTTAAAATTCTCTCTTTGATTTTTAAACTTTGGCATTTTAATTGTCATGTGTCTTGGTGTGAGTCTCTTTGGGTTCATCTTGTTTGGGACTTATTTAGAATTGAATGTCAGATAAAGAGCTTCACAGACATGAAAAAGCTTAAGGAGTTCTTTACCACCAAACCCAGCATTACATGAAATGTTGAAGTGTCATGAAGAAGAAGAAGAAGGAGGAGGAAGAGGAGGAGGAGGAGGAGGAGGAGGAGGAGGAGGAGGAGGAGGAGGAGAAAGAATAGGAGGAGGAGGAGGAGGGGGGGGAGGAAGAGGAGGAAGGGGAGAAATATGAACAATAAAATGGCAATAAATACATACCTAGCAACAATTGAATCTAACAATCAAAATAAATGAACAAGGAATATAATGAACAAAATAAACTGATGAATAAAATAGAACCAGAGGCATGGAAATATGGAATAGCCAGGTGAATCTCAGAGGCTGTGAGTCACAACTGACTCAGATACATACCCACTAGTACATCTCTCACAACTCACTTTCCTTAGCTTCTAATATCTGACAAATCGAGTGGGTTCAGTTGCACAGGTGGCACACTTAGGCTTAATTTACTTTTTCGTATTCTCCCTGTTTTTCTCTCCTTCATCGTCAGATTTATTCTCCATGTTACTAAGAGTTTTTCCTATGTCATTCATTTTATTCTTATTTGGAAATACTATAACTGTTTTTCTTTCTCCATTTTGTTTTTTGTTCTCTGAGGTCCTCTACAGTTGTTTGTTGTTAGTATTGAACTTCTCTCCTCTTTCCCTTATCAAGGTTCAATTTAATCGACTTGGTGAGAGTATATCCAAGTAAGACACCTTCTAAATCTTGCTTCCTGTTGTCAGGCTAAGGAAGAGAACCTGGATAAATCTCAGCTCCAGCTGTGAAAGGCTGTAATTTCCGTAGGAGCTTGAATTTGATCCCTTCAAGTTTTGTCCTAAAGCACATTCATTTCACTCCTAATTGATATGTCTCTACATTGGTCAGAGTTTGATTCCCCCTAGAGCCCAGGATAACTTCCTTCTCTCCGCTTGACGCTGTCTTTCCATCACTGTTTATTCTTTCTTGTCAAAGTCACAATGACTTGCTTCCATTGACCCCAGTTGGCGTCTCTTCTTTTTTCTTCATGATTTCATGCTGAGTAATGTTTTCTGCATAGGCCAAATCTTTTTTTTTCCTCCTGCAAGAATAGACCCTAGGGATCTAATTATGTTGTCCACAACTTTTCTAATAGATATGTTAGTTTTGAGCACGGTGTATGATGCATCTAGGAGTCTTCAGGGAGAATTGAATTTCCAGGTCTGTCCTGCTGTTGTTCCTTTAGGGTGCCACATTTCTGCAGCTGTTCTAAAGAGTTTGCTTTAGTTATATGGTTAAAAGTGTTGTTTTAACGTTATATATTTTCCTAGATGTCATCACTATCTAACAGTAATTGAACATCTACCATGTACCAGAAATTTTCATTGAACATCTACCATGTACCAGAAATCACTGCAGAGATGCTGTGAAATTGGTAAAAACTGTCCACATTTTAAACCTGCAGAAGTAGAAGAACAGGGAGACATGTGGGAGCACATGCCATCTGAGCCCTGGTGGTCCATCCACAAGTCCTTGCTTTTAATCATTATTCCACAGCTGCCTGCTTGGATAATCATGATGAGCTTGAATTTGGGAATTTCACATTTAAATAGCAAGTGCCGAGTGCTTTATTATTTGGTTAGTTGCCCTTCTTATCAGCCCTCAGGAATACAGAAAATATTGTCATTTAATTTAATGGCTGGTGGAAATTAAGCAGTTTGATTTTAGGTTTCTTGATGTTCCCCAGTAATGATTCCCAGTCTGCTGCTTTACAGACAAGCAAACATTTTACTTCTCCAGATAGCATGAGGCATTTGGACTTCATTAAAAGAAGAGTAGTCGTGGTATCGATATTAGTGCAATATGTTTACATTTTAGATTAGGGAAAAGCAAAAATTAGAGAAGTCTAAAGAAAAACGTATGTAGATATTCAAATAGTCTTACAAAGTTACAATTAAAACTGTGAACAAAAACAGAAGCGCGAAAACATGCCTTAGGCATAGAACCCCCAAATGTATTTAGCACGAATAAAGCACCTGCCACTTGGTGAGCATGGTGCAGGTGCAATGGGGAGACTGCCACCAATAGTGAAAGAAATGCGTTCACATTGAGGGCTTTATGAGCATCACTTCTGTGTTTAATTGGTCATTCTCAATCCCCACTCAGAGGTGTGGGTGATGGCAAAGAGAATTCAAATAATCATGGCGGAATGTCATTTACAATAGACCACAATGTCCTCTTGAATATCAATTTTTGTCTCAGTGGCCCCGTAAACAGATGGAAAAACACACAAATATGAATAGACTAGGAAAGAGAGCAGTTAAATGCAAATGGAAGTTGCTATGATGGCCAAAGCAAAGGCACAATATAGAGAAGGTCCGATGCATGAAGCCCTCCATTAACCAGCTCTGCCAGAGTTGCTCCCACTTCCCCACTGTCAACTCCCTGTTCAACATGAGGGCTAGACATTTGACAAGGATCTCATCAGCATCCTCCAAATACTTGAACTAATGTTTATTTTAAGACTTAGAGCATAAGAAAAAGAGATAATTAAATCCCAAAGTTATTTAGAATTAGCTGTGAAGACGATGACTTTCAAATTTTCCCCTTAAGAAATTTTCACTCCTATTTGCTGCCATCCTGGAAGTCTTACAGTGGCTGAGAGAGCGATGATTCTCAAGGTCACCTATTTCTAGACACTCAAAGTACAGGCCGGAAAAGTGCTACTCTCCCCAATTAAGCCAACCACAGAGTTCCTGGAAAGCTGATTAACAGCTTAATCAAATGGTGATGGCAGTTTTAATTCCTTGGACTCTTTCCGGCTTGCCTTTTAGTAAGTAGATGGAACTTGAACAAGCATGTATTTGCAGTATCATCATTAGCAGAGGGAATGTCTGTGCATTTGTTATTCCAGAGCAATTAAAAATCCCTGAATATAATTAATCATCTATGTCTACTCAGAGAAAGGCAGATGGAAAAATGACGAGATCAGAATTTGAGAGAAGAATATAATTTTCTTTTAAAGGAATAAAACAAAAATTGGAGTATTGGACTTAGTCAAAGAGGAACTTAACTCTGTATTTCACCTTCCTCGTTTCTAGAGATGGCGAAGGTAAGACACATGGAGTCATCCAGTTCAACCACTGACATGGGGCTGTCTTACGCCACAAAAGAGCTGGCAGACAGTTCACCAGGCTCAATATGGACATGACCCATGATAGCAAAGATAGAAAAGAAAAGAACCACTTATTCAATTGCTTCAGAAATCTAAAAAAAAAAGTTAAAAAATAATTAAAGGCTTTTTATTTTGAGACACTTCTATGTTAGTAGTGACCCTGGACATAACTCATATATGTGACTAACCTTCACATATTTTGAGACAACTGTCACTCAAACTCAGTTATCCCACTTCTTTTCTGTGGCTAAAATATTCAGTTCTCAAGGTTAAAGAACCCAACTTAAAAAAAAGATATTGTTCATGACATAGAGTTTTTAGATCCTTCACTACCCGGGTCACCTCTTGGACATTATGTTAATGCTTGGCTCACAAAAATGTGGTGTCCTGCAAAGTAAGAATGACAGAAGGAACCTCTCTCAGCCAAAGGCAGGCATGGCAGCATCAGACAGGCCTCAGTGTTTCCAGGAGCTGCCCTGGAACTCACACAAGGCCATGGTGGTCTTCTGTTGAACATAAGCAGTTTCACAGAACACCAACATAAGACAAGGCCACTCTGACCCTGATGGATTAAGCCAAAAATAAGACTACTTGGTAGAATGAGCAAGTATTCTCTATCCTAATATGAGCCCCTCCTTTTTTTCCTTCTTTATCAACTACTGTTTTAGTCTCACTCTATTCCTCCTTCTTTCTCAATAAAAACTACAGCCTGCTGGTGTGGCTCAGTGGTTGAGCATGGACTTATGAACCAGGAGGTCACAGTTTCTCAGTCAGGGCTTGATCCCCATTAGGGGGCATACAGAAGGCAGCTGATCAATGTTTTTCTCTCATCATTGATGTTTTTATCTCTCTCTCCCTCTCTGAAATCAATTAAAAACAATAAATAAATAAATAAATAAATAAATAAATAAATAAATAAATAAGATACGCAGTCATAATGTTGGCAAAAGGGTAATGGCAAGGCAAAAAGATAGCAACAAACAAAAGACATTTGATATAGAATCCAAAGGCTAAGATAAAGCAATAATAGTAGTAGTTGCACTACTTTTAAAATAAAATTAGAGCTATTACCTATTACCTATAGAAGTATTCATTAAGTGCTTGGTCTGGATTGTGGCTAGGCTGTGTGCTAAAAATACTTACCTACATTATTTCTTCAATGTGCATAATTTATAAGTCTAGTTATACTCATTTTACAAAGTCGAAAAAAATGAGGCTTATGAAAGCAATTAGCACCAAATCATTAAGTTAATAATTAAGTATTGGAACCAGGATCCAAAATTTACATGACAAGATTTCATTCACCCAGCTTAAGTCATTGAGTGGGGCTGACATTCTTGAAGTGATTTTGTTTAACCAAAAGAAGGATGCCTTTAAAAAAAATTTTTGGCCGGAGGATATGCTTATCACAAGTGCTCAAAAAAGTGCCTGTATGCCAACTATGAATCCTCTCAATATGTGAAAAATCCATGCCAGTCTGGCTTACAAATACCTTCTTTAAAAAATTCCCATGAAGTTTGGTTAATTTTTATTATTTCTATTAACTCAGTTCCAAATACATCTGTTAATTCTCATATGACAAGTACCAACCAAAAGGTTGTTCTCTATCAGCCAAATTTTCATTTTATTCTATCTTTCACTAAGCTTTCACTGCCTCATCAAAAGTTGGAAATATTGCCCTGGACTGTGTTACTCAATGGTTAGAGCTGTTCCCCGTGCACCACGGTGTCACGGGTTCGACATGGGTTCGATTCCCAGTCAAAGGTGAGTACCTGGGTTGTGGGTTTGCTCCACACTCCTGGTTGGGGCATGTGCAGGAGGCAACCAGTTGATCTCTCTCTCTCTCTCTCCATCTTTCCCTCCCTCCCTCCCTTCCACTCTCTCTATGAAAGCAATAGTAAAATATCCTTAGGTGAGGATTAACCAAAAAAAGTCGGGAATATTGATTAATGTTCTATTGCATAATCAAGATTATCATGTTTCCAGGATCTTACTCTGACCAGGCAGATGATGTGTCTTATAAAATCTTTTCCAGCACACTTTTAGAAATTCAAATATTCAGCCTGATGATTTATATTGACTAAAAACAAAGATTATAATCTAACTCAAGCTTGTTAAGAAAGGCTAGAAGCAAAACTACTCATCAAATACCCATTTCCCATCACGAAAATTCACAAAATTACAAAAATAATTAATGACACTTCAATGTATCAAAAGCACTAATGTTAAGAAAGGACTTCAAGTCCTTCCTACAAACAATAAGGGCAATCTGTGTAGTTATCCTTTCCCGGAAAAGTCAATAAACTCTGTTAATAATTTCAGAAAATAGCTAATGCAAACAATGTCCATTTCTGGGAAAAATAAAAGAATTTAGTTGTTTAGATCCAAGTTACTATGACCCGGCTCCAATTTTCTTTCAAATGGTACCATTCTGAACTCTTCAGGAATGGAAATCATTTTTAATTCCTGGATCATATATAATAGAGAGCAGGTTTTACAGTTTTAATGAGCAATAATTGACTTAAGGTGTACAGCATGGTGGCTATATTTACATTACTGTGAAATGGTTACTACATAGAGATAAAATAAAAAGAAAGAAAAAAAGAGAAAAGGAAAAAAGTTTTCTCTTTGTGATGAGAACTTGGAAGATTTACTCTCACAACTTTCCTCTATGTTATACAGTATCATTGACTATATTAATCATGTACCTTACCTCCTTAGTACTTATTTATCTTAAAACTGAAAGCTTGTATCTATTGACCACCTTACTTCAATTCCCTTTCACTCCACCCTCCACTTCTATTAACCACAATCTAATACATTTTTCCATGAGGTTGCTTGTTTTTCAGATTCCACATAAAGTGAGGTCATACAATATTTGTCTTTCTCTTTCTGATTTATTTCCCTTCAAAGTCCATCCATGTTGTTAACTAATGGTAGGATTTCTTATTTTTTTAAACCTAAATAATATTTCATTGCATTTATATACCTCAACTTCTTTATCCATTCATCCATCAAAAGGCATTTAGATTGTTTCTATGTCTTGGCTACTGTAAGTAATGTTGCAGTGAACAAGGGGATGCGGATATCTTTTCAAGTTAGTGTTTTCATTTCCTTTGGACATATTCCCAGAAGTGGAATTGCTGGATCATATGCTACTCCTATTTTTAAGTTTTTGAGGATCCTTCATACCAATTTACAATTTCACTAACAGTGCACAAGGGTTCTCTTTTCTCCACATACATTCCAGCATTTTTTAGCTCTTATCTTTTGTGTATGTGTTTATTTTATTTTTATTTTTAAATCGTTACTGTTGAAAATATTACATATGTCCCCCTTTTTCCCCATTGACCTCTTCTAGTCCTCGCTGTAGGCCTTCACCACCCTATTGTCTGTGTCCCTGGGTTATGCATATATGCATACAAGTACTTCAGTTGATCTCTTCCCACCCACCCACCCTCCCCAGCCTTTTATTTTTTTTATGATGGCCATTCTAACAGGTTTAAGGTGATATCTCATGGTGGTTTTAATTTGCATTGCCCTAATGATTAGTGATGTTGAGCATCTTTTCACACACCTGTTGGCCTTTTTGTATATCTTTGGAGAAATATCTATTCGGGTCCTTTGCCCATTTTTAAATTGGGTTATTTATGGGTTTGTTTGTTGTTTTTTTGCCATTGAATTGTATAAGTTTTTATATATCTTGGATATTACTCTCTATCAGATACACAGCTTGTAAATATTTTTTCCCATTCCATAGGTTGTATTTCACTTTATGAATGGTTTCTTCTGCTATATGGGAGTTTTTTTTTAGTTTGATGTAGTTCCACTTGCTTATTTTTTATTTTGTTGCTTGTGATTTACGTATCATATCCAAAAACATCATTGCCAAGACCCAGCGTTTCTTCTAGGAGTTTCATGGTCTCAGGTCTTATGTTTAAGTCCTTAATTGGTTTGAGTTCATTTTTGTGCGTGGTGTGTGGGGCCATTTTCATTCTTTTATGTGTGAGTATTCAATTATCCCAACACCATTTATTGAAGAGAATGTATTTTCTCCAATGATGATTATTGATTACCTTGTCAAATATTAGTTGACTATACACTGAGTGGCCAGATTATTATTACCACCCCATCAGTACTTTGTTGGGCCACATTTTGCCTTCAATACTGTGGCGGTTCTTCTTGGCATTGACTCCAAGAGATGTTGAAAGGTGATGCGAGGAATCTGACACCATGGCTGATGAATAGCACTGTCCAGTTCTGTGAGATTTGATGGTTGTAGAACCAGCTGCCTGATGGCTCTTTTAACTTCGTCCCACAAATGCTCAATTGGATTCAGATCTGATATTGTGGGGGCCACCTAAGCAAGGTAAAGTCTCCCTCATGTTCTTGAGACCACTCCTGCACAATATAAGCACCATGGCATGGCGCATTGTCTTGTTGGAAGAAGCCATCTCCATTGGGAGACACCATCAACATGATAGGATGAACTTGATCAGCAATGATACTTAGGTATGTTGTGCTATTCAGACATTAATAATGATCTGGCCCTCTAGCAACTTCAGCACAAAATTATAGCTAATTTGCCTATAAACATCAGGTGGTCATAATAATCTGGGCACTCAGTGTATATGCTGGGGTTTGTTTCTAGGCTCTCAATTCTGTTCCATTAGTCTATGTGTCTATTTTTATTGTGGTACCATACTGTTTTGTTTACCATAGCTTTACATATAGCTTCAGGGCAAATGACTCCACCAAGCCTGAAAAGAGAAATACAAATTAACACAGTCCACAGGCCAATGATCTATGAGAAATGAGAAATAGAGTTAGAGACAAGTGAGATGTGATTTTGTTTAATAGTGAAAAGAGCACTTATGCTTAATGTCAGAATAAGAGATATGGAGAGTCTTAGGTATAATTATATGGCTTTAACCCCTATTCATTTACTGTAAGCTGGGTAAAGACAAAGACCATTTCAGCTTTGACTATTTTGGTATTACATTTCTTTAAGAGAATAAATGGGGAAATGTCAACCTGTTGTTTTGTGTGTCCAGCATTCACTTTACATTTATCTCAAGGGGCATACAGGTTTTCTAGTCTCAGACCACCTGTTTCAGGTGAGGCTAACAATCCCAGGTCTTTACAGTTGATTAATAGTGTGTTATATGGTCTAACGCAAACCCATCAGCATACATATTCCATCTCTCTACTATAGCACATGACACAAAAGAGATCAGGGAAACTACATTCCAGGGATTTGGGGAACTTTTAGGCTGGGATTCTGGGTTGTAAGAAAACCTATGTATTTTGCAGACTACCAAAGCAGTAAGCTCCTTCTTGAGAATGAAGTTAACATAGATTAATAAAGCGCCTGTGATAAATATCTCTAAAGCACACTAGAGATAAGAGATAGTGGGTACACACTCACACACTCATATGGGGGGTAGAGGGATGAAAGGAAGAAAAAGATACAGAGAAAGTGTTCTGGCAATATTGGTTTGTTTTAACCATTCTTGAATCTTGGCTCCCTGTACAGATAAGTTATATTTTTATTCTCAAATAATTTTTTTTAATTCTCACCAGAGAATTTAAATTTTGAGAAAGCGAGAGCAGGAGAGAGAGAGCGGAAGAGAGAGAGAGAGAGAGAGAGAGAGAGAGAAACTTTGATGTAGGAAAGAAACATCAATTATTCCCTTCCCTCCCCCCTCAGCTGCATGCATCCCAACCAGGGTCCCGACCACAGCCCAGTTATGTGCCCTGACCTGATTCGAGCCCACAACCTTTTTGGTGTGAGGGACAACGTTCCAACCAACTGAGCCACCGAGCTGGGGCTAAAATAATTTTGAATTGGGCTAATTTCATTCATAACTAAAAGAGTTAATAATACACTCTTTCTTATACAGATGAAGAAACTAAAATTGAGAAAAGGGAAGTGCCTTATACTTCCTTAGATTTAATATTTTGCAGTGAAGGAATTCTGACTGTATCCATGGCTCCTAATTTCCAGATCTTTACACCACGCCAGGCTAATTTTATTAAATAAAACAATTTATTTAATAATCACTAAGCTTATTAAAGACGTGGAATATTGAAAGGGATACCTATCATTTAATATTTAAGCTAATATAATAATTTTCTTGAAGAGAACCAAACAACTACTTCTCCAAGATGCACCCCTTTATCTCAATTATGCTCCCACAAAGAGGAGGCAGAATTTGAATCTCTGAGTTTATTTGGCCATTTAGCTTTCTGCTGAGATGGCCCAAAGAGGACCAATTGTGCCCAAAGGATAGTCTAAGAAATAAATTAAGTAAAATTACTCACTGAAATTCTTATTACCAGAAACAGCACTCGTCCATTCGGCAGGTAATTTGGAGTAATGGTTAGTAATTGATAGCAATTTCTGATAATTAAATTCCGAGCCATTTCTTTATGTAATATTGGTTTCTCTAGGTAAACCCTGTCCTAAGAAAAGAAATTAGTGGTTGATGGCCATGTCTTATATTTAAATGCTTTACAAAGCAGAGGAAGTACGGAATTAAGGAGAAAGTGGCTGATTTACAGGGTTGAATTGCCTAAGTGGGTTTGTACTGAAGAAAATATCTCCGATTATGTAATTAAAAATTTAGGGATTGTATAAAAGAAAAAGAGAATACATATATGGACTGCATTAGGTCTTTAATGGATATAAATTTCCAGGAAATGTATTGCCTTGAGAGTTCACTCCAAAATCTTCATACTTTTAAGGGGGATAAAATAGTTTAAATCTATTAAAAGGACCTAGAAAGATACTTGAGACCATTATCTTAATTGTCATTGTGATAATTTATGGATCACTAGATCAGAGTGGAATTTCCTGTTCTAGAATGGACTTTCCTTGGTAGGAGTAAATTTGTAGCCAGGATTATATGTATCATGCATTGAATATTATATAGTTGTTAAAGGATTCTATATAATCACTGAATTGTCTTGATTCTAAGCTCTGATTGGCTTAAATAGCATTAATCTATTTCTTCAGAAATAAGTTTAATTCGATGATTTATAAGGACATATATCACAAAATATACATTTTCAAGTCAGGTATTTTAGTTCCTCTTTGGTGTGCTGACCACTGGATCTATCTTCATCTCCATTTATGTCTTTTTGGTTCCTCCCCCATTTCTGTCCCTTTTTCCAGTCTATCTTGCAACTGTGGCTTCTTGTGGGGTATTGTAAACTGTTGTTCCTAATATAAATGCCTGTCCATGGAGCCCTTTTTTGTTCACTATAATTTCCTATAATTACTAGGAATTGCTTAGTTGTTTTTTTCTCTTTTGCAAAAGCCCTTTGGACCCCTAAAGACATAAGTGCTCTAAAAATTCAAGTGCTGTAATATTCAACAATTAATATCTCATCTTGAGAAGTCTGAAAGGTCCCTTAAAATACTAAATATGTTAAAGCACATATAAATAAAGCAATCAGTAGTTAACGGGACATGCCAGAACTACCATTAGTAAACTTGGATGACTTTGAAAGACAACCGAGGGGGAAGAGCCCTTGAACTTATGAATCCTCCTGGGTTATTGATCTATTTAAATGCATGTGGTTGAGCTATAATAAAAAATGTAATGACCTCGCCTGTCATTGAAACCAAGCAACTGTATTTAGGTCAGGAGAGATCTAGATACATGACTGCCTTGAAAGGCAAAAAGTATATATTTTAACATACATAAATATTTATTTATCAAATTATATTTTTTATTAAAAACAAGATTAGCTCTACAAAAAATTATGGAGTAAAGGAAGCTAAATTCTAGGTTCTAACTATTTTATACCCCCTCTTTTACAACGTTTGTACCTTTTTCTGCAATCTCAACCTTCCTAATGCCGCGACCCTTTAATACAGTTCCTCATGTTGTGGTGACCCCCAACCATAAAATTATTTTTGTTGCTACTTCATAACTGTAGTTTTGCTCCTGTTATGAATTGTAATGTAAATATCTGATATGCAGGATGTATTTTCATTGTTTGTGACCCACAGGTTGAGAACCTCTGGCTTAAAGTATCCACACTGCTCTAATCCAGCTAGCTCAGTCCCACATCATCACTTCCTTTAGCAATACTGTGTATTCTGAACAAATTACTTCTTTCTCTTCATAGCAAATAGTTGGGAATACTGTTTCATAACTGACAGCAATTCCTAGTAATTATAGGAAATTATAGTGAACAAAAAAGGGCTCCATGGACAGGCATTTATATTAGGATCTTTCCTCTCAGGTCAGCTATCTGTGTTACCTGAGAGAATTGCTTTATCTCTTTGAGACTCAGTTCCTCCTTCTCCTCAGCTCCTCCCTCTCCTTTCTTCCTTCTTTCTGTTCTTTGTCTTTCTTAGTATAAAATCGGTGATTATGGATGGATATAAAACCATTTTTTACTAAACATTTTTCATAGTATGAGTATTTGTGGTCTGGGTCATTCATTGAAATTGTCAGTTGAATTCCTTTCAGTCTCTAAATATCTGAAAGAAAATAATAATTTGGCACCGGGATCAGTGTGACAGGAGGCAGCGCCCAAACCCCCTGATTTTTAGAGAGCGCGGATGGGAGGGAGGAAAGGAGGGAGGGAAGAGAATGTAAACTGAGGCAAGAGAGAAAGCTGCAGAGCAGGTCAAGGACCACAACCTGTGCTGTCACTCAGGGGACACTCAGGGGCACTCAGTGCTGGGTTTAATGCTCCATTGTTTACCATTTTGTGATTCTTAATAATTTTACCTTAAAACTCAGATTTGTAAGTAAAGTTTATGGAGACAATGGAGCATGCGCATGAGCAGAGAGGATGTGCACAATATGAGTACCTGCCCTTCCCTTCACAAACAGCATTGGGGAAGCCCCATGGCACAGAATTTCCATGGACCCATGATGGTGAGAGTTCAGTGACACTCAACATGAGTACAAGTAAGCTTGCTCTGTCTACCACTAAGTAAAGGGGGTGCTGACAGCCCTGAGAGGCTACATGCTTTTCATTTGAACCAGTTGCCTTTTGGGGACCCTGAAAACAGCTGTATGCATGCGGCTCCGCCCAGGGATAGTAATAGGGATGGGAGTGAGAGAGCACTGAGGATTGTCCCGAGGGAACTGAAAACTTATGAGAGTCCTAAACGAATGACTTATAGCCAAGGAGCCTCCTCAAATAGCAGCACGTTTTTCTAGTCAAGATTCTGGAAAACACTCCTCCTTGTAGACAATATAACCAAGTGCAGTCTGATATGTGGACCTGGACTTCTGTGTGGGGATGTACCTCAACAGAGAACTGGTCATGGGGTTGTATGGGGATCACACTCTGACACACACCAACTTGGCCACCTCCATGTCTGCTTGAAATGTCCTGCGGAGAGCTTTATTACAGAACTTAGGGGTTGGATATATGTAACATATGTGAAATATATTCCTGGGGGGTGGGGGAGGGATGATATTTTAGACTTTATTATTCAATTATAACTTACTAAAACAATTTCTATTTAACATTCACAAAACTATGGAAGTCTAAAAGACCTTCAAGTTCTTTACCCACATTTATGTAAGTTGGATTTGAGGACATATATGATCCTCAGTGTAAACGTCTGGGCACAAGCAAAATTTCCAGGGAGTATTTCCGACTTGTAAGGTAGTGGACCTGGTGAGACCAAAGTCAAAGTCTCCAACATTAAAGGAGACCCAGCTAATATCTGGGTTACAGATGAAACACGCAGAGCATTCATTACGGTAAATAAATATAGGATATGTTAAAAGGCAAATTGGAAAACAGGCAAGGAGAGTAGGGCAGAAAGACCTAGAGGCCCAGAAGAGATGGAGGGAATCTGCTGGGCTGGTTGGGGGCGGGGCTGTGGACACACCCTCTTGAAGGTGGTCCAACCCCCACTCTCAGAAACCCTCTGTGACTCCACAGTGCTCTGTGATGCAGGCCTGGCTATAAAGCCAAGAGTCGGAGCTCTCAGAGCTCAGTTGCTTTAAGCAGCGTTGTTGTTCGGAAAATGGGACTCAGTCTATTTCTGAATAGCCTTCTAGAGTTTTATCTGAGCTTCTGCTCAGAATGTTTATATGGTAACCTCATCATAATTTCCATCTTGGTGTTGAGCTTCTTCCTCCTCTTCTTCATTTTCTTCGTGGGAATTCCATCAATCCCAACTTTCTGGAAAAATGAACATACCCAAAAGGTAAGGAACCCTGAGTGAGTGAACCCCCAAAGAGTTCTTCATTGTTGTTGCCGTTTCGATTCCCACATTTCTAAGTGAGTTTGGATGAGTCAGAGAGACACTGAAGATGGGGCATCTGAGGAGAGAACAGAACATCGCTTTCTAGGGGAAGAGGCCAGGCAGGGCTCAGGGTTCAGGGAGGACTCAGACTTCCATCTGAATCTCACAGACCATCGGAGTGTGGTGACAGGTTTCTGGCTCCAAACACAGGGATTCCCTAGTCCTGGGTCCAGTTTTTCAGAGACGTGGGAGTCTCTGTAGGACATCAGAGTTAACCAGCACTTTATCCTGAGTCATGCTGCCCTGGCAGGCATCCCTTAACTAGCCTTTGTGTTGGGCTGCTAAGCAGAGCAGTGCTGAGCCTCTGAGAGCCTCTGAGTGAGCAGAGGCTGCAGCCTGAGCACCATCAGGTAAGTGGGTCCTATCTGAGGGGACAGAGATGGACTGTAGGCCTCAGTTTATATGCCGACCTTGAGCAGAGGACCTCTGAGTATACCAAGTGTGGACCCCATAAACAAAGTCCTTCTTTTGAGATTTTAAAAAAGGAAAAATTAAATATATTTTAAAGCTTTAAAAATGGTAAAAGGAACACAAAGTTCTATTAGTTAAAATGTATTTGGTTGGCTCAGAGAGACATTATTCTTAGATAGTCAATGTCTGAGTTTCCTAGGGGGAGGAGGAGAGAAATGAGGCCTAATCACCCATTCATTCCACTTTGTTCTCAGCATCTGGTCAGAGCCAAGAGGGGAAGGAAAGGTGGGACACGGAAAGGTAAGGTTCTGCCTATTCCACCTGAGCTCCCCAAGGGTGACCCTCCTCTCTCCTTCCCATGAGGTACCGGGTCCATGGTCTCTGTCAGTTGGTAGATACAGCCCCTCTCATGAAACAGAGCCCTCAGAGGAGAGGCTCATGGAAAGACTGGACCTGAGATACTGCTCAGATTCCCTGCTCTGCTGTCCCTGGGTAAGAAGCAGTGAGGAACCTGGGCCATGGGTCTTGCCCAGTATATGTTGAGAGTCAGAAGTTCTGCCTCATGACTTTGAGAAAGTACTCTGACTACAGGATGATCAGATTCCTCCTTGTTGTGACCATTGGCCCCTCTGCTTCAGAGTGGTTTTGAGCATCAAATGCAAGCCTATCTAATAATAGAGAAACAGGGTAATTAACCATAACTTCACTACCCTTCCCATTGGCTAATCAGTGAGATATGCAAATTAACTGCCAACCAAGATGGCGGCTGGCAGGCAGGCAGGCGAAGCAAAAAGGTGGCTTGCTTGCGTCAGTGATGGAGGAAGCCAAGGTTCCCCGGCTGCCGCTGCTGGCCACTGAACTGCTCTCTAAGAAACAATGTTACAATTATAGAAGCTAAACAAACTCCAGAAACCTGCTTTCAGCCAGCCAGGCCTCGGAGCTGGAGCTGAAACAGTGTTTCAATTATAGAACCCAAACAAACCCAGAGACCTGCTTTCAGCAGCTGAGGTCTCAGAGCTGGAGCCGAGCCTCAGATCTAAAGCCGGCTCTCAGTTCCAGTGACAGCCATAGAAGGTAAATAAATCCCAGAACTAAAAAAAAAAAGAAAAAAAGGAGAGGTTGGGAGCTTCAGTCACCCACCAGCCTGAAAACGGCACTCAGCCCCTCACTCAGACTGGCCAGGCACCCCAGTGGGGATCCCCACCATGAAGGGGGTGTCACCAGATGCAAACAGCCATCATCCCCTCATCCAGTCTGGCGAGGCACCCAAGCGGGATCCCCACCCTGATCCAGGTCACACTTCAGGGCAAACCAGCCGGCCCCCACCCTTGCACTAGGCCTCTATCCTGTATAGTAAAAGGGTAATATGCCTCCCAGCACCGGGATCAGCTGAGGTGCGAGGCCGCATGGACCCTGGAGCAGTGTGACAGGGGACGGCGCCCAAAACCCCTGATAGCCCTGCAGCTCTGTGTGTGTCAGGGTGTGGGGCCACAACCTCCCTATCTGCCATGCTCTGTGTGTGACAGGGGTGGCGCCTCAACCCCCTGATCTGCCCTGCTCTGTGACAGGGGGCAGCACCCCAACCCCGTGATCTGCCCTGCTCTGTGACAGGGGACAGTGCCCCAAATCCCCTAGAGGCCCTACTCTGTGCATGACAGGAGGGAGCTCCCCAAAACCTGATCCGCCCTGCTATGTGTGTGAGAGGGGGCGGTGCCCCAACTCCCCTATCGGCCCTACTCTGTGTATGACAAAGGGGAGCTCCCCAACCCCCTGATCCGCCCTGCTCTGTACATGACAGAGGGCAATGCCCCAACCCCCTGTAGGCCCTGCTCTGTGCGTGACAGGAGGCAGCGCCCCAACCCGCCAATCGAACCTACCCTGAGCGTGACTGGGGAAGGCATCGCAACCTTCTGATCTGCCTTGCTCTGTGTATGACAGGGGGTGGCGCCCAAACATCCCAATCGGCCCTGCTCTGAGCCGGACCAGGGGCTGCACCTAGGGATTGGGCCTGCCCTTTGTCACCCAGGAGCGGGCCTGAGCCATCAGGTCGTTATCTCCCAAGGGGTCCCAGACTTTGAGCGGGCACAGTTGGGGCTGAGGGACAACCACCCCCCTCCCCGAACCCACTGCACAAATTTTTGTGCACCAGGCCTCTAGCAATACATATAAAGGTACTTGATCAATTAAGCAACACACACATGGCGGGGTGCAACTTATTAATATTATCATTGACCATTTCATTTCGTTTACTAATTCATGAGGGTTTCACAGTCTATTATCCCAATGGTCTCCCATAAAGGGACCCCTGTGTAATGCCTATGTGTCTACCTTCATTACATGTAACTCACTCTCCCGATTCCCAGGTTCGAGATATCACAGCGAGGACGATGACAAGGAACTGATTTCTTTCCTGAAAAGGTGACCAGTCTTTCCCCATTTTTCCTGGTCTCCCTAAAACATGTTCTGTGCAATTCCAGGGATTCAGTGGAGCCTTCCCTAGTCATGGGAAAGGTTGCCATAGGAAGGGGAATGTGAGTGAATGCTTGGGATGAGTGTAACTGAGTGCATTATGAAGTCATAGATGTGGAGTAATAAGGGGCAGCAGGCTTCAGGTGTCCCCACCCTCACCAGGACTTCCTTTCTTTGTTCTGGTCCTGGCTGCATCTTTTTCCCTCCTGTCTCCTGCAGCTCCCTGGGACAGAATTATGACATCACCCGCTTTCGTCGACTTTTATGTCCAGACTCCTCCTGTGAGGTGTGTAACAATGCAGCCACTGAAATCCAGGGGCTCTACTTAAAGGCTTTGGAAGCTTCTACTCCATCTGTGTCTCCTGTGGCTTCCACAGCTCCTGTGACAGCTTCTGTGACTGAGCCATCATTCAATCAGTCCTCTGCTTTCCCAGGAGTCCCTCCAGGAGAACTCATTCCAACTCCACTGCCTGAACCTTCCCAACCATCTCCCTCCATTCTCCCCTCTAACTCAATGACAACCTTGGGTAATTTTCTGTCACCCTCACCACCGGGTCAAACTCTGCCTCCAGAGCCAGTTCACCATTCCTCACCTCAACCCAAAGACCTGTGCTCTTCGACCTTGACACAATATGATTTACATCAAGGCTTTCTTGCCCTCCATTCTACAAAGATCTCTTTGGGGGCAGACCCTGAAGCCAAACTTATCGAGCCTAGTCATATCTTAGTTCTCAGCCCCGATGAGCATGACTCAGCACAGGAGTACATATATCCTAAGACCTGGGAAGACAACTTAAAGCAAAAACTTACCCAGCTATTCTGGGGTCTTCCTACTCTGCACAGCGAGTCCTTGTCCTCTGCTGTCCATGCCACGGGTGACTATTCAATCTTCTTCAATAGCATCTCAAATTCCTTCACAGACCAAGAATCCCCAGGACTTTCTGATTTACAGTCTCCATCCTTGGCAGAGGTCCAACCTCAACCCTTGCCTCAAACCCTGCCTCAATCCCAGCACTTAATCTCACTCAGATCGAAACCCAGGCCCACCATCAATCCCCACTCCCAATCCTACCATCGAGTCCCATTACCCACAATAAGGTCTGTGAAATGAATGTCCACAGACCCAATTATGAATCAGAATGTCACACCTCGTCTGAAACTGAACACCTGGAATGCAATGTGTTGCTGAAAGAACAGGAAAGGTTGTGGGGTTTAACCTCTGTGGTTCAAAGTTCTAAGGCCCATGTTGCAACCTCCATCGATCCTGTAGAGTTTCCTCTAAGCAGTGAATTTCGAGATAAATTTGAGCATCACCTTAGAAAGAGGCTCATCCAACACCACCAGGGCCAGCCCTTCGTGATCCATGGGTCTCTGTCACTAGCGAGGTCTCTGAGAAATTGCTCAGGCATACTTGAGTCCAAGAGCAGTTCTGGCCTCTCATGGATCTCTGTGGATAAGGACCAGAGTAGTGAAAATCCAAATGTTGGGTTGAGCCAACCAGGAATCTTCCATGAGAGGAGCTCAGAAATCTTCCAAATAGAGGTCAATGAAGGGAAGGATGAGGAACCCAGCCAAGAGAATGATCCAAAAGTTCATCTGCTGAGTGATTCAAAGACCTCCTCACATAAGGATGTGGGAAGTGGCTTTGACATGAGTCTGTCAAGAGAAAACTCAATGGTTGCAGGGCATAGTGTAACTCAGGGACAACTGGAAAATGTCCAGAAAGTACATGTGACCAAAACGGTTGAGATAATCAGTGAAAGCCAGCTTCCTGAAACTGTGCGTAGTTCACAGCACAGTTTTATAGAAGCAATCAATCAGATTGCTTCTATAAAATTCCACAGCGAATTAGAGCAAAGAACTTTGCCATCATCAGTGAGTGGGGACTACTGCCTGAACACATCCCAGGAGCTTCCCTCGCTTGAGTGTGGTGCACAGCAGATGCAGAAACCCAACATTACCAAGTGTCAGATGAAGATGTTGTCAGCCCTTCCCACCAAAGTCCTTGAATCCAAAGAGTGCTTCAAATCGAAAGATACTTCATCTCATTCCTTGAGCGATTCCAACTCTTCCTCCTCAACCGAACTGATTTCTGAGACCAACACCAAATCTGGGGCCTTCATGCCCCTGAGAGGAAGCTCTGAGTCCCTTCCTGGGGACAAAGTGGGAACCGAAAATGCAGCTGATGACCTGAATCTTCCTCTCCTTGACACCTCACTTGAGGGCAAGAAAAGACATAAACCCATTGATATCCAAGGCACAGTGGCAGAGGAAATTCAAAAAATTTTGAAATCCAAACTGCCTGTTACAAACACCATTAGTAGCAAAAAAAGTCAGATACATTCTCTGATAGCCAACATTCCACCCCTGAAGCTGCCTGCAAGGCGAGCTGGGACCCCACAGTAGACAAATACTAGCAGTGTGAATTCTAATGACAAAATAGAAATACGACAGGGCGCAAATAGGGAGAAATCAGAACCTGCTTCCAGGCCCAGCATGTCTAGGGAGATAGTCAGGGCTGAGAGGCTCAAAGCTCTTTCACCCCAAAACTAGTGGCGTCTTGACAACCAGCAAGCCAGGAATCTCCCAAAGGATCAACAGAGAAACTACTGTGACCATTGAAAACCCACCATCTCAATTATCAGTTCAAGCTAAGTTATCAGAAATCCAAGCACAAGTGATGACTGAGTTATTGCTAATATTGGGAACTGAGTATAGCCAGGCCCAAGGCCAACACCGGGACATGTCCAGTGACTCAGACAGCTTGACTACCAAAGCCCCCCTGACTCCTGCTAAGTGTGTGCCCAGTGTGGACACGGAGGTTCACCAGGTGCTGCATGTCCAATCGGAGGACAGCAGAGTCAGTCTGGAGAAGCAGCAGGAACCATGGCTTCCTAAGCAGGCGTTAAGGTCCTGCCAGGATCAGAATTCCCCACCAGCTGTAAAGAAAGATATCGTGTGCCCTCCCCCAGAGCCTACGGGCCCAAAATATGAGGAGTTTGGTGCAGGAGATGCACAAGTGAGAATTTCCCAACCTGGAGGGAAGAAATTTCCTCCTCAGGACACTGCTGTAGAAGACATGCTTGGGAGCAAGTCTTTCCACAGGCTAACACAGACGGCTCCTCCTGATAGCCTTTTGCTAAATAGAATGAAGAGCCTTTTTCAAAGGCTTTGTCCTTCAATCAAATGTAAAATGCAAGAAACCACCCAGGAAATGGGAAGGCACATATCATCTGCACAGAGTAGAGGCACACTTAAAAGCAGAGCTCCCTTGACTGGAAGTACCCAAGTTTATAGAGTCATGTCAGACATGGGGAAGTTCCCAGAAGAGAAACTGCGGCGCCGGCCTGCAGTAGTTACCACTTGCCCCCAGAGAGCCCCTCCTCTCCGCAGCGCAGTCGGAGAAGCCTGTGCAGAAGGGAGCAGTGCAGGCCCAGGCAGAGCCAGTGCAGAGGCGTCATTTCCACCGCAGGGCTACCCCCCTATGACGTGACAAATGCCGTGTCCGGCCGCCACACAGTTATCTTGGCTGGCCAGGGCTCTACCAATACTAGACATACCACAAATGAGGACAGACCCCCCAAAAACGTTGTGGCATCAAAGGGTCAGCAATTATGTCAGAAGCACCCTCAATCTGTGCCCCTCAGGCACAGGATTTGGTGTTTGTCCAGGGGAAAAAGTGGGAACCGAAAATGCAGCTGATGACCTGAATTTTCCTCTCCTTGACACCTCACTTGAGAGCAGAAAAGACATAAACCCATTGATATCCAGGCACAGTCGCAGAGGAAATTCAAAAATGTGAAATACAAACTGCCTGTTACAAACCCCAGTGGTAGCAAAAAAAGTCAGATACATTTTCTGATAGCCAACATTCCACCCCTGAACTGCCTACAAGGTGAGCTGGGACCCCACAGTAGACAATATACTAGCAGTGTGAATTCTAATGACAAAATAGAAATATGACAGGGCGCAAATAGGGAGAAATCAGAACCTGCTTCCAGGCCCAGCATGTCTAGGGACTGGGGACTCTGCCCCATCCAAGCCCCAACTGCAGGCCTCAAGCTGGCAAGGGGCCTCCTGCTATTCTCACCACTGCTGAAGGCACTGCGTTCAGAGATCAGCCTCCACGATTCAGACACACAATGCTTCTCTATAATTTGCAGTGGGAAACATTTCCCACCCCCAAGTAATTCCCTCCTTGTGGGGAATACTGACTTGCCTAATAAATGTTTCTGTAATAATAGTGATGTCTTCTCCATGTCCTGAGTTGGGGGCAAGGGTTTCTCAGGGCTTGTGCTTAAGGAAAGAAAGGAGTAAGTTCAGCTCCTACTGATTGCTTCCTTTGGCTTCCAAAAGTGACCATTCCCTGGAGCTCTTGTTGAGAACTAGATACCATGTGCCCTCCCCCTAAGCCCACTTCCTCCCTGATGAGGTTTGAGGAGATGGGGTCTGTCTCCTTCCTCATAGCTTAGCCTTAAGGAACATGGATAGCAGCCCACACCTTTCCCGTCAGGGAATGCTGTATGTCCTTGAAGGCAGCAGGGAAGACAGGCCTTCCACATCTGAAGAAGATCAAGGACGGGTATATTTTTCAGAAAGTGTTAGTGAAGAAGAGACATTGGCTTAATCATCATTTAGAAGTCAGTGATCAGAGGATCCCACAGGTGGGTGAACCCTGAATAGGAGTGTTTGGGGGGTATTGTTTTTCCCCTGACAAATGTGCACACACACACACCCTTTCTACAGTGGTCCAGAGGGAAGGCAAATCCACTGGTACAGACTGAAACACAAAATGGAATGAGCATCCTCATGAGCCCTTCAGGTAGCTTTTCCAGTAAGCCTTGTGAATCCTGAGTGTAAAGAGAAAAAAACAAAACAAAACAAAAACCAATCAGAGCCCCCTTTCACTACCACACTAGCATCTTCTTGTCTACAGTTATGCCATTGGCCTCACAATGTCTGAAGCTAGAGACCACAGAAAAAATGCAGAACAAAAAGGAACAAAAGGTGGAATGGGGCCCAAGGCAGGGGACGTGAAGAGGTGAGCAGGCAGCGGAGGGCTCTAACATCCATGTGGACTAGTAGTCCATAACGCAGCCTCCCAGTTCCTACACCATCTCATCTTGGGGTCCTTTACTGCCGCTCCAGTGCAGTCACTGCCACACTGTAGACCTTATTACTAGGAACATCGCTGCCTCAGGAATAATATAGTCTGACCTTTTACCCTTTGGCCTCATCCCCTATCCTTCCAGCATAGATGCCCATTGTTAATTTTTCAATTCCAGGTCATTCATTTATCCACTCACTCCCTGTCAATCCACAAAGCTCTTGGCTTCCTCCCTTACTAAGGTAGACTTGATGGCCCATCTAGTGACTAACATTTAAAAAGCTCCACGACAATGGGCCCCCCTTCCAGTTCCCTTTAATCCTTCCTATAAATTTCAACTCTGTGTTTTTCTAGAAATGTCTTCCTATAAGTAACTGATCACTACTAGATTAGATCTCACAATGGGTTCTATGGGTTCTAAGGAACTATCTGGAACTCATGCATTCTACAAATAATGCTCTGATGCTTACTAACATGTGCACAAAACAAATGGAGCTCAATTTCCTGTTTCCTTTGTCTATTCTCTCTACAAAGCTCCTCAAATCCATGGCAAATCTCACTTTCCTCAAACTGAGGGCATCACCACTTGCTCAACAGATGTGCCGGACCACTGTTCAGAGAGGAGCAAGAAGCCATGAGATGGGGACTTTTCAACAAAATATTAAAAACAACAACACTGTGTTTTCAAATATTTAGAAGAATTTTTCCTGTTATGCATGCAAATGACTTAAATGCAGATCAGATACACTTGTTTATCTCTTTCTTTCCAAAAATGCCATTAAAAGTAAAATATTAGATGAAAAGATGATCAATATCACTAGCCATCAGAAAAAAATGCAAATCACAAGCACTGTGAGATAACAACAGACACACACACAAAAAGGCTAGAAGCAGTCTCCATGAGAATGTTGAGAAGGTGGAACCCTCACACACAGCCACTTTGACAAATAGTCTGGCCGGTCCTCAAAATGTCAAACAGAGAGTTTCCATATGACCCAGCAACTCCACCTCTAAGTACACACTCATGAGGAATGAAAACACATGTCCACACCAAAGTTGTAAACAAATGCTCACAGCAGTAGCATCCAGTATTCATAATACTCAAAAGGTGGAAACCACCCACATGTCCATCAGCTGATGAATCCTATCTAATAAAAGAGAAACATGGTAATTAACCGTACATCTGCTACCCTTCCCATTGGCTAATCAGGGAGATATGCAAATTAACAGCCAGCCAAGATGGCGGCCGGCAGCCATGCACTGAAGTGAACTGGAGGCTTGCTTGCTTTAGTGACAGAGGAAGCCAGGTTCCCCGCCTGCTGCAGCCGGCCTCTGAGCTGCAACTCTAAGCAACTATGCTACAAATATAGAAGGTAAACAAATCCCCAGAAACCTTCTTTAGTCAGTAGGGCTTCAGCCGGCCAGACCGCAACATTGTATCAAATACAGAAGGTAAACAAAGGCCAGAAACCTGCTTTCAGCAGCCGAGGCCTCAGAGTTAAGCTGGCCCAGAAAAAGAAAAAAAAAAAGAAAAAAAAAGGAGTGGTTGGGAGCTTCAGTCACCCGCCAGCCCGAAAACGGCCCTCAGCCCCTCAGCCAGACTGGCCAGGCACCCCAGTGGGGACCCCCACCCTGATCCAGGACAC
Source organism: Myotis lucifugus (assembly GCF_000147115.1). Lineage (NCBI taxonomy): Eukaryota > Metazoa > Chordata > Mammalia > Chiroptera > Vespertilionidae > Myotis > Myotis lucifugus. The sequence goes on from NW_005871319.1 coordinate 1,503,223, forward strand.
ACTTCAGGGCAAACCAGCCAGTCTCCACCCATGCATCAGGCCTCTATTCTATATAGTAAAAGGGTAATATGCCTCCCAGCACCGGGACCAGCGTGACAGGGGGCAGCGCCAAACCCCCCGATCGCCCTGTGGCTCTGTGTGTGACAGGGGGCGGGGCCACAACCTCCCTATCCGCCCTGCTCTGTCCTTGACAGAGGAATGTGCCCCAACCCCCTGATCGCCCTTTGGCTCTGTGTGTGACAGAGTGTAGCACCCTAACCCCCTGATCGGCCCTGCTCTGTGTGTGACAGGGGCAGAGCCATAACCACCCCATCAGCCCTGTGCTGAGTGTGACAGTGGTGGCGCCCCAATCCCCTGATCTGCCCTACTCTGTGCGTGACAGGGGGGAGCTCCCCAATCCCCTGATCTGCCCTGCTCTGTGTGTGACAGGGGGGAGCTCCCCAATCCCCTGATCTGCCCTGCTCTGTGCATGACAGGGGGGAGCTCCCCTATCCCCTGATCTGCCCTGCTCTGTGCGTGACAGGGGGGGAGCTCCTCAACCCCCTGATCTGCCCTGCTCTGTGTGTGACAGGGTACGGAGCCCCAACCGCACTGATGAGCCCTGCTCTGTGCATGATAGGGGGCAGAGCCCTAACTCCCCAATCGGCCCTGCTCTGAGCCCGACCAGGGGATGCACCTAGGGATTGGGCCTGCCCTCTGCCACTCAGGAGCAGACCTAAGCCAGCAGGTCGTTATCTCCCGAGGGTTTCCAGACTGCGAGAGGGCACAGGATGGGCTGAGGTACCCTTTCTCCACCCCCTCCCCCTGAGTGCATAAATTTTTGTGCACCTGTCCTCTAGTGGTAAAGAAAATGTGGTATATACATGCAATGTAATATCTTTTGGCAATAAAAACTATTAATACATGCTATAACATGGATGAACCCTGAAAGCATTATGCTAAGTGAATAAAGCCAGTCACAAAGGATCACATGTGATTCCATTCATGTGAAATGTTCAAAACAGACATAACAAGAGAAATATAAAATACATTACTGGTTAATTAGGGCTGGGGGTGGGAAAAGAAAGGGGAGGAGAGATGACAACTAAAGATTGTAAGTTTTCTTTTTGAAGTCATGAAAATGTTTTAAAATTGACTGTGGGGATGTACATATCTGAAAATACTAAAATCATAAAATTATACACTTTAAATGGGTGAATTGTATGGTATGTGAACGATATTTAAACAAAGGATTTAAAGAGAGTAAGTACTTGAGAAGGACAAATAGGGGAAAGGATAAGACAAAAGATGTCAACACATTTCAGGACTCAGAGAGGGAATGCAGGCAAGAAATGTAAGGAAATGACAGGGCTTCATCTCAGCAGTTTATAATCTAAAAAAAGGAGCTGTAGTGGTTGTAACTATTCAAGGATTAGCTGGCACGGGGAGAGGAAGTAAATACATGTACAACATCAACAAAAACTACATTATTTAGAAAACTATAGAGATGCCAATAAGAACTTCAGTAAAAAGTTAGTAGATTTTGAAAAACAATCATTAATGTTTAATAGAAGGAAACATCAGTGTGAGTAAAACAAACAAACAAAAAACCACACACACACAGCCCAAAATGTACTGCTAAATATAATCACAATCATGCTCAGAAGTTATGGTAGGGAGAAGCCCACTCCCTAATCAAAATGTGTTTGGTCCTGTGTTGTGGACTGTGTTGTTACAATTGCTATGTAAACTAAGGAATTAAAAATGTTGTGGAAAGAGAAGGAAGTTGCCAGAAGAAAAAGGGATCAGCAGGGCTAGATACTGTATTGGTGAAGGGAACTGGATGCGGTGGTTCTCAACCTGTGGGTCACAACCATGGAAAAACACAAAGAGCATACCAGATATTTAAATTATGATTCACAACAGTAGCAAAATTACAGTTATGAAGTAGCAACAAAAAAAATTTTATGGTTGGGAGTCACCACAACATGAGGAACTGTATTAAAGGGTTGCGGCATTAGAAAAGTTGAGAACCACTGATAGAGGCTAGCTAGGCTATTAGGGGCTCATAGCCTTAAAGGGATCTTGCCAGTAAAAAGATTACTCAAGAATTTGCAGATGTCTGCCATTGGTGCATGGGTGTGCCATGGCCTCATCGCCCTCTCTGTCTTGCTGTCTGTACATTGGTACAGTCTGATCTGCTCCCCCATGCTTTTTTAAAATTTCACTTTTCAAACGGAGGCCATCTCTACTTGCAGATGAGAACTGCTGGGACTCTCATGACGAAAAAAGTTTGCTCAGGTAAGACAACACTTCCCATCCTCCTCGTAACTTTGCAGGGCACTTTGTTCTTCTATTAGTTTTCTTTTTTCTTCTTCTGAGGAAAAGTATCTGTGACCATGAATTGGAAGAATTAACATCAACATCATTAAAACGTCTATACTACTCAAAGAAGTCTATAGAATCAACACAATCCCTTTTAAAATACCAATGGCATATTTCATAAATCTAGAAATCATATTCCAAAAATTATCTGGCACCAAAAAAGACCCCAAATAGCCTCAGCAATCTCTAAAAGGAAGAAAAAGGTTGGAGGGAGCACAATACCACAAAGCCATTATAGTCAAAACAGCCTGGTACTGGCATAGAAACAGACATTTAGATCCATGGAACAGAACAGAGGGCCCAAAACTTCTCAAAACCACAATCACTGCATCTGTGCTTGGTGATGCACTAGTGCAGGTCAATTAATTTTGTACACTGTTGGACAGAATAGTTGAGAACATAAAGAAATGAGAAAATATTCCCTTTAAAGACCTTTGTATGGCTAAAATCTACCCCATCTATAAATAAAGATCTCCAGAAAACACATTTTGGTAGAGTATTACCACCTCCCACTCTGTATATAGCATGTGTTTTTTCCCCTTCTTCTTCCCCAACAGGTATGTGAGCTGAACACATGATCTCTTAGCTAAAGACCCCAGTCTGAGGTTCCCAACCTCCTTTCCATTTAAATATTACACATGGTGTAAGGTCTGGAAAACAAGATGAGAGAGCGATGTAAGTTAATATAATGGTCCTTAAAAGAAATGGACATAGGCATACATTCTCTTTTCCGTGTTCCACTGGCCAGAATAGAGATGTGTGGTAATCCCTCTGATGCTCTACTTTTGGCTGAAGGTAACACCTTGGGAGAGCACAACTGTGAGAGAGAAGGAGGTGCCTCACCAACTCCATTGTCACCAAAGATGCTGCTCTGAAGGAGAGAAAAATGGAGTAAATAAAACTCTCTCTTGTTTAAGCCAATTTTTTAAAGCAGTCTAGACTGAATTCTAAATAATATATAAAAACTAATCCTTACAACTCTAAAAGAAATAAAAGTCCCAATATTGAATTTGGGACAGTTTCTCAGTGGTTAGAGCGTCCGTCAGTGCACTGAAGGGCATGTCCCTGGGTTGCAGGTTCCGCCCCAGGACCCTGTCAAGGAGTGTGCGTGAGGCAACCAATGAATTGTGTCTCTTTCACATCTCTCTCTCTCTCTCTCTCTCTCTCTCTCTCTCTCTCTCTCTCGCTCGATATGTGATATAGATATATATATCTATATATATCTATATTTATATGAATAGGAAGATAGGTGTATATATAATTTTTTTTTTTCACATATTCATCTTTTTCACATATTCATCTCATTATATACTCTCTCCCTGCCCAAACCGGGACATTCTGCAGAAACTGCGAGGCTCATGGAAAAAATCCTCTCACCTCCCATTTGTAACAAAAAGCCATTTTAAAATTTAAAAAAAACAAAAAATTTATCCCAGGTAGTCTTGTTTTTCACTGTTGAGAGCATTAGAGTCCAGTAACCACTGAAATAAGTCTTTGGAGTACTGAGCGCGTGGGGTGTCCTTTGTAACTCTGGAGAAATTAATATCTGGAAGCAGGCCCCAGAACTTGCTGAAAACTTGCCTTGCAGGGCCTCTGTGAGGCTTGCCCCATAACAGTCCAGCTCCAGGCGTAGGAGACAACAGTCAGGCCAATTATGAGGACATTGATGTAAATCCTCAAAACTGTCTTCCTCAAGCAGTTAGGACAGAATGCTTTGTGTTCAAAAATCAACACGCAAAAGAAACAGACCCACATGCTAAGAAGAAATCACTTCCCCCTTCCCCCACCCCAAATATGCTGAATTTCAGGAAAGGAAGGGAATATCTGATTTAGATACAAGCAAGATTATAAATAGTTCCTGTATCAAATAAGTGGAGCCCAAAGTAATAAGAGGGTAATAACACTAATCACAGTACCAGAAAGACTCTGGGATGGAAGCATATATAACTTGAGATGAATGAAGACGTGAAGGTGATGAAGTGAAAGAGCACATTCAGTGGTAGATGATATTAATGCAGATTGATAAAGGGAGAGACAATCTACAAGGAATAGGCATTCTGCTTAGAAAGGGAGCAATAATGAAAATCGAATAAAGAAAACTCCCAATTCGAGGAAATCACTTCAAATTGAAAACTGAGAGGGATCACACTAGCTAAGAAAGATAAGTGAATAGAGATGCATTCCAACATGATGTAATGAAATTTTACATTTTGAAGATTAAGAATACATACCCAGCCCTGGCTGAGTAGCTTAGTATGTTAGAGCGTTGTCGTCGTCCCAACACACCAAGGTTGTGGGTTCAGTCCCTGTTCAGGGCACATACAGAATCAACCAATGAATGCATAAATATATAGAACAACAAACCGATGTTTCTCCCTCTCTAAACAAATGAATAAAGAGAATTTTCAAGAATACATACTGAAATCACTCATTCAGAACAGAAAAGACACCAGGGTTTCACTTCAGGAAATAAAATGATACAAAAGAAATGCTCCTACCAGGACTTAAGATAAAATGACCAGGCCACAAGTATTATATACCAGCCAAGGTTAAAAAGATAATTTCAGATATGCTACCCAAGCATTTATTCTATTTAAAATGGCATATGTAGCCCTGGCCAGTTTGGCTTAGTGGATAAAGCATCGGCCTGAGGACTGAAGGGTCCCGTCAAGGGCACATGCCCAGGTTGTGGGCTCGATCCCCAGTAGGGCGCATGCAGCAGGCAGCCGATCAATGATTTTCTCTCATTCATTGATGTTTCGAACTCTCTCTCCCTCTCTCTTCCTCTCTGAAATCAATAAAAATATCTTTTAAAAAATAAAATTAAAAATAAACAGTAAATTTTTTTTAAAAAAATGGCCTATGTATTCTTATCCAAGTAAGGATAACTGAATTAAGTAGTAAAAACTGAATATAAATATGGATAAATCACACCAAAAAAAATAAAATTATCCCCTCGCCCCCCATCCTCCTCGCTGTTTTAAGTTGCTGTGCTGGCCACCACACACTCTTCATGCCTAGTAGCCATGCCTCCCAAAACCTGAGCAAATCAATGACTTCCTGTTCACAGCCAGGAGAAAGGACACTAAATGTGTCAAGATGAAGACAAGTAAGATATCTTTATACCTTGGTCATCACAGACACAGGGCAGGCAGAGAAACTGAAGCAGTCCCTGCCCTCAGGTTTGGCAGTGAAGGAACTGAAATGAACCAGACAGGCTGAACCAAACTGTATTAAAATTTTAAAATTAAAATTACGCATGGAAACCTAAAGCTGATAAATATTATTTCTATAATAAAATACATAAAAATTTAAGAAATATGAAAATTAATTATGTAAAAATTGATGTGATTTATAACCCAAGATTTAAAAGTAATATGAAATTAAAATAATAAAAGTACCACATTCCTAATATTTCCTTAAAGAGACATTTGAATTAGACCAAATATTTATGGAGGAAAAAATAATGTTTTAATTATTAGATTACTACAGATTTATGATAATTTAGACCAAATATTTATCTTCCAAACAACTATAATAAAAGCAAACAAAGCATTTTCTAGCAAGATAGTCATAAGCAATTTTTAAATGAATGCAATAGAATAAATTATTATTAGGTTGAGAAAATTCACACACTGTCTGCTGAAGTAAAATTGGCTTTAAAACAAAATTTGAAAATCGGATACATACAGAGGGACATTCAAAATGATACTAGACAGTTTTTCATTAACAGATGAAAAACTTTATTCAAGCAAAAATAGATATATTGTTATCAAAGTAAAATTAAAGCAAAAAAGTCTAAACCAGGGTAAAAGTGTTGTTTTATATTGATAAACTCAGAATTATAGTTTAGTGGTATTGAATCTTTAAGCAAGGGGAAATAACTAGAAACACAAGAGAAA
>NW_005871319.1:1509588-1510483 GCF_000147115.1 Myotis lucifugus
AATAGTTTATCCATATTCTCATATCACAAGCAATAAAGATCTAGGTTAGGTTTTTTTTTGGTTGTTGTTGATCCTCACCCAAAGATACTTTTTCTTTTTCTATTGCTTTTAGAGAGCTTGATGGGAGGAAGGGAAGGAGGGAGGGAAGACAGATGTAACTGAGGCGAGAAAGAAAGCTGCAGAGCAGGTCAAGGACCACAACCTGTGCTGTCACTCAGGGGACACTCAGGAGCACTCAGTGCTGGGTTTAATGCTCCATTGTTACCATTTTGTGATTCTTAATAATTTTACCTTAGAACTCAGCTTTGTAAGTAAAGTTTATGGAGACAATGGAGCATGCGCATGAGGGGATGTGCGCAATATGAGTACCTGCCCTTCCCTTCACAAACAGCATTGGGGAAGCCCCATGGCACAGAATTTCCATGGACCCATGATGGTGAGAGTTCAGTGAGACTCAACATGAGTACAAGTAAGCTTGCTCTGTCTTCCACTAAGTAAGGGGCGTGCTGACAGCCCTGAGAGGCTACATGCTTTTCATTTGAACCAGTTGCCTTTTGGGGACCCTGAAAACAGCTGTATGCATGGGGCTCCGCCCAGGGATAGTAATAGGGATGGGAGTGAGAGAGCACTGAGGATTGTCCCAAGGGAACTGAAAACTTATGAGAGTCCTAAACGAATGACTTATAGCCAAGGAGCCTCCTCAAATAGCAGCACGTTATTCTAGTCAAGATTCTGGAATACACTCCTCCTTGTAGACAATATAACCAAGTGCATTCTGATATGTGGACCGGGACTTCTGTGTGGGGATGTACCTCAACTGAGAACTGGCCGTGGGGTTGTATGGGGACCACACTCTGACACACACAAACTCAGCCACCTCCATGTCTGCTTGAAA
>NW_005871319.1:1512957-1514582 GCF_000147115.1 Myotis lucifugus
TATAGAAGCTGGTCTTGAGCATCCAGAGCCAGCCATGTTTGCTACTATTTTCAGTATAAAAAACAGGAAAAGTATAAAATGGTGTGGTTGAGAGTTCAGTCACCTGCCCATCCTGAAACAGCCACAACCCCTCACACCAGACTAGACCAGGCACCCCAGTGGCGACCCCCAACCATGAAGGGGGTGTGACCCGCTGCAAACAGCCATCATCGCCTCATCCAGGCTGGCCAGGCACCCAAGCGGGGACCCCCCACCCTGATCCAGGACACCCTTCAGGCCAAATCAGCCGGCCCCCACCCCATGTACCAGGCCTCTATCCTATATAGTAAAAGGGAAATATGCCTCCCAGCACCAGGATCAGCGGAGCTTAGAGGCCTCCTGGACCCTGGAGCAACGTGACAGGGGGCAGCGCCCAAATCCCCCGATCGCCCTGCGGCTCTGTGTGTGTCAGGGTGCGGGGCCACAACCTCCCTATCCGCCCTGCTCTGTGTGTGACAGGGGGCGGCGCCCCAACTCCCAGATCCGCCCTGCTCTGTGACAGGGGGCGGCGCCCCAATCCCCTGATCTGCCCTGCTCTGCATGTGACAGGCGGCGGTGCCCCAACTCCCCTATCGGCCCTATACTGTGCATGACAGAGGGAGCTCCCCAAACCCCTGGTCCACCCTGCTCTGTGCATGACAGGGTACGGAGCCCAAACCCCCCTGATGGGCCCTGCTCTGTGCGTGACAGGAGGCAGTGCCCCAACCCGCCAATCGAACCTACCCTGAGCGTGACGGGGCTGGCATCGCAACTTCCCGTTCTGCCTTGCTCTGTGTATGACAGGGGGTGGCGCCCAAACATCCCAATCGGCCTTGCTCTGAGCCCGACCAGGGGCTGCACCTAGGGATTGGGCCTGCCCTTTGTCACCCAGGAGCGGGCCTAAGCCATCAGGTCGTTATCTCCCAACGGGTCCCAGACATTGAGCGGGCACAATTGGGGCTGAGCGACAAACCCCCTACCCCCAACTCCACTGCACAAATTTTTGTGCACCAGGCCTCTAGCAATACATATAAAAGTACTTGATCAATTAAGCAACACACACATGGCTGGGTGCACCTTATTAATATTATCATTGACCATTTCATTTCATTTACTAATTCTTGAGGGTTTCACAGTCTATTATCCCAATGGTCTCCCATAAAGGGACCCCTGTGTAATGCCTATGTGCCTACCTTCATTACATGTAACTCACTCTCCTGGTACCCAGGTTCAAGTTGTTATCATAGCGAGGATGACGACAAGGAGCTGATTTCTTTCCTGAAAAGGTGACTAGTCTTTCCCCATGTTTCCTGGTCTCTCTATAACATGTTCTGTGCAATTCCGGGGATTCAGTGAAGCCTTCCCTAGTCATGGTAAAGATTGCCATAGGAAGGGGAATGTGAGTGAATGCTTGGGATAAGTGCGACTGTGTGCATTATGAAGTCATAGATGTGGAGTAATAAGGGGCAGCAGGCTTCAGGTGGCCCCACCCTCACCAGGACCTCCTTTCCTTGTTCTGGTCCTGGCTGCATCTTTTTCCCTCCTGTCTCCTGCAGCACCCTGGGACAGAATTATGACATCACCCCCTTTCGTCGACTTTTATGTCC
>NW_005871319.1:1578931-1579911 GCF_000147115.1 Myotis lucifugus
GGTTCATTAATTGGTGCCAAGGCTGCTGAGCCAGGATCAGGTGTGTAAGTGAAGGCCTGGCTCAGAGTTGAGATGTGGTCACCCAAGGCCTGCCAGGGTATGGGGAGAGACTGGGTGTGCTGGCTCCCACCTGTTCGAAGAACTCATCCATGAAGCGGTCTCGGTCCACGGTGACAGTGACATCATCGTCGTCATCGCTGTCCTTGGCCTGCACGGGGGTGGGGACACAAGAGCATACCTGTAGTGGGACCACTGGACCTGGGACCCAATGCCTGGCATCGTGTATAGCAGGCTTGCAGGTTGTAGCTCCAGGGCCCAACCAGGCCCCTCTGCCCTCTTGGCAAGGATAAGCCCTGGCTGTGCCCTCTGCTCCCAGCCCGGGGAGACCTGAAAGATCCCTGGTGACCCAGATAAGGAGAGGGGCCTTGCCTGTCAAGTTGGAAACGGCCAAGTCTCCATCTCCAGGCCAGGGACTCCTCCTGCCCAGCTGCCTGCCCCTTCCCCACAGGACTGGGGTCCTCCCAGAACCTCCCTCACTCTAGGGTGCTGCTCAGGAGGCCCTGCCATTGGCTGGGCAAGAAAAGCTCAGGGATTGGTCCCCAGGCCACAGGGCCCCAACTGGCCCCAAGTGGGGCGTGGCTAAGAGATCTATGGAGACAGAGATCACACCTCCTCCCCCAGCAGCTAAAATAAATCCTGGCCTGAGATGGACCACCTGGAAGCCAGCGTTGTCTACTCTTCTGGCTAGGAGTTTCCAAGCTCTCTTTCCCCCGAGGGCCCTGGAAGGGGAGGCCTGGGCTGTTCCAGGCCTGGGCATGTCAACACCTCCCTCCCAAAAGGCTGGATGGTTCAGACACGAGGCCATCCCCACAGCACCCCAGACCTGCCTGAGAGAGACTCCTCTGTACGGGCTCGGCCATGCTGCTTTACCCACTCAGTCCTCTCAGGATCCTCTCTCTCCTGGTCAGTCTTGACATGGA
>NW_005871319.1:1582551-1715105 GCF_000147115.1 Myotis lucifugus
CTGATCCTTGTTCTAGCTTGTGAGAATCTAATGGTTTGTGAGTCTGTTGCCCCCTGCAACCTCATACACATTGAGCCCAGAGCCCTGTTGCACCTTTCTTAGAAATGTCCTCCAGATTAACTCAGACCCTTAATCAGTTCTCACTGGACATTGAGTAAATGACAAGGATGTAGGATGCCAGCACCCCTACCTCCCTGCCCGCAATACAGACACACACTCCTGACCAAAAGGAACTAGGAAGTGGGCTGGCATGCCATCTTCCTAGTGTCCTGGGCTGGCCAGAGTGAATATCATACACATACGTAAAGTGGGTATCTGGGCCCTGACCGGTTTGGCTCAGTGGATAGAGCGTAAACCTGCAGACTCAAGGGTCCCAGGTTCGATTCCGGTCAAGGGCATGTACCTCGGTTGCGGGCACATCCCCAGTGGGGGATGTGCAGGAGGCAGCTGATCGATGTTTCTCTCTCATCAATGTTTCTAACTCTCTATCCCTCTCCCTTCCTCTCTGTAAAAAATCAATAAAATATATATTTTTTTAAAAAAGTGGGTATCTGGATATTTGTTGAATGATTAGGGCCCCAACTCCCTTGGGAATCCACCAACCCTCTCTGAGTGGCAGTCACAGCTCTGAAAGGAGGGCTGGGGACTTGGGAGGCTTCTGCATGAACTGGCAGCTAGAGCCACGGGGCAAGTACAAGCCTGAAGGTTCAAACGTCCTCGGGATCAACCCAGCCAGACATCTGTGGGCATCCTGCCTGCCACCTGCCCAACACTAGGCTCCGCCTCTTTCTCCTGAACCTCCTCCTTTGAAACTCCCCGCTCAGAACCCCTGTTCCCAAAGGCTCCTCAAGTCAGAAACTGGGAGACATCTACGCTTCCTCCTCCTCTCACATCCAACTAGCACTGGATTTGTCCTGGTGTGTTCTGTTCATCTTTCGATGGTTCTCCACCCTGGTCCAGCACCAGCATCCCTTGGCGGGATTTGAAAAAAGCAACTTTCAGGGTCCTACCCCAGAGAGTTCAGATCAGAATTTATAGGGGTGGGGCTGGTGAGGCCACTCAGGATTGAGAACTGTTGGTCTGGTCTCACTCCTTCTGACAGGCTGGCTGCCTCAGCTCCAGCCTCACCACTTCCAGCCTGAGCAACCAGGAATAAACACCGGGCGGGGTGGGAGGGGGTACTGCCCCCATCACACAGGAGAAGACACGGCTGGAACCACTGGCAGGAAGCCCTAAGCTTCCCCTAGTGGAGGCCAGGCAGCCCTGGTGGTCTCACCTGGCAGAGGCTCCAGGATTCCAGGAAACAAGCCTTTGATTCCTCCAAGAGGCGCCTGCAGGCCAGTCCCCAGGGATGGCGGCAGGCCAGCCGGCTGGGTTGATTCATTCCTACTGAGTAGGAGTTGCTGTTGTCTGCCTCAAGGCTATTTTTTCCCCTTCTTCCTTTTAATGACTAATCAAAGTCAGTATCACTACAGGAGAGAGGTCCAGAGCCCAGTCCCCTGTGTGAGAGGCCAAGCTGAGCCTCCAGGAAAGAGGGCTCTCCAGTCTGATCCTTGGCCCTCTCCCCATCCTGTGTAATCCCTTCTCTTAACAGGGCCTTAGAGGAGCTCAGGCAGTTTCAGGCCATGGACAGGGGCTGGGCTCTGCCCTTAGATACCGTGTGACCTTGGACAAACCCCTGGCCCTTTCTGGACCTGTTTTCCAATTTGTAAGATTCAGGTTGGACTAGATCAGTGGTTCTCGACCTTCCTAACGCCACGACCCTTTAATACAGTTCCTCATGTTGTGGTGACCCTCAACCATAAAATTATTTTTGTTGCTACTCCATAACTGTAATTTTGCTACTGTTATGAATTGTAATGTGAATATCTGATATGCAGGATGTATTTTCATTGTTACAAATTGAACATAAGTAAAGCATAGTGATTAATCACAAAAACAATAAGTAATTATATATGTGTTTTCCGATGGTCTTAGGAGACCCCTGTGAAAGGGTCATTCGACCCCCAAAGGAGTCGCGACCCACAGGTTGAGAACCGCTGCTCTAGGGCCTCTCTTAAAATCTCCACCCTTAAAAGCCCTTAATACAGAGAACCAAGCACCTTTCCCATCCCCCTCCTGTTCCCCCCAGGTGTGTTACCTTACCTTCCTTTCTCCTACGCTCAAAGGACACTTCTTTTGCCTCTGTAACATTTCCTGAGCCCATTTCTTCTACTACCCACTTCTTCTGTCTCTGTGACTTTCTAAAGAAACCTTCTCTTTTAGTTTGAGTCTTGGCTCTGAATTCTTTCATAGTTAGAATTCAAGTACCAAGGTTGCTGAACCAAGGTCCAGTCTGACCCCATTGGTCTAACGCCATTCTCACTGCTGCCAACAGATGGACCTTGACCTTGAGAATATTATGCTAAATGAAAGAAGTCAGTCAGAAAAAAACTAAAAACCATGTGATTTCACTTATATGTTGGATATAAAACTGAAACTCACAGACACAGAAAACAATGTGGTCGTTACTAAAGGGAAGGTGAGTGGGGGGGAGATATCAAAGGGTAAAAGAGGCCAAATATATGGTGATAGATGATTTGACTTTGGGTGGTGGGCACACAATGTAATATACAGATCATGTACTATGGAAATGTACACTTCAAACCTGCATGATCTTATTAACCAATGTCACCCAAATGAATTTAAAGTTGTGTTTTTTTTTAATTTTTAAAAGCAGCCAGGGCAGGGGGTGAGGATCATTTTGGCTACTGATTGCTTTGAATTAAAAATAACAATTTAACCAGAGGCTCACAGGAACCTACCCTTGTAGCTAACAAGCCAACAGATTGTTACCTACTTAATAAAATGGAAAACCATAAATTATATAAATATAATTAAATGAATTAATTGAAAGTCTGAAGAAAAGGAGTATATTTTCATAGTCTCAAATTGTTTCATACTAGATATTAATGCTTTGCACTGCCCTGTAGAATGCGTGAGAATGCAGCATTTCTCCTGTGATATTCCTAGGAAAGTTGTATATGTGCCTCTCATCATGAGGAAACACCAGTCAAGCCCAAAAGTGTCAAGGTTATGAAATAAAGAAGACTGAGGAAGGATTCCAGAATGAAGGACACTATAATGATGAGGAATTCATGCAGCACAAGATTCTAGACTGACACATTTTGCTATAAAAACCACTATTTGGACAATTGGTAAAATTTGAATGTGGTCTGGGGATTTGTTGGTGGTAATGCATTGATTCTGATCATCGCATTTTTATTTCTGTATTGTAGTTATGTGGACAATACCTCCTTTGTGGAAAATAGGAGTGCTGAGAGTATCTAGTAGTTCCAACTTACTCTCCAGTGATTCAGGAAAAAAAATAATTTCCACTGTCCTTACAATTTTTCTTTAATCTTGTGAAGTTTTCAAAATTAATGTGTCTTAAAAAAGAGACATCTTGGTTTAAGTTTTTAAAAGGCTAACTCCTAACAAAAAAGGCCAAAAAACTTTATCTTCCTCCGTTTTGTTTTAAATAGTAAGCCAAGGAGCTTTATATTCTGAAGACTATCACATGATTTTATAAGGCTAATCTGATCATATAAATTAATTTCTAATGAATAGCATGATAATGTACCCAACTGCATGGAGCAGCTTCTGGTGTGTGACCACCTGTTTATAGGCCATCTCTGAGACTCAAATTTTTGTTCTTTCATTTAAAGTACATTCTTGTCCCAAACAGCATGGTATAATGGTTGAGTGTCGACCTATGAACCAGGACGTCACAGTTTGATTCCTGGTCAGGCACGTGCCTGGGTTGTGGGCTCTATCCCTGGTGGGGACCATGCAGGAGGCAGCTGATCAATGATTCTCTCATCATTGATGTTTATCCCTCTCCCTTCCTCTCTGAAATCAATAAAAATATATTTTTTAAAAAGAAAATAGATTTTTTTAAAGTACATTCTTGGTTTATCTCAGAGGAAGTTTTTATAGAAAATCCTGAAATATATTAGTGCCTTCTGGAATAGGAGGAAATCAGTGCTTCCCTGATACAAAGCTCCCAGTAGCAACCTCTAACCTTTTTTTTTTTCCAATTTACACCTATAAATTCCAAAGGCATAGGCCTCCTAATCAAATTTCTTAACACTTCACATTCTCTACTGGACAATGCAATATAAAAGCTCGGTAATGAATCTATGTGCTCACAGTAGTTATCTAACTGCTATTTCCAAGGCATACGGGCTTTGCTTCAGTGGTCACTTGCAAACTGGATTCACATAAATGTAAAAACATTCACATCATACAGGTTATTATTACTGTTCTATTTTAAAATAAGAATCCTTTGCTAATTTATTTAAACATCCTACCCCGCCCAAAACATTTATACAGTTACATTTCCTCAAAAAATTATTTTAGTAACTAGAAAATATCAATGTTCTTTGTATCAGATGTAATCATAGAATCTCTGTCAGTTGGGCATCAGGATTTATACTTTAAAAAAGGCAGTTGACTGATGTTGGAAGTGACACACATCTCAGATCCTTTTATTCTTTCACATTCTTCTGTCAAGTGGATTTACTTTAATCCTTTTTTTTTCTTTTTTGCTATAGAAATGCAATTTTCAAGGTCCTGAATTTTTTTTAATCTTGAAAAAAGTTATTGCTATTTTTAGTGTGAAAGGATCCTTCAAGTGAGATACTGTTGGATATTGGTGCTCCTTTTGTCATTGAACCTCATATGTGTGATTATATTTATTGTTTGTTTTAAAAAAGTTTTGATAATACAAGAATTATAGTGGCATATATTGAACACTAAATAAAAGAATTTAAAATCATCATTTATAGTATAGCCACCCCTTGCTGTGTTTTGAAAGTCTGTATTTGAGTTATGGGAATATAGCTCAGTGTTTCTGTTTGGGCGGCAGTTGAAACTTCCTTTGGGGGTTCCTGCCCAACTCACATGGACACCTTTCTCTGAGACTTGTATCCTTGTATATAATTGTGCTCATTATTTATTGAGCCAGGGGAGGAGAATGGGCCCAAATTTAGCCAAATCTATTATTTCTCTTACAAATGTGGAGTTGCAATTGAGAAAAAAAGATACGCCAGTATTGGCTAGTTTTATAAGTGAAGGAAAAACTTGACAAGTGTAGGGTGGCTGTGTATAATAAAAAAATAAAAACAGAGAAAGCACATTCGGGGAGAATAAAGCTGATAGGCAGTGAGAATCAGAGACGGGGACAGAAACAGAGCAGAGCATCCCAGTTTCCAGATGGATCAGTTGTCCTTAGATTCTGTAAGATTCCCAGGATCCTTTTTCTTCTTTTTCTTTTTTGTCTCAGCCAGTTCAAATATTTTTTACTATTTTTAAGACATGGGGGATAGAATGCCAAATTATTCACAGCCCTCAAGTTTTAGGTCCAATGGTGATATCAGAAAATTAATAACTCTATGAAGAAACATTCAGCTATATGCAGATCTCTGACCACTCCAGCCCAGCCCATGAAGTCTGCTGTAATATTAAGGAGGAGATTCAGAGTCTAACATTAGAGAACTGTGTGAGGGGAAGGAGTATAAGAAAAATGACTCTTACACAAATGTTCACAGTATATCCCACAAGTCATACTATGTTACTGTAAGCCTGCAGCGGTTCTCAACCTGTGGGTCGCGAACAATGAAAATACATCCTGCATATCAGATATTTACATTATAATTCACAACAGTAGCAAAATTACAGTTATGAAGTAGCAACGAAAATAATTTTATGGTTGGGGGTCACCACAACATGAAGAACTGTATTAAAGGGTCACGGCATTAGGAAGGTTGAGAACCACAAAGCCCACATTTCCACAAAGCCCACATTTCTAAGAGGAGAGCACACACACACATACACACACACACACAATGTCTATGTATTCATATGCTAGTACATAGTCTGTATAGTGAGCATGTATATAGATATGTATACATAAAATATGTAAATACATATGGTCATCTTAAAATATGTAAGTATATGTATTCTTATAATTTATGTATTCATACACATTATATAATGATATAATGTGGTGAACATAGGGTTTAGTTTATCCAGGACTACATCAGTTTATGCCACTGTCTGGCATAATTTAAAATAGTTTGCAGAAACTGACAAGGTTACCCATTTTGGATGATTAAGGTATGGTCAAGTTCACATTATAAAATACATAATATACTTAGGAGTAAATTGTTGCACATTTAAAACAAATATAAACCATTAATGGTTAACACTTGTAATAATTATATGTAGTATGAATGTTATGATCTCGAGTTATATGAACTGGAGTCTCTCATACCTTATATTTTCCAAATTGCATCACAGTCTCTCCATGAGGTCCCATAAAGACATTTAAAATAAAATGAGTTAATATATAAATATATTTATCTGATGTGATATACAAATTATAGGTTGCCATTATAAGTCCTGTGTCATTAGACTAAGACTGGTCCAGCAAGAGATGAGACATCAACTGACCATATCATGTAGAATAGACCATTGTTTCCACTAGAAGTGTGCTTTCAAAATTTCAAGTTAAAAAATAAATCATTGATGTTTCTATCTCTCTCCTTCTTCCTTCCACTCTGATATATATATATATATATATATATATATATATATATATATATTTATATATATATATTTATTTATATATATATAAATATTTGACTGATTTATTTACTTATTTTACTCATTTGTTTATTCATTCATATATATATGAAACATTTTTTAATTATATCCAAATTAACCTTAGAATAAAGGCTCCTATGGACTTGTCCCAACAATCTTAAAATCAAGGCTCAAAAGGATCAAACTACTTGTAATTCAATACTAGAAATGAAGAAATGAAGAAATATGACTTAAAATCACAGGAAAAAATAATTTAAACAGTCCCAGAAATGTTATATATGGTAAAATTAATAGACACAGTTATTTTAACATCTACTCTAAATAATGTTAATATATTTTTAAAAAGTAGAGGAAAATATGAACATTATGAAAAAAGAAATTGAAGATCTAAGAGGCCCAAATAGAGCTTCTAGAGTTGAAAAATAGAACTAAAGAGAAAATATACTGGGTGTGATTTACAGATCAGCAACTTGAAAAGTAAGAAATCAGACTTATTAAAAGAAATAATCCAAGTTAAGTACACAGAGGAAAATTGAAATACTGGGGGAAAAACACACAGAACATCAGTAGTTGGGGAAATACCAAGCCGTCTATGTCTAATAGACATCTAATTGAAGGCACAAAAGGATAGTAAATGAGATTACAGAAGAAAGTATTTGAAAAAATAATGTACAAAATTTGCTCAATTTAATGAAAATTTAAAAAACACAGACCCCAGAAAGAGGCAGAAGAAACATTTTTTCATATTTTTTCTCTTTCAATTCCACTTTTGGTAAGATTATTTTCTATTTTTACTTATATTATAAATTTCATAATACTTTTATTTTAGACAGCCCGTTATCTTCTAAAAATAAAAAAACAATAAATAAAATAAGAAATATTTACTGTTAGAGTTACCATTCTGACACTTTGCCTTCCTTTTTAAAGCATTGTCTAGGTTGACAAATTTATTTTTTATGTTGCTACTTTAAAGATAGCCTTATTATTATCTTGTATTGATTTTATATAAATTAACATAATTAGTTATCAGTGTTTCCCTGCATACAATGCGTCTTTTTGTAAGGTTGTTTTCAATATTTTATTTTAATATTTAGTTTTCAACAATTTGTCCGCAATGTGTCTACGTATGGGATTTATCATGTTTATCTTAGTTGGTATTCCTTGAGTTGTTTGGTTAGAGGATTAGTATTTATTATAAAATTTGAAGACATTTTGGTCTTTATGTTCTCAAAATTTTCCTGTCCCAATTTCTCTTCTGTTTCTCAGATTTCAATTGCATATATGTTTGACTGATTTATTTACTTATTTTACTCATTTGTTTATTCATTCATTCATTCATTTATTTTCAGATCACTAAGTTTTTTATAAGCTTTTTAAAAAAATTAGTTTGTATTTCTCGCTCTTCATGTTTATTGATCTTTTTGTTCTACAGTATCCAATCTGCTATTAAACTCATCCAATAATATTCCAATTTAGATATTTATGCTTCAGTTCTAGAATTTTAATTTAAATATCTTTTACAGTTTTTATTTCTCTCAGAGATTGCCCATCTGTTTATCATATATTTTTCTTCATAACCTTAAAATATTTAAAGCAACTGTTTTAAAGTCCATTTTGGCTAGTGTTAACATTTCTGTAATGCTCTTTTATTTATTTATTTTTATTGGTTCAAATAATATTAAATAATATTTTCTGAGTCACATTTTATACACATCTAGTAATTTTTATTGTATTTTTGGACATTGTGAATAATACATTGAAAGTATAGATATTTTTGTCTTTTCTTTAAAAATGTTGAGTTTTGTTCTTGAGAACAAATTAATTTACTCCTGTGTGTGTGTGTATGTTTGTGTATATATATCTTGGTTGAGGAGGTTTTATGTGATCTCATGTTCCTCCAAAGGAGTAATGCTACTGCTATAAAATGTTTGGAGCTCTTTCTCTGCGTGCCTCTTACCTGACTGAGACTCTGCACACACCAATTTGAGCTTCTTCAGCAGCCCCAAACTCAGATCTCTAATTTCTAAGTTCAGTGAGACCACCAAAATGTACTTGGTCTCTACTCCCTTGCACTGTGATCCAGCGTGAGCATCCAGGATGAAATCTTGGGCAATCATGAAGATCACCCTTTTCTTAGGAATCATAGTCCTCCACTGCCTGTTGTAAAATGCTGAAACTCAAGCATCTTATAGTTTGTCCATCTGTTTATATCAAGAAGACTAGACAAATATCCATTATTCAGCATGGTCAGAGCAGAAGTCTACCCAAAATCAATTTTAAATCATAAGATAGAAGGCTTACTTTCCCCTTACCCCCAAATTGAATTGCAATCAGAGTGATTGTTACCTATCTCAAGCAAAGAAGATTTAAAAGAAATTACTTCCCAAAGGATTTCATAAGATCCCTAATCTTACATTCTACTTTATCTTCAATCTCTCTTCAATTCTGATGTTGATATAACTTCAGGCAGAGAATTTAGCTTTTCCAAGTCTCCAAACACTAAGTCGACAGCCTCTCACTCAATGTGGATTTCAAGCTGCAGGTTGAAAAGACTGCTCTTGGAAATGCTGCATTTTCTTCTCTTTTCCCTCTCAGATATATCTTATTTCAAAGCAAGATTATGTCATGTAATTCTAAAAGCCTCGAGGAAGGGTAAGCTTGAGTCATGTTTCATCTCTCGGTGATTCTTTCAGTTTCCTTCTTGTGTATGTCAGCCTCATTGCCTAGTTGACTTCCTTTATGATGGCAACATGACTGCAGCATTTCTAAGCTTTACAACTATACACCACAGCACACAAGAAAGAGGAACGTTATTTGTGTAATAGAATTTCCATGAAAAGTCTTGACATGGAACCCAATGATTGGCTTAATCTAGATCCCATGCCCCATCATTAACCTAGATTCCAAGAGGAGGCGGAATTCTCAGGAAAAGAGAACAGCAGCTGAACGCTTAGGAGGCAATCATCATGATTATTGCTGTTGTAGTCTGATTTTATTTGATATATATATATATATATATATATATATATATATATATATATTAGTAAAAGCCTAAGTGACCATTACAGTCAGACAACTGGACAACTGGACAACCGGCTGGTAGCTATGATACGCACTGACCACCAGGGGGCAGATGCTCAACACAGGAGCTGCCCCCTGGTGGTCAGTGTGCTCCCACAGCCAACCTCCCACTGCCGGCCAACCTCCTGCAGTCCCTCCCCCAGCCGGCTCCAATCAGACCCAATCACAGGCCAGGCCAAGGGACCCCACACATGCACAAATTCGTGCACCAGGCCTCTAGTCATATTACAAGAACATTCCCAGTCTTTAAAAATGTTGATTATCATTTAGATGCAAGAAATTATACTTTATAAACTCATAATATTTTAAAAACTAAATTATCTTCTTGAAGTTTCGTGTTTTTTATTACAACCATGAAAGTGAGTTAAGGAAGATATTATTACCCCCACCCCCAATTTACAGATAAAATAATTATGTTACAATATGCTCAAATGGCTAGGCCAAATTCATAGAGAGATAAGTACAATGGCAGTAATCACACTAAAATTTCACTCATCAACCCATCAAACTACACCTCCTTTAAAACATCAATCTATGCTATGGAAAATATAGACAAAATCATAATTTCAGTCAGTTTAGTTACATTTGAAATAAAATAGTTTCAACTTGTTCAAATGGTTGAGGACAGGATATTCTTAATTAGTCAAAAGGGTATATAATGGCAATTTATTTGTAAAGGTTAATTTATAGCACATCTTAAAGATATAAAATCTTTTATCCTATTGTTCTGTCAATCATTACCTATAAATTATGATGTTCTATAAGATATGCACCACTCATTTCTCTGAAAGTCTTTAGGTCACTCATTTGAAATTCAGCCCTTCTTCCTCTTTGCCCTCTTCTTTACTCTCTCCTTCCATGTCCTCCTTCCTTCCCTGGCCCCCACCTATTACTTCACTGCCACAAAGACATAAACAGGTAAGATGAAAAGATGGAATCACCAATAATCCATAAAATTCTACCAGGATATCAAATAAGAGTATTACTATACTTGTATTACAACTACATCCAACCTAAGTTTTTGCCAGGACATTGCACAACATATCCCAATACTCTATCTCAACCATATAAAAGTTTCTTATGTAACTTTCATCACCTTATCCTCGTGCTTATCTTGAGTAAAGGAAAAAATAATTCAGATAGTTTATACAGAATACTTAGCAAAACACCTGAATGAAATAAGTACCTAATAAATATTACCAATCTTCAATAGTGTTATAAGAAAAGTACTTACATGTTAACTAAATCACATCTGAAACATTTTTAAATATAGAATAAAAATTTCAACCAAAAAATTCCCCAGTGAAAAGCTATGCTGCTTCCTGTTCTTAAGTGCTGTGAGGTCAGTTTGGCTTATGGATGGCACTCTTCCTCATAGGAAAATCGTTTTTTCACTATTCCCCTCAGGAATCAGGAGCATCCCTAGTTAGGAATTTCAGGGGGGAAATCCAACTCTTACAACTGGAGCTGTAATAAGTACAATAGGGGAATCTAACTTGTGTACGAGGAAGAGATTTGGTTATTAGAATGGCCTGCAAATTCATATTCCTCAACTAAAATAGACATTTTAAAAGAATGAGATCCAACCAGTCTTTTTGAGCTGTTTACTTTATCTTAGCACTTTATTCAAATGCTAAGAACCTCTGAAAATTGCACAAGATGAAATGTTTTGCATGAGGCCAAAGACTTGTAACTTTAAGTAAGATTAAAGAGCTTCTCTCTAGAGGCTCAACTTAGACATCCCCTGAAGTGTTTTCCTGGGCCTCTGACCTGAGAGAGAGCACTCCCGCTCAGCCTCCCACTGGGCTACTGGTTACAGCCCCCTCACTGTGGGCCAGAATTAATTAGTGTCTCTGAAGCTCTTCCAAACTGCTGTCCAAAGGACATACGTAACCGTGGCCCCTCAAGCTTAATAATCCTGTCAACCTTTCGCCACCCCACAGCCCATTTACACAGCTGCTTTTTAGCACTTTGTAGTCCTGCCGTGAATTCAGCACAGTAACACTCAAAGTAGTATTACTCTCCAGAGAGAGCATATTTCATATTTTCTCTGCAGATTAGCAACACTCAACTTACTCCTTCCTTCGTGCTTTTCAGTATAGCTTGGTACGTTGTCATGTGATCTTAATCAAAATGTTTTCCTGAGCAGTTGAAATACAAACACCATCAGAACCATGTCCAGGCAGGGCACCCAATGAGTGCCTTCCGAATAGGGGGTCACAAACTGTACAGGGATTGAGACAACAGCATGCACCCCATCCATCCGGTTTCTGTCTGAGGCAGAGTGGGGAGAGTTTGTCGCCTCTGCTGCTCCTGGGAGGGAAGAGCCCATCAATCTAAGCATTTCAGCAATGTCCGCTCTGCCTTCCCCTCTCCAGTCGCGCTGGCGATCTGGAGCATTTCTGCAGGTGATCCCTGCCCTTCCATCTGCTTTGGCATCTGTGCCAGGAGCTGGAGCAGAGCTCCACAGCTGTGGGGGTCCCTTGCCCAAGGACCAACTCTGCATTGCTCTAAGCACAATATAATTGGGATATTCTCTCAACCGCTGCTCACATGCTCCTTTTGAGTAATGCAGAGAGAGAAACAGAACTCATCAGAAGTCATCCTGAAAAGAAAGGTGTCTCCTCTTTATCCAAAGAGCCACAACAAATGACGAAGGCAAAGAATTTTCCAAGACTTTTGCTAAGGAGGATTCAAACGTTTCATGGGCTCATGTGGAATAGGTAGGAATGAACACTCTATGGTACTGAAATAAGAAAATAAATGTAAATTAGAGCAACTCAATTTAGAATTTTTTTATTCTAGAACTAGAGGCCCGGTGCACAGATTCATGAACAGGTGCGGTCCCTAGGCCTGGCCGGCAATTGGCAATTGAAGCGCGAGCATCTGGCGTGGAAGGGCAGGTCCCAGCTGACCTCTGGGCCCTGAGCAGCAACTGAGCCCATGGGGCCCTGTGCGCCCCCTTCTGCCTGAGTCACGGTGCCTGAGTCCCTACCAGAGATGCAGTGAGCATGATTGGACACCACTGGCCAAGGTGCAATGTGGGCCTCCGGGCCGCCCAGCAGTGCTGCATGGAAGCTGGGTGGGCAGCGCCCTCTCTCCTGGCCTGCCCCGCAGACCAACTCCTGCGTGAACCCACTGGGAGCACGACCGGCCCCTGCGGTCCCAGCGGCTGCAGGCCCAGCTCATCCAGAAGACACTGCGCAGGTATAGGTGGGCTCCTCGCGGGCGCCTGGCACCTGAGCTTGGGGGCTTCCTTGACATGCAAGCCCTGGCATCCTGGGGGTGGGGGGGAGCAGGGGGAGTGAGAGCGAGCTCTACAGACACCCTGCATTCTCACCCCACCTCCATCCCCGTCACCCCCGCCCCTAGGTAGACTGCTAGAGGTCACCAATGCCTGCCATGTTCCGCACTGCCCCCTGGTGGTCAGCGCAGGTCATAGCAAGCAGTCAAACTCCTGGTCAAGGGTACAATTTGCATATTAGGCTTTTATTATATAGGGTTTTCTGTGTGTGTTTACAGAAATAACACATAATAATTGCAGGATCTTGGAAAAATATGGACAATTATTTAGAATAGGGATTGGAAAATTCTAGCCCTGAGACAAATTCAGCCTGCTGACTTTTTATAAGTTTTATTGGAATGCAATCATGCCCATTTGTTTACCACTTTTCTATGTCTGTGTTTATGCTACAACTAGAGGTTTCCTTAGTTGTGATAGAGACAGGATGGCAACAAAGCCTAAAATAGTTATTATCTGGTCCTTTATATATAACATGGATTCTTATCTAACTAATACTCTTAGCAATGTGCACTCTACTTCCTTCCACTCTAAGCATACAATCCCTTTAAAGCCCAGCTGGAGGTTCTCTTCCTTGATAAAGTCTTTGCCTACTATACAGTAGTGACATGAACATTCCCTTCTTTGTGTCTAAAAACACTCATCATCTATTGCCATGGCTAGCCACTTGGCATAGAGAATCTGGTGCTATTACTCTGGTTTTAGATATATGTGTGTGGTACCTACTCATTCCAGCTATAAACATGAGTTTTTTCCTTCTATTACTATAGCATAAGTTCCCTGGGCCCACTGTCTTATTCATTTCTGTGTATCCTCCAGAAACTAGACAAAGATAACAACCAATAAAATTATAGCTTTCATCTTTATGACCCTGGAGGGTAGAACACTGCGGTAGCCAGCATGCACTCAGGAAATCCTCATTTGCTAGTGAGGATGAATAGATGTCTAACATTTTTCTGAAATGTAATTACATTAAAATGTTTTTGCTTGTTTGTTGCTTAGGTTATAATTTTTAAAAACTGTTTTATGGAAGAGTTTCTTCAGCTAATATGTCCAACTTATATACACACTTTCATAGAAAAATCATTTTCCTCCTCCCATTAAATGATATTTGGAAATGATTTTTAAAACTGGTTTAGTCTTTTCCTGAACAAGAAGTGCACCATGTTGCCAATATGATGATTTATTAAAGTGAAAATGAAATATTGTATGCACCGCAGCATAATGGATTTTTGTGCTGCTGTTAGTATTACTCTCATCTTATTTCACTCACAGTCTGCTACTTTACTATTATTGGCTAAATAGCTGGAATAATGTATGTAGCCAAACAAAAATCACACTCCCGATATTATTGAAATGCATATAATTAATTTATAAATATCTATGAAACTGGTAAAACGTTAGATCTGACAAGGAATTATTGTTTCATTTGTTTCTCAGAAAATATGTTTGTGGAACTGAGAAAACGCTCAATAAATAATGACAGATCAAGCTTAAGATGTAGCAATTCTGGATGTTAGGCATAGACAATATACACAGACATGAAAATGTACTATTTTACCCTGACCTTTATCTCCTATGTTTTTTTCTATGGACAGTTAAGTACAGCCAAAATAATTCTACAAACTGTTAATTTTATTAAACCATTGTTTCATAAGAACTTCATAGGACTTTTTCATTAAAGCTTTTGAATTGAAATAAGGTAACTAAGAGAAACTAAAAAAATATTTGCAAACCTATCAACATAATAAAATTTAAAAGACAGGCTTTATTATTAGAGCATTTATCTTTAGAGGAACAGATAAAAGATTAGACAGAACTTCAAGCCCGGTAGAGGAAAGAGGAGTGTTCACTCCTTCCCACACCATCTCCCCCTTCTCTTGGAATAATTCTCTCTGCATAAAGGAGACTACATGGAATTGCTACCAGTAATGTTGCTGTGTGAGCACTATGAATGTGGTCTTCCTTCAAGCATGGCTCAGATTTCGCCCATGCCAAACAGAATTTTCTTGATCAGGAATCACTTGGTTGCATAAAAGAGCAACATAGTCACACCAGCTAAATCAAAGTGGGAGAAGGAGAGGTATCGTTAGAATTGCAAAAAAAAAAAAAAAAAAATGAAGCCAGGAAAAAAGAGAGAACTAGGGATTTAAAATTAGCTGAAATAACAAGTAGCACATGATCTCACTCATATGTGGAATCTAATGAACAAAAGAAACTGATTAACAATATAGATCCAGAGACACAGACGCATGGAACAGACTGAGGAATCTCAGAAGGAAGGCAGGCGTGGGTGGTGGGTGGTGGGGAGCACACCCGATGG
Source organism: Myotis lucifugus (assembly GCF_000147115.1). Lineage (NCBI taxonomy): Eukaryota > Metazoa > Chordata > Mammalia > Chiroptera > Vespertilionidae > Myotis > Myotis lucifugus. Next base: position 1,597,905 of record NW_005871319.1, read on the forward strand.
ACACACAATAGTGTGGTGAAGGCCTGGGAGGGGCAGGTGAGGGGAGGGAGGGGTCAATGCGGGGGGAAAGGGGACATCTGTAATACTTTCAACACTAAAGATAAATTTTTAAAAATTAGCTGAAATAAAAGTAGCAACTCTCCAGAGCTGCATGCTCTCTTTTTTTTTTTTCCCCTGGCTTTTCTCTAAGTCTCTGCTCTGTTCTTTTTCTCTACAGACCAGCTTTTTCTTATTTACTTTTTTACGAGTCAACACCGACTGCGTCAGCCCCAAAAAAGAGTGAGTAGAGTGTCTGTGCCTGGGATCCAAATTTCTGGGGAAAAGAATTTAATTGGCTGCTTGCAAAACAAAGAGTAATGTCCTGCTGGATTAGCTGTGGCCATACTCTAAGCCAGTGGTTCTCAACCTTCCTAATGCGGCGACCCTTTAATACAGTTCCTCATGTTGTGGTGACCCCCAACCATAAAATTATTTTCATTGCTACTTCATAACTGTAATTTTGCTACTGTTATGAATCGTAATGTAAATATCTGATATGCAGGATGTATTTTCATTGTTACAAATTGAACATAATTAAAGCATAGTGATTAATCACAAAAACAATATGTAATTATATATGTTTTCCAATCGACCCACAGGTTGAGAACCGCTGCTCTAAGCCCTTTAGTACCAGTGTTGTCCTTCTCAGGGCTCTCGGGAAAACTTGAACTGGGTAAAAAATCTACCTAGTGTCAACTATGTATAGGCTTCAGGTGAAAGAGCACCACAGCTTCCACCTTAGCCAGGGCCTTCATAAACTCAGCCCCAAGGGGACCAGAACCTCACCCAGCTCCCTCTGTGTGCACAGATTAAGGGATTAAGTCCATGTTTTTTCAAAGATTATTGACTGATTGAAGTACTGCTATTTATTGTGACTGGGATAAACTTTTCTGAAAGTAGCCTATCTAATTAATTCTTAATGTTGACATCCTTGACTTGAGCATGGGGTTAGGGTGCTACCTGTATCGGTAAACATTTGGATAACAGACCTCAATTTCTGTAACTTAACTTTCCCATGGTGGCAATTCCCTCAGTTAGCTCCATGAAAAATAAGCACAATTAAAAACAAAACTCCAAATAATCAGAAATCAAGGACTATCACCAACTTTTACATTATTAATTATTTTACAAACTTTATACAGAATGACTATGTCTCTTCCTCTTCTTCTTTCCCCATCTCGTTCATTCTCTTCTCTTCCTTTCCTCCCCTTCCTAAACACTTTATTCCAAAAGCCATTTGGTGGAACCAAGCAAAGTAGGCATCCCCGCCGTGGCAGGGAAGTAGCAGCACCCTGGCATGGTGGGCTAGAACCCAAGAGGGATGGCTGTGGCATCTGTGTAAGAAAGTGGCCCAGAACCAAGAAGAGAAAAGAGGGTGTAGGAGGGTGTGGGGAAGCACGGGACTTGGTTGGACTGTCTGTAAGGCGGATTCTCTGAAAGGTCCGGGGCCTCTGAGGGGAAGTTGCCCAAGGCGGCAGCCCCTGCCTTGACTTTTCCAAACAATTCCATCCCCCAAGGTGTTTTGCTAGAATCTCTAGTTTAGTCGTTAGACCTGACCTTGTAGAAGCATATCCTTTCTCAAGAATACCTGCCCTGCTGATTGTATCTAGAGATTAATTTGAGTTTAAGCTGTTGTTACAATAATAAGCCAATGAGGCAGGCGAACAGGACTGCTTTTACTACTGAAGTAAAAGAGTCCCTTAGCCCTCTCTTTCACAGAAACCTGTGTCCGAGTAATCTGTTCATCTGTTGCTCAGGGCCTGCTGGTCAGCCCAGGCAGGAGGGCGTCCTAGGGTCAGGTGTCAGAGCCCAAGCAGAGTGAGGACAGCAGCCCACTCACAGGACAGTGGGGAAAACGGCCTGGTGTTCAGAGCCTGAATGAAGTGGAGATAGTTGTTTTGTGCAGGTTTCAATCTATCAATAACCAGTTGCGACTGGATGGCCCTTGAGGTTCTTATTAGGATTGGAAGACATCCTTCAGCAATAAGCATCAGGAAGCAGTTGTAAAACTAAAGGACCTGAAAATTACACAGCACACCTGGGACCACCCAGCGAGGATGCGGGTAGAGAGAGAGAAGGCACCCGCCTGGGGTTCTGCTTTTGCTGGGATCAGAGCTGGGAGCCTTAGTTTTGGAGGCCTCACTCTGTAGTTGGTGAATTTAAACATAAGAGTGGGAATTGAAAGCACGGGAAGAGAAACAAACCCAGCAGCCCAAAGGTCCGTTGTCAATATCAACCAAGATCTCCAAGACAAAGGAGCCTCCGTTGCGGGAGGAGGCCTGGCTCTTCAGTCAATGTGGCTGGCAGTGTATTTATTGGGGACAGCTCACTTGAAAAAGATTCCTTCTGCAACCAAAGTTTAAATCAGGCACTTGCATTAACAAAAAGCACAATGTCAGGTCTTACACTGTAGGAGTGTCCGTTCAGCTGGAGAAGTGCGGTTGGGACCTGGGGCAGGATATGAAAGCCTAAGCCGGGTAAGGAGGCCATCTAGGTACAATGTGAAGCAGACAAAGCAGTGGCAATGGCAGTTTGGATAAAGACTTGAATATATAACCCAAATGAGAATGCATCAACTACAGCGAGGATAATGGGAACCAATTTTCTCAGTCAGAGAAGAGAGAAAACCAGAATAAACCCTAGATGTTAGATTTAAGTTCCAAGTACTGGCTTTAGCACATGGTTTAAAATATACAAGGATAAAGACATGTAGATATATACATAGGTAAATGAGCATATTTACTCATAGGTCTATAAAATCTATAAATGTAATTTCTAGGCCTGTCTCTAGAACTCGTTCTGCCTATTGAGAGCTAAACAGCAATACTCCCCTAGGAGAAGCAGACCTGCTTCCAGACCTGAGTTTCTGAAAGCCATTCTACACAATAAGAAACCATCGGTGCCTGGAAAAATAACTGATTTCGGATGGGAGCAGGCAAATATAAAAGGACTCTGAGATACTGTTTTGTGCCAGAAGTAAGGAAGGATTCAAAGAGGGTTGAGGACAAGCCAAAAGGATGCAGACCCAGACTGAAGAAGCTCCTACTGAATAAATTTGAGCATCAGGAAAAATAAAAATGACAAATTATAAGCCAAATGAAATAGTATTCCATAAGTCCATAGTGATATAAAAACATTGAAGTTTTGAAGAGGATCACAATTTTATGTAACCTCAATATACCTAGTAATTACAAAGGGCAAAAGAATACATTTACTGTGGAAAAGACTTTCAGTTCCCTCCTTAATCTAGTTATTAAAGTGAACATCACATATAATGAAACAAATGCAAAATGTGTTCCACATGAAGGAATGAGAATAATATAGTATTATCTCTATACTATTCTTGCCAAAGACACATATTCTCAATCTAATTCACGAGGACACATCATAAATCCAAATTCTGCCATATTCTACAATATAAATGGCCTGTAATCTTCCAAATCAGCAAGATCATGAATTATGGAAAGTATGACAATGTGTTGAGGTCTAAAGAAACTAAATTATCACAACTAAACACAAGTAGTTTTCTTTGCTTATTTTTGTTTTGTTATAAAGAACATTAGTGGGACAGCAGGTAGAATTTGAATGGGAGATTAGATTGCACTAATAGATAAATGCCTACTTTCTGATTTTGACCATTGCATTGTGGTTATATAGAAAAGAAGCTATTGCAAAACATGAATATCTTTAAGGTCTAGCATTGCCCAGTCTAGGAAGGAGGAAATATGAGAAAGGCAACAGAAACAAAATAGTGATGATGTCTTTGTATTTAAAGTGTTAACACTGAATAACTAAATACAGAAATTAAAATTCTCTACAATTAACAAAAAAGCAATTAATGAGCACCTTTATTATAACGTACCATAGCATATTTATTATACATTCTCGGGTGGGTGGAGGGGAGGAGAGGACATAGCAAAGAAAGAATTATATTTTATTTCCAACAGAAAAGCACTGGCTCACAGATGGCTACTTGCCCAAGATTACACACTTATACATGCTAATATCAGCTGTGGGCTAATAAATGTTTAACAACTGAGTCCCTGAGGAGGGGAAGAGGAACCCCACTTTGTAGCATTTGCCAATTTCTGTGTTGTAAGTGAAAGGGCAAGGGCTATGCCCTCTATCTTGCCTGTATCCTCCATGTTAGGGCCACGTGCGGCCTTCTTCCCGGAGGCCCAGGCCTCTGCAGGCCACGCCCGGGATTTTAAATTAACCAATGACAATCAAGGGAAGAATGCTGTTTTTATGCCGACCATACAGGGGTAGTGGAGGAATCCATGACCAAACTTCGGCAGCGGCTGGCCGAACGACAAAAGGAAAGGGAGGCACAGAAAAGCTGGTTTGAATCTTGGTTCACACAGTCACCATGGTTAACAACCCTGTTGTCAGCAATCGCAGGACCGCTCATAATCCTGCTGTTAATTCTCTCCATAGGACCCTGTATTATAAATAGAATCATAGGATTCATACAACAGAGAATAGGGGATATTAAACTCCTGATTATCAGGCAACAGTACTCAGCCCTGGCTGAACCTGAGGGTCTCTAAGATTAGAAACCGCCCACAGGAAAAGGGGGGAATGACAGGCACCAGAGTAATCAGGAAGGTCAGAAGGGGCAGATGGAACAAACGGCACCAGGGTAATCAGGAAGGTCAGAAGGGGCAGATGGAACAAACAACTTTTATGGGAGACAGCTGCAGCCAGGGAGGTTACGGGAGATGGCTGCAGCCAGGAAGGGAACTGAAGAACAAACAACCTGATAAGAAACCAGACAGGCATTAACTCACACGGCGCCAGATCTCCAGTAGAATGACCCCAGATTACTTCCCCCGTTTGCTAGAAAGTATATAATGTGTGCTTAAACTCTTGGTCGGGGCTCGCAGCCGCTGCTCTGTGCTCAGAGTAAGCTGTGAGCCCCAGCATGCTGGAAACAATAAACCCTTTGCTTTTTGCATGAGAAGCGTCTCTTGGTTCTTTGTGACAGCGGCTTGCGTCCAGGGCGTTACAGTAAGTACTCTCACCAATGCTGATATCAAGCTACCAACAAACATGGTCTCTGAGCACAATTAGGAAAAGATACGTACAAACACCTCTTGCAAGCCAAAGAAAACCAGGACAGCACTGGTTAAGGCTAAGATCTGAAAACAAAGTCTATATATATATAAAATCCTAATATGCAAATAGACCGAATGGTGGAACAACCTAACAACTGAACAACTGGTTGCTATGACATGTGCTGACCACCAGGGGGAGTATATGGAACATGGCAGGTGTTAGCTGCAGCAGGATGGTGGAGCAGGTTAGCAGGGGCATCAGACCAAGGCGGGGCACTTGTCGCTGTCATCAGGGCAAGCCTCTGGTGGTTTCTGAAAATTCATTGTTCCTGCATGCCGTGGTCCCGCCTGGCGCTCGCACCTGCTGCTGGCACCTGGCGTAGGCCCCGATCGCTCAGTGCTGTCAGCAGGTGTGAGCTGCGGCTGCCAGCCCCAATCACCTCTCATGGCTTTTCCACCTCCCCCTGCTCCTGAGGGGCAATCAGGGCTTGCAGCCGCCTCTTGCACCCACTGCCGGAGACAGCCCTGCTCACACCCGCTGACGGCGCCGGCCCCACTCCAACCCGCTCCTGGCGTCAGCTCCAATCGCTCCACACCATCAGTGGGTGCGAGCGGGGTCAGTGTCATCAGCACATGGGAGCGGCGGCAGCAGGAGTGGGGCTGCCAGTAGACAGGGGACCAAGGGTCATGGCAGGAGGGGCCAGGCAGGGGCACAGAGGATGGGCCGAGACCTGCCTCTGTGCTCACTGCAGCCTCATGGCCCACGATTCTTTTCAAGGTGCACGAATTTGTGCACTGGGCCCCTCGTTGTAATATAAAACAGGGATGTATTTAAATAAAAGAATTAGGAGATGGCACAGTTCTAGGACAACACAAAAAGAATCTAAACAGACTAGAACACTTAGCTAGGGATTTCACCAATTAGTGAAAGGAATAAAAAAATACAAAAATTATACTGTATGTGATTTCTTTTTTTAAAAATATATTTTATTGATTTTTTACAGAGAGGAAGGGAGAGGGATAGAGAGTTGGAAACATCGATCAGCTGCCTCCTGTACACCTCCCACTGCACACTCCCCATCGGGGATGTGCCCACAACCAAGGTACATGCCCTTGACCGGAATCGAACCTGGGACCCTTCAGTCCACAGGCCGACGCTTTATCCACTGAGCCAAACCAGTTAGGGTGTGATTTCTTATATACATAATTACAATACATTAAATATTTAATTATATGCATATATATTTGAGATTTGTTAAGTGTATACATATACATATATGTATACATTATATGATATATATGTAAATTAGATGAGTTGTTTCAATTTGAGATTGATGATAAATACAAATCAATGGAGATAAATGGATGCTGGTAAATAGAGATAAAAATAAAATCATTGCATTGTATATGTTGTATTATATATTATTAATTATATCAAAGTACATATTACATATGTAATCTATAATAATAAAAGCATAATATGCTAATTAGACAGCCAAATGACCTTCCAGATGTCATTCCAGACATCCTTCCGAATGAAGCGTGGTACAAAGATTCGTGCACCAGTTGGGTCCTTCAGCCTGGCCTGCACCCTCTTGCAATCCGGGACCATTCAGGGGAGTCAGACTGCCAGTTTCGCCCCGATCCCCACAACCGAGGGACCCCACCGGTGCATGAATCCATGCACTGGGCCTCTAGTATGTATATAAAATCTTTGGTTAATCTCATTCCTCCCTCCCCCACTTCCCTCTGAGATACATACATCAGTTTGTTCCATGTTTCCATGCCTGTGCGTTGAGTGTCTGCCCTCTGGTAGTCAGTGTGTGTCATAGCTACCGGTAGAACGGGCGAATGGTCGAACAGTCACTTAGGCTTTTATATAGATAGATAGGTGGACCCAAAGTTGGGAGTCATTCACTCTGAAGGGCTATCTCTAGCTCAGCTTTTTCTCTAGCTCAGCTTTTCCTTCAGAGTCAAATGTAATTCAACAACTCTTTGATCTCCATTAGTTTTACTTTTTAGCAATTATTTAATGCTCACTAATATACTTTGCTCATATCCATTTTATGATGCCATCAGATGACCTTCCATATCAGGAAAAATATTAATTTATGCTTTGTTCCATTTTTTTTCAGAATCATAGTACTTGAAATGTTAGAGGAAGTTATAGGAACGATTAATTTATCAGATGCTGGCTTAAAAATCAGAATCATATTTGTGATCAAAGAGGCAGCCATGAATTAATTAAACCAAGTCTTCAGATAGTTTAAACTGTTCTCAAAACCTTGAGCATCTGAATTTTTCTTAAAATTGTACCATATGATTGCCATACTGTAAATTTATGTCTGGATCTCTGCCTATGACTAATCTTAGTTGATTATCTTCTTCTGTTTCAGGTTAACAACTCTGGCTCTCCCCTGCTTTTTGGTCTTTCTACTATCCCCACAGATGGTAATTATGACCTCCCTTTTAATTAGTGACACCTAGAGTAGAACATGATACAATTCAGTTGATAGGCAGGATTTGGAGACTTGTGAAGTATAAGAAATTTACCCAAAGATGCCCAATGATGAATAATGATAGAGCTGGGTTTACAATTCTCAGTTCAAAGTCAAGTTATGGAGTTGGCAGATTCTTAAAACTGAAGTTTTACTGGAAAACATCTATCTTTAACAACATTCCATCATATTTTATTATAATTTAATACAGTAGAGGGCAGCAAAGGGGGGATAAATGGGGATGGAAAGAGACTTTGCTTGGGGTGATGGGCACACAATGCAGTGTGCAGATGATGTTTTATTAAGTTGTACACTTGAAACCTGTATGGTTTTGTGAACCAATGTCCCCCCAGTAAATCCAATTAAAATTAAACAAATAAATAAAGATTAAAATGGAAAACTATCTCAAAATTACTGGTTATTTTAAATAAATATCTATGTTCCCAGTGCTATTAAAAACAGGCTTGTGCGATTATAAACGGAACTAATTAAGAAAATAGACCAGATTCTATCTTTGTGCATCTGACTTTATAGAGTGTATCACACAATTATGGATACATATGAAATAGATGAAGTAAAGCCCTTGAGATAAATGAAGGGAAAAATATTGTTCTAGATATGAACAAAATTGTCAAAGTGTAGCTGTGCTCTTACTTTCATTTCTGGTACATTCTGTATAATGTATGACCCTAAGGAAAAGGGGTAGTGGAAACAGAAACTAAAACAAAAACAAAAGTTGTGTAAAACAAATAAACACTCAAGGAAGAAAGAAATGGAGTCCCTGTCAAATTCTACTCTGGAGTAACATCTCCCCCAGACAACAGCATCAAAGAGTTGAAAGGGCTGCTGCTAGTCTGTTCCTCTGGTACCTTTTTACTGATTAAATTTAACAACATTTGTATTAGCAAGTAATATAAAATGCATTTTTATGCTGCATGTTTTTATGTTTAAATTCACTTAATTGTCATACAAGTGAGGTATTATTTCCCCTAATTTATAGAATAGACAATAAATATCAGGAGGTTCAATAACATTTTGGTGAGAACATGAAAATAAGAGCCCGAATCTGGGATTTTATGAAATCCAACCATATTCCCCCCCTCTAGTTCTTAGCCACTTATACATAAGATTCTGTAGGAGGGTCAGCATGTTCTCTAATTGGTGACCTTTACATTAAACCTGTACCCCCTGGGTTTTCCTCTGCTTTGGAATCCTGTGAAACCAATAACTATTTGGGGAGGTAAAGAGAGAAGCATCTATGGTCATGTAAGAATTTATAACCACTGAGGGACCACCTGGAGAGGATTATGTTAAGCAAAATAAGCCAGTCAGAGAAAGACAAGTATCACATGATCTCACTTATATGTTGAATCTAATGAACAAAATAAACTCGAAGAACAAAACAGATCCAGAGACATTGAAACGTGCAACAAATTGATGTATTTTAGAAGGGCTGTGGGGGGGTGGGGGGTGGGGAGAATGGAAAGAAACTAAACAAAGAACTTCTATGCAAAGCCCATGGACAAACCTTCAGAGTCTTACTTATGTATAAATGGCTAAGAACTAACAGGGGGAAAAGAGTAGTACTAATTTTCTCACCATTTCTTAAACATTAGAAAGCCTTTCTGACTTATTTTTTTAGAAGAGCATTTTGCTAAAAAGCAATTATTTCCCAATTTAGACATTTGTTGACTGAACCCAGTTGTGCTTATCACCATGGTTGTCTCGGTCTAAGTTAAACATAATAGTTTAGGGATTTAGATGATTCTTAGAGCTCTAAAGATTGCATATAATGGAGCCCAAGTGATGCCACATTATTGGCTATCATCCTGGAACTAATGACAGCAGTTATTGGGCCTATAATCTCCTAGGAATTAACAGCCAAACTCTTTTTTTTTCTCATTTGCAGGACATCATCATTACCATTAAAAGCCAGTTAAGATGATAATGTGCCACTGTAATTCATACAGTGGGCAGTAAAGGGTTAAAGGTGGACCTGCTGAGACAGCAGTCCTGACTCAAACTGTAGAACTTGAATGTTCTTCCTCTTGGACTGCTGCTTGGGAAAAAAAATTTAAAGGGACAGAAAAATGGGTACTCAAGATAAATGTTTTGTGTGTTGGCTTGTTGGTTTCTTTGGAATGACTCCCTTCCTAGTGGCACTGCAAAAAGTCAGTCCTCTCCCACTCAAATGACAGGATTTCCTGTGGGCCTGCTTATTCAAGGATTTATAATAACAACCAAAGATTTCAGAACAAAGAAATGCAATTGTAGCACAAAAAAAGAGTAGAGAAAGCAGCAGCTGGAAGGAAGGAATAACTATAAAAACTACCCAAGATAAGGAAAGACCAGGTAGGTGCAGAGTGCAGAGTAGAGGAAGTGAGACAGAAATGCAATTTACATAAATATTTGTTGATTCCCCACTGTGCTGTAGGCATTCTGCTATACATAATGGACAATATAGAGGAGATCACAGCCTTTATGATGCTTCCCCTCTTGCAGCTTACACTTATCTGAGAAGATAACACGTGTGATCAATATAAACACACATGATAAATACTTTATGCTAACTACAGAGTGCCATAGGAGCACAGAGCAAGGAAGTATGAGCAATTCAAAAAGAAGTTAGTACAGAGCAGCACCATAACAGGTGGAGAAATTACATGAACCAATAGGAAGACTAACTATATAGTAGATTCTCTTGACCAATACACTGAATTTGAATGCCCCAAACTGAATGGAGAATAACACCAAGATTCAATAGCCAGCTCAATTAACAGAATCAAAAAAGATAAAAGGGATTGAAGTAAACACTAAAGAATAGAAAAAATACAATGACTTTTGGACCTATAATTAGATGAGCTCTTTATTATGAATTTGCTACTGAGGTAGGATTAGAGTTCAAATTTAGGTGAATTTATATAGCTTACAAAGAGATCATGGTAAATAAATATAACTGATTAATTTAGCATATCCATAAATCTTCAGTCTTTAATTCCTGAAAATTTTTGAATGATTTATATTTTTAAATGACATGTGTACCAAACACATTTTTTAAAAAACACTTTAAACAATGATGATAATAGAAAATTCACTTATCACTAGAAAAAAAAGGTCAGAAAGAAATAGTAGTTGGGAAATGTGAAAAAATTTTATTATGGGGGGGTACAAAAAATATGAGAATAAATTTTCTTTTGAGATTTGTAGAAACAAAGTCAAAATAAAAAATATGAGCTATGATATATAGCCCTTATTTTTGTCTTCCAGAAAAGCAATCCATTTAATAACAAGAAATAAGGTTTATATTCAATCTAAGCATTAAGAGGAATTTACCACTAGGATCTTCATATAAGACAAATTGAGCAATATGAAGACTCTATCAATAATTTACTCCAAAATGATCTTATTAGGTTATTTTCAAATAATCCCTTTCTTTTCAAAATTTATGGGAAACAACTTTTGAGATGTCTGCCTAGCATATTAAGCCACAAGGTTAAGCAGCTAGTGACTACATCTCTGTTGACTCGTGCCAGATAAATAACACAAATGATGACAATAAAGCTCAAAAAAGAGAATTTGCATTGTTAAACTGACTGGGAAAGGAGATTGGGTTGCAGAATGGCTGAGCTTCCAAAGTTTGCCTATTCCTTCTCCTGCTGTTCCCAGGGCTCCTCCCTTCCTAAGGCCTGGTTCTCTGACTCTTTCTGGAATTCCATGAGATGTTAAAGAAATATTAAAAAAAAATTCCACTTTTGTAAGTTAGCTTGCCTTGGTTTCTTTCATTTGAAACACATGTCCTTAATTAAGACAATTTAAGAATCATAGTTGGGTTTACTTACAGAATAGCTGAATCAATATGGCCCTTGCTCACCAGCTAGTTTCAGCTTATCAGTTAGCTTACACTAACTCTGAGGCAATTACGACCAGCCCTACGTATCTGACAGAGGAAAAGGCAAAGAGAGATAACGGCTAATAGAAATTGGCACAGAAAATGGCGCACTCATCAAGGTTTGGATGAAACTCTTTCTGCCTTCTCTTTATAATTTCTAACAAGTATCAAACAGCACTAATGTTAATGGAGAAGTTTATGCAAGCAATGATGAGAAAGAATTTTATCATTTACTGAAATCATCTTTTATAAAGTTTTATGCCAGATACTTTGCATAACCTTTCCCTTTTCTTAAAAGCAAATACTTGGGTTGGCGTTTGTTGGGTTTTAAAAGCCCTTTGTCCTTTAAATTCTGTATCCTTTGAGATATAGCAATCAAACATCCATTAAAGTAGCAGATTTGGGCGGTGGGGTGGACGGTGGTCATATATTTCAGCTTGGGCCCAAGGACAATATGGTCTTTCTATTCCTTCCCTTTGTATTCATGTTAGTCACCAGGTCACAGTAACCAACTGATCACCTGCCGTTTTCTCCTTAAGACCCTCGGCCCTACCTCTCTACTACAGAGGGATAGGCTATGGAGTTTCTTTTTAGCTACTAAACATATGAAAAATCTGCATGCAAAGCATAGGCCAAATTAAACTGAGGGAAAAAGGCAGAAGGAGCTGATTTTGCAGATTAAATTTTTTTTCCCAATTAAAAGTGAGAAAATTCACCCACTCCTGTTTTTCCACGAATGGAGCAGCATCCAGGAAAAGAAAACGGAAGTGTTGCGCTAGAACCATTACCCTTTAAGCAGTGGAGTCCCCTTCTCTCTATGGCACTCCTCAGTACTTGCCAGTATTATTAGCTCTATTGAAGAAAGATGCATCATAAACCCCTAAATACTTTGCCAAAGTGGATTTGAAATCAAACACGTATTTCAGCCCAAAGCCCATAACATTATCTTTTAAAGCTATGCCACTCTGGACATTTTGGAGTAATAAATAGATTCCGAACATGGGAATGATGAGTTCAGAGAGAAAAAGGACAAGAGCAAAACAAGAACATATGTGCATTTAATTAAAACTGGGAGAGACAGCACAGTAGGTGGATGTGCTGTGTTGGCAGGCAAGGGGGTCGGGCTCCAGCAATGCCTCAGCAAATCATCATCTGTGTGATGTGACCTGCCTGGAGCAAAACACTGAAGCCCATGGGGCCTCAGTTCCCTCGTATTTCAGGGATATTTGAAAATATCATGAAAGAGTTAAGTAAATGAGTCATTTCTAGTCTGCTTTCTCCTTTACTTTGGTTGTGTCTCCTTTAAATGTCTTTATAAAGGATGGTATAAGAGCACATTCCCAAGATAATTTATAATCAGAAAATGGATATTTTTTGCTCCTTTGATCCCACCAACTCTTTACAAATCTGGGACAAATTATTGAGTTGGTCACTGTCTTCTCAAACTTTAATTCCTTGCCTCAACTTCCATCTTGGCCCTGTATATACACATTAATCCAGTTTTGACTCAAGCAGCCATTGTTTAAATATCCTCAGAAATGGAGAAGACTGGACTCCTTTCTATCCTCAGCTTGGTTCTAGTGTGACTGAGGCTTCTAGGCTCAAAGGCCTTGCTGACAGTGGAAACATGCTGAAGCTTTAAATCTCTGCCTAGCTCCTATCCTTACTTGTATTTATCCCAAAACAGACCAAAATACAGGCTTACCCCCCCCCTAATTTTTTTAAGTAAGCATTCCAATGGACTGACCAACTAAGGCATAATAGCACCCACTTGCTTGTAAGGATTAATGGTTAGCTGTATCTATTGATGGCATATCCTTTCCACCACATCTGACTTTCTTGTATATCATCTCGGGCCTGAAGCAAGCTTGCCCTCACTCCCTACTTCTCTGCTGATATTTCCTTTACCAAAGTTAGGGGCTGTGCCATTTCTTCTCATCCAGGTGAATCCTTGACCTTACTTTTCCCCTTTCTCACTGGCATGCTACCATCTTCCCAGCACACTCCACAGCCAAACCGTCCCACTTCATGACAACTTTATGCTTTGAACCTTGAGTTTTTCACCTATTTAATAAGAAAATGGGTGAAATAATGAAAAATATTTCCTTAAACTTTGAAATTAATTTTCAACTTTGCAACACTCACAGAATAAATCACTCCAAATGTCCCTTTAGATTTTATGTTTCCTCTTCCAAGCCATACACATTCTACTCATTATTATAAAACTAGAGGCCCGGTGCACAAAATTCCTGCATGGGGGGTGTCCCTCAGAGCAGCCTGCACCCTCTCCAATGTGGGATCCTTCTCACTATCCAGGACTGCTGGCTCCCAACCACTCGCCTGCCTGCCAGCCTTATCACCCCCTAACCACTCCCCTGCCAGCCTGATCAATGCCTAACTGCTCCCCTGCCGGTCTTATTGCCCCTAACTGCCCTCCCCTGACAGCCTGGTCACCCCTGACTGCCCTCCCCTGAAGGCCTGGTCACCCCCAACTGCCCTCCCCTACAGAGCTGGTCCCTCCCAAATGCCCTCCACTGCAGGCCTGGCCCCCCCAACTGTGCTCCCTTTCAGGCCTGGTTCCCCCAACTGCCCTCCCCTGCTGGCATGATCACCCCAACTGCCCTCCCCTGCTGGCCATCTTGTGTCCATATGGGGTGGCCATCTTGTGTGTTAGAGTGATGGTCAATTTGCATATTACTCTTTTATTAGATAGGATCTTAGAAGTTAAGGGACTCTTTTTTTCTTCATCTTGTGCCTTGCCTTCTTGTCTCTTTTCACCAACTTCAATCTTTTTCCAAGGGGCTAATGAAGTATCTTGCATCTAAGAAACACTCCAAGTTTATCCAGTTAAATTGAAGGGATTTTCCTTAGCAAGGAAAATTATACAACAGTGCTTCAAAGAGAAGGTCAAAAGGCTATTTAAATAATGAGGTGATAGAGGTGGTAAAAAAAAAAAGGTCATATTCTCGATATTTTAAAAATCAATCCAACAGTATTTCCTGAGAAATTGGATTAAGATATGAGAGAAGAGAGTGTGAATATCATTAAAATGTTCCCCTAATATTTCTCCTCTCCATTCTTTAGAGCACACTGTAAAATTCTTTCTGTGATAAGATGTGGGTTTTTCTTTATTCTGACTGAATGGAAGCCCCTCCTGGGCTGAGCATTTAATTGACAGATCAAGAGCAGCTTTTATTTTCCCTGTCACTTAGCATAGAGACCAACAGTGTTTGAGATGGCGACCCCTTCACGAATGAGAAAAGTCCTCCAGCTGGCTCACAATCAACAAGTAGTTTGAAGCACTCAGATTTAGAGGTTGATTCTTACAGCAGAATACCTTAACCTTCTTTATTGATAAAATTGTCCCCTAGAAATACGGTGTTGCTCTAATACAACCGTAAATGCATGGGATTGCTTATAACAGGGTAGTGCATAAAGAAGAGAGAGTTATATTAAAGGGTAAAAAGGTGGTAGTTCATGTTTTACAAAACTACAACATTTGGTAAAAATGTCACCTTTACTGACTTGAAATGCAGGTAATGTACCGAATGAATTTGTAACTTTACAGACACACCAATAGTGCGGTGGCTACTATTGGCAGCATTTTACAGAGTAACATAAAAATAATTAGAAAAAATGACCAGTTTGCACTGCAGGATTTAAAAAAAAATACAACAGGTCAAAATGTGGGGATTTGTAGGACTGAAAAAAGCAACTATAAAAGGAAACAGTAAATGAAAAAAATTACAAAATATATTGGATGACAAAGGCCAATCAAATCTCAGATTGTGTCAGGGAGCAAACCAAGAGTCTGGTCATCACAGACTTTTTAAATGTCTGAATGTATTAACAGGTTTAATGAATTAAGGTGGCATTGAGGAAATCCTAGCAATTCTACAAAATATTCTTCTGGAAAAAAATGTTAAAAATGTTCTCCCACCAAAATTTCAAAGGCTCAAAATACTTTCAATTTAGTTGAGAAATAAAAGTAAATAAATATCACAAAGAAAGCCATGTGCATGGTTATTGATACATGTTTCTTACCGAAATCAAATAGATCAAAAGCTAAATACATTTACGAATAAGATATTCTGATTTAAAAATATCATCAGATAAAAAGCTTCTGCACAGCAAAAGAAACCATCAACAAAATAATAAGAGAGCCCACTATATGGGAGAACATATTTGCCAATGATACATCCGATAAGGGGATATTCTCCAAAATTTATAGGGAACTCATACAACTTAACAAAGGAAGATAAATAATCCAATTAAAAAATGGGCAAAGGACCTAAAAAGACACTTCTCAAAAGTGGACATAGAGGCATATGAAAAAATGTTTAAAGTCACTAATCATCTGAGAGATGCAAATCAAAATGACAATGAGGTACCATCTCACACCTGTCAGAATGGCTATCATGGACAAATCAACAAACAAGTGCTGGAGAGGATGTGGAGAAAAGGGAAGCCTTGTGTACTGTTGGTGAGAATGCAGACTGGTACAGCCATTGTGGGAGGCAGTATGGGTTGGGTTTTTTTATTACTTCTGGTAGATAGCATTATCAGTTAGAGCAAGATTAACAAAAGTTCATTTTTTACTGAAATTTTATTTCCTTTATTTTTTTCTTGAGCATTCTCTCCTTTAAAAAAAAAATAAATGCTTAAGTGGCAAAATGACCAGCACTCTGATACATGTTAACCAGATAGGTATATGTTTGCTTTATTATAATAGAAACTCTTTCAAGTAACTCAGCAATGTTAGAATGATTCCTTTTGGAATAGTCATAGGCTTAGACTGACATGTAATTTGTTTTTCTTCCACAGTATTATGTACCAAGATTTAAAACATAATGAGAAACTTCAGTGAAAGAAAAGAAAGATCAACATATTCACAGACTACTGACATTTCTTGGACTTAGGATCATGCATTTGTTTCAATAAATATTGTTACTGAGAAGGAAATAGATGAAACTACAAAGACTAAAACCCAGTGGAGCAGCCAAAATTATTTGAGTCTCTGAAGGACAATGTCACCTAACACTATTTCTTTCATCCTAGTGGAAAGTGACAGCCTCTTCTCATACCCTACAGCCTATTTCAAATTCTGTGTTTAGAGATCTAACTTCTAGAGCCTAAATCATCCTCAATTCAGAATCCAACAATGTGAGTGGAAACAATAAGCTTTTCTACTCAATCCAGTCTAGCGAACAAGTAAATAATGAATTTAACAGGATTGATTTTTTTTTTCCAAAATCATATATTCACTCTCTAATGAGCCAATGAGGTAGGTGATATACATGAAGCCTTGGAAAAAGCAAAGTAATGTTAATTATTTGGATTATCAAGTGATCAAAATAAAAAAGATTAATTCAATCAGCTAACATCTCTTTGGATGTAGTCTGAAATCATCCAGTAGCATTAGACTGGATATCAATGTTGCAAATCACTAAGATATTGCAGTTCAACTTTCTCTGTCTTTTTAAAAATTTATTTATTTCATGGACCCATTGCTTCTGTTTTATATCTGAAGAATCATCTTTTTGTATGTTTCATTGGGACTGTTCTATCATGTTCTTTTTTCTTAGAAAAGACCACTATTTTCTATGTGAAATATGAAAAATTATCCTCTATAATCCTCCCTCATCTAGGCCTCACTGCTAAGGTTCTGTCGATTAATTCAACTACTTGAAAGAGGCAATGATAATAAGTTAGGTCTTCAAGTCAGACAGACCTTAGAAAGTTAATCAATCTCTTAAATGCTCTTTCTTCTATCTGTTAAATGAGTATAATAATATCTACATGAATGGTGACCATATGACTTTGAATGAGATGATGAATATGCAAACAGCCTAGTGATGAGTTAGTGTTCAACAAATGACAGCTAACTCATGATAACATAAAAAATAACTCAGGAAAGTTTAGGGGTGATGGATTTGTGTCAGAATCATAAGTAACTCTTTGAAGTTTGAGTTAATAAATTATTTAAGGTCAATGATCATGATTCATACAAATGTTGGGTGCTTCAGACCAAATATGTCTTGCACAAAGTAGATCTATATATAAAAGGCTAATATGCTAAGTGTCCGACCATCTGACCAGTGGCTATGACACGCACTGACCACCAGGGGGCAGACGCTCAATGCAGGAGCTGCTGTGACACGCACTGGCCATTTACAGAGAGATGGCATTGCAGACCTGCTGCTGACAAAGCAACACTCAGCTTCCCCCAAGTGGGACACAGGCCCCGCCACCACACCAGAGCGACAGCACACCAAATCACAGGCAACGCTGCTGAGACCCCCTGGTGCAAAATGCGGCCCACAGCCTAGCCCAAGTTGCTGTAGGCGCTTGGTGATGATGTCACATAGCCATACCCTGCTTTCTCTCCCTAGCAACTAGCCTCCTTGGAGTTTCTTCAGCCCAGGAACACAGCATGCTTTATAGCCAGGTAGAAACATTTCACACTTTAATCAAATGTCTGTGAAGAGTTTTCTTGTGCCTCATCTCATTTGATCCTCACAGAAGTCCTGCAGTAGGTAGATAGGAGACTTGATGGAATCCTATTTTCTTTTCATTAGCCAGAAAACAGAGATTCAGAAAGCATAGACACTTGACACGACTGAAAAGAAGTAAGAAATGGTGGACCTTGAAGATGACTTCAGGTTTTCTCACTGTGCAGAATATAGTCAAACACTGCTGCAGTTAAATATTTTACCCTTTGTTCTCCCTGCATGATCTACAATAATAATCTGCTTCGTGTTGATATTTACTGCTGTGTTGCTGACAATTACCTGAAAGAGAAGTTGGGGTGCTTCACTGGGCTGAAAAAAGTTTAGCTAAATCAGAAAGCAGGTCTAATTAAGCAAGTTTACTAGTATCTATATATATAAAGCTCTCACTGGCGCCAATTGCACGCGTGTGTTTCCATCTGTCATTGTCAATTGTGAATTTGGTTGACACTTCTATTATAGAGAAAGGGCGAATAGCAATATTAAAGTATTTCTTCTAATTAATTTCCTTTCAATGGGCATGAATCTGTGCACCAGGCCACTAGTACTTAATAAACGTTTGACATGGATTGGATTTTCACAACTATGAAACTGAAATTTATGTTCATCTTACATTTTTATTGCAAGTTTTTGTGTGATGGGGGTGGTGGTGTTTTTACCCCCAGTCTACTGATTTCATAAAGGTTTTGTATGGGTAGAAATAGGAAGGCATGGGAATGAGAAAAGGACTGTTTGCAGTTCTGTTTTTATCTTTTGGCTATGGACTGGTAGATGTCATAAAATATTTTTCCATACTTAGAGGCTAGTAAAATACAACCCAAACTTTTGGGTTTCTAAATTTATTTTTATTTGGCAAAAAGAATATTTTCATTTTCCAAAAGGACTTAAAATGCTCAAACAGTTGCAAACAACACTTGAAATGAACATTTAAACAAGACAAATGTAAATATATGTAAATAAATTAAACCCACACAAATTAACTTTCCATACAAGTATTTATAATTAAGAAAAATGTGTCTGACAGTAGAAATTTGGGTTTTGCTTAGCTTTAGTTAGCCAAGAAAAACTAATTATGTCCAAGATTATCCTGAATCTATTATGTAAAAATGCAGAAATATCACTAATTTCCTTAGGCTTCTACTAGCAGTGTAGCTCGCAAACTAAGGACAAATCCAACCTGCAGAGGGACTCCACAAGCATCCAATCCATGTTTTATTTTTTCTTCGGCCCAATTCAGTGCAGCAGTTAATGAGAGAATAGCCTAATTCAAGAAAACTAAACCTAAGAGACAAAACCAGAAAGCTCATGAATACTACTAGCCCTCTTTCCTCCATGTCACTACCATATTCTAGTATTCCTAACATTTGAAGGTTCCCCAGCTCAAGGCAAATCCATCCTCAAGATAGCCAACATAAGTCTGTTCTTCATTTCTCTCATAACATAGACATCAATTTTTAAAATATATATCTCTAATACTATCACTTCCTGAGAATTTCTTTCAATGTCCATTGCTTTGTCCATCCTCATTTTGTGACCTCCTAAGAACTCCTTCCTAAACTGAATCTAAACTCACATTATATCAAGAAATTTTCCAAAAATAGCAATTCTTCACCACCGTTCATGCTTTTCACACAATCATTAACAAAATGACTAAAGAGAAACAAACTAAAGGCTCCTTATAATACCAAGAGTCCTGGATCCCAACAGCATCAAGATGCTGTAACAGTTCCAAAGCACAAATGATGACATGGAAGAGAGACAATCACTCTACTGGACTATTCATGTGGCTTCCCCTCTCCCTTTAATAGCCTAGAAGCTCTACCTCTGAGGGATCTCTCACTAATACTAGTGATAATATGCAAACTAACCTAAAAAAACAGTAACAACACAACTGTTATGTGAGTTCTGAAGCTCAAGCTCACATTTTCCTGACCAGAAAGCTGTTTTATTACAGGGTGCATCAAGTGCCCTCTGCCCCCTGCCCCAGCTTCTCTGTAGAGGTGTAAATCAGGATGCATATAGGTTCTCGATCCTGAGCACATTCCACTGGGTATCTCACACACTCCAATCAAGCACTCCGCCCTATGGGATGGCAGTTTGGGAGTCCTGCTGACTCTTTGCTTGTCATCATCCTCAATGAACTATTCTTCACACTTTCCGGATGTTTGTGCCTATTCTCTGGCTGTGCAATGTTGTTTTTTTTCCCCCAATAAAGATCACCTAGACCAGTGGTTCTCAACCTTTTGGCCCTTTAAATACAGTTCTTCATGTTGTGACCCAACCATAAAATTATTTTCGTTGCTACTTCATAACTGTAATTTTGCTACTATTGTGAATCGTAATGTAAATATCTGATGTGCAGGATGGTCTTAGGCGACCCCTGTGAAAGGGTCGTTCGAACGCCAAAGGGGTCTCGACCCACAGGTTGAGAACCGCTGACCTAGACCAATATCTCATCAAAGGCAAGATCTCTGTCTACAGCATCTTCAATAAATTTCTTAGATCTTTAATGACTTTCTATTGCCTATTTATGCATTGTCATTCATTACAAACAAATTGTTAAATACCCACAAGTGCTTTAGTTAGGCCCTGTGCTATTAAACAGCAATTAATAGTATTAACATAATCCCTTAGCATTCAAAATCCTCCGTGGTCTGAGAACAGTCTACATTTTTCAGTCTCATCTCTCACTAGTGAAAGGACACTAACATGGTATAAAATACCCAGATAGTCCAGATGTCACACATTATAGTTTTCAACATCATCCCAATAACACTGTGACGGAAGCATACAGGGAGATCTTAATTTCTTACACTAATATTGTGACCCTTCCTATGGACTGATTCTCAGTAGCTGCTTTTTTCCCCAACCCCTAGTGCCAAAAACAAACAAACAAACAAACTGAAGTTTTAAAGGTGATTTTCCTCATATGTTATCACCTACCTAGTAAGTGGCCAAACAGAATTCAGATATGCAGATACTGGTTTCTCTGCTTCCAGTGCCCTTGAGCTTCCTAGTATACCACGTAGTACCTGTGCCTAGCACAGGGTAGGTGTTTGAGAAATATTGTTGCATAAAATTAAAAAGACAACACCATTTCCCCATTTTAAAACTGCTTTTTAGCTGAGGCTCTTGGAAAATTTTACATTACTTTCTGTACAAAAGAAATTATAGTAAACATATGTTCTCCAACAATTTCTGAGACATACATTTAAAGATCATTTTTCTCTAAATTTTTAGTGATCTCAGAAATTGTTCTCAAATTACCCTGTGTTCCCGTCTTCTGCCTTTAATAAATGGATTGCCAACTACCACAAAACATTAGCTTTAAAGTGGATAAAAATGCTGCTTGACTCACAGGTTCGCTGAGCAATAGAAGTGTGAAGGCAATGTGAGGCCACTGATTAATTTTATTTACTGACTTAAGGAAAAAATCATCACTTAATTTATAAGGCCTGACCTAGATGGAACCCCCAAGAGCCAGGCTCCTACTTGAGAATGCACATCAGTGTCTTCAGCTTCGATTAGTGTGATTTTCTGAGACATAACCACGGCTCCCAGCAAAGTGTCCAGCCGCTGGAAACACAATCAATCATGCCAGGCATCATAAGCTTAATGCAAACCCCCCGAGTGCATCATAGAGACAGGGGGAAAACAACTCAAAGAAGTAAAGCCTAGCTAAGTAAACATAATTCACACGCGGAATTTAAAATCGCCCTTCTCCTACTCCATGGAAAAAGATTGCACACTGATGATAAATAGTGGAGATTTGATACCTGAGCAAATCTCTGCAGATATCCTCTGACAAGGTAAGAGGCTAAACAAAGAAAACATCCAAGAGATATCTTCTCATATTGGCTTATAAATAATATTGTCAGTTACATAACCTTCCCCCCCCCACCCCCACCCCCAAAGCACCTTTAAGAGCATTCTTTTACAGGGAAACAAGTCAAGCAAATAATCTGTCTGTAGTTATCAAACTCAATGGGATCTGGGCTAGAACTCACATGGAAGTCTCTGGAACGTTGATCACGCTATCATGCAAGGTCCTAAGATACACAAAACATCATGCTATCTTGGGATGAGGACAAAGAGAAAGAAGTATGAGTTTCCTACTGTCAATGAGCTTATATCTGAAATGATGTACTCAGATCTGCTAATGCACTTAACAGATAATCTACCCCTGATTTTGTAAATGAAAGAACAAAGGTCACAGAAATACAAAGATGTATTTAATTAGGTTGCACAGTTAGCTACAAAGTCTGGTCTAAAATCCAGTTGTTCTAAGCCCTTGCTCATTTTTCCCCCACTTCACCATGATGTCACATGGCTGGGTAGAATATGCTGGTCCTGGCTCAGGCAGACCTGTGATGTGGATATATCTGCTGAGTGATGTTAAGTAGTACAGCTGAACCCATAAATGCTTTGATGCAGTCACATCCACAGCTGTACTTTGATATCACACGGATATCTGATGGAAAGGGTATACATCCAAACAAACCAAACTGCCAGAGGAGACTAAACAATACCTCCTCCGAGCAACCCCAGATCAATCTCCTGTGCATGACGGTATCAGGTACAATGAGCCAAACTGATCAACAGGAATTAAAGGTTGAGGGAGGAGCAGTTTAAGGTAAGCAGTGGTTCAGACCACTTTGTTCAATGTGTATCATGCCTTAGCAATCCCCCAAATTACTTGAGAGAACATGAAGCTCTGAAATGGGGATCAAACTCCTATTATTACACAAAAAGTGACTAATAGTGTTAATGTGACATCGCTTGTACCCACAGCTAGTAATCCTTGAGTGGCTTCTGTTCACTTCTTTAAGTATCTAAAATAAGAGTAGGGCATGCTTAATAGAGTAGGTATAGCCTCAGGGACTCGGTGTCATGAAATCATAGAAAGCAGCTTCATTCTGAGCTAAGCAGATCAGGGATGACTACAATGATCAGAAAGATCCGTTTATAGAATAAATGGTAGAACTGGAGAGCAAGGCTGAATAATGAAACTCCATAATCTTTATTACCTCTTTTGGATTCTTGGTAATATCAGTGAATTCTGACTTTTAACCCAGACTAGAAAAACATTCTAAATCTTCTAAGATTCTATATGTAGGCCTTTTTCTTAAAGCAGCATATGACATAAATTTTTAAGTGAATTTAAATATCAAGACGCCTTCTGAGATTATTAGAGAATTCCTAGGGGGGTGGGGGAAGAAAACTCGGTCTGGCAATTGCATAAGATAAAGGAGTTAAGTACTACTTAGTCATTTATTTCTTCTAAGTTTAGAGATAATTCTCTCTAAGTTTAAAGATAATTATCTATGCAGTGGTAAGGAAAATTTTTATAACTAGAGAGAATGCTGGTGATAATCTAACTCCTTTGTTTTTAATCTGGAATGGGTACCAACATCATCCATGGAACCCTAGAAATATCTATATTTTAGGTAACTTTTTATAAAAATTTATCTTTGTTGTTGAAAGTATTACAGATATTCCCCTTTTCCCCTCACTCACCCACTCCACCCCAGTCCCGACCCCCAGACCTACTGCACTATTGTCTGTGTTCATGGGTTATACATATAAGCCTATAAATTCTTTGGTTAATCTTTTCCCACCTGCCTCTCACCTCCCCTCCCCTCTGAGAGTCATCAGTCTGTTCCACAATTCCATATCTCTGGATCTAGTTTGTCAGTTTATTTTGTTCATTAGATTCCACATATAAGTGAGATCATGTGATACTTGTCTTTCTCTGACTGGCTTATTTCACTTAGCATAATGTCTCCAGGTCCCTCCATGCTGTCTCAAAGGGTTCTCTTTTCTCCACATCCTCACCAGCACTTGTCCTTTATTGATTTGTTGATGGTAGCCATTCTGGCAGGTGTGAGTTGATACCTCATTGTCATTTTAATTTGCATTTTTCTGATGATGAGTGGCTTTGAGCATTTTTTCACGTGTCTCTTGGCTACCTATATGTCCTCCTTGGAGAAGTGTCTATTTAGGACCTTTGCTTATTTTTTTATTGAATTGTTTGATTAACTTTTATTGAATCTGTAATCCTCCCCTCATACCTAAATGAGTAACTAGACATAGCTTGATATACCTTAAATATACACTAATCCCATTTTTGCATAGTTTGAATAATTTGAGGATTCCTCCATATGTTAATTAATGTCCTATTTCCTTATATTTTCTGTTTACTTATCTTGGTTAAGAGTAATAAAGAAAAAGTCTATTGCTTCCACTATAAATCATCCCAGCTTTCAACATTTGCATATGAGAGAACTACAATTTGCAGAAGTAATATGAGTCATGTCAGAGTGTTATTAGAACTCATCTTCAATCCTTAGTTCAGTGCTCTATCCACTACACTGCCTGAATTCTAAATTTCTTCTCACCACTAAAATACTACGAGCTTTATCTATTCCTTATGGCTGTGGTTCTCAACCATATAATACTCAATATCCACTTACACAGGCAATATTTTAACCCATTTTTACTCTCTCTAAATGAAATTCATAGATAATACAATCTACTTACACACATAACTTTTAAAAAAAGACAATGTGATTATGATATAAAATAATACATTTTAAAATATTGTGCATTTCAATATAAAAGTTTAGGCACAATTAGACTAGTTTATTAGAATGTTTGCATGTATGTGTAGATCTCCTGATTTTTATTTCTACATAAACTTATATCAATACTCAAAGAGAACTTAAATTGTAGCAAATATCTCTTTGGTCACATGAGGAAGTTTTAATCTGGACCTTTGCAGACATAAGACACAAAGCACATTGGTGAAACTCAAGCTTCCTGACTTGAACCTCAGTCCTCAATAGTAATCAGTTAACTTCATGCCTCTCTTACTGTCACATGTTTATAGAAATTTTCTATGACATTTTAGAGAAAGAATTTTAAAATGGCCATATAATGGGTAGCTTTATGTCTTTATATCTATCTCTTCATATTAATACTTTCCATATGATTTAAAATTATGTATATTATCAGAAATGCTCAATATACATAAGATGCAGGAGAGGGGTAAATTTTAGAAGCTCCAAACAAGTATAGAGGTAGCCAAGAATGCGGGAAGCCACCCACTGCTGATACTATCATGAGAGTGCACCAAGGAACGCGGAAGGCCGATGGACCTTGGGTGTTGGCAGGGCTAACTCTAAGCACCATTGTTCCTGTTGAGATAGCAAGGGCTCGAAGCAATTTCCTGACCTAATAGCCTCAAAGTAAATGTTTACTGGACCTTACTGATCTTTACTGATCTTTATTGACCTTAGAGATGGTCTGTCTGCTACCTGTTTGCCGTGCTTTATTGAGGGCAAGATGTGTATCTAAACTGAATAAAAAGCAGATAAGGCCAGGTTTCAGTGTGACTCTCCAAGAAAGAGGTCTCCACCCGGCCCCCCTAGATTCATATTTCTTGTATAGTATTTTCATTTGTGAGTCGGCCCCTCCTTCAGATCCTGAACCCTAGTGGTGAAGGTCACTGCACAAGAACATCCAGGTGATATGGAAAGGTGGCAGGAGACTGAGCCTCTAGATGTTTGCACACTGACATTTCTAATTCAGCACCTGGGCATCAAAGCTGAGACAGTATTGCAAAGCAAGTAGATGTGTAGAGCTGGAACAGTCCTTCTGTCTTTCCATGGCCTATGTGTAAAAGACCAGGAAGTCTTTGCATATGTGGAGAAAAAGATAAAAGATAGGAAGTTTTAAGAAGAATCCCTGGACCCAGTGAAAAGAGGCTGCCTCTTGTGAGAACTTCCAGCTCAAAGGCCAGTGGTGCCAGATCCCTGGGCCCCATAGGAGAACCACATGTTTATCTAAATGGAAATTGTCAGTTGCAGTATGGCAGGCATCAGTCCCAGAAGCAGACCACATCTGCAATGAGTATCTAAAGAACAACAGGATGGCCAGAGGTCTCCCCTCCTCTGCTGCCATGACACAATCAGCCTCCCGTTCCCTATATATGAAGCACTTCCTGGCAATGGAGCAACTCTGAAAGAATGAGTCCTTTTCCTTACCTACCCAAGAAAAGTTTGGGTTACAAAGAAAGTCAATAACATTGTTGATCACAGTGAGATCATAAAAATAGATCATTTCTTTATCTGTTACTCAGTGGATTAGAGCTCTTAAGGAAAACCAGAGCAATCGCAGACAATATAAGTAACATATATTATTCCATGTAAAAATTACTATGTTAGCCCGAACCAGTTTGGCTCAGTGGGTAGAGCGTCGGCCTGCAGACACAAGGGTCCCAGGTTCGATTCTGGTCAAGCGCACGTACCTTGGTTGTGGGCACATCCCCAGTAGGGGGTGTGCAGGAGGCAGCTGATCGATGTTTCTCTCTCATCGATGTTTCTAACTCTCTATCCCTCTCCCCTCCTCTCTGTAAAAAATCAATAAAATATTTAAAAATATTACTATGTTAATCAATTTGGAGTCCCAGTAGACATCAATGCTTGATTAATAGGAGTACATACGTCCCACCAGTGTCCTGGAGCCTCAGTCTATCAGTGGTTCTCAACAAGGAATGGCACTGCCTCCGTAGAATGTATTGAAAAGCAAGGAATGTCTTGCTTTCACAATAGCTAGGAAGTGCTACAGTGTTCAGTGCCTGGGAGCCAGGGCTGCTAAATGTCAAAAACTAAGAAGCAACATTCTGCACTTAAATAAGACATTGTTTTATGCCAATTGCCAACAGAACACCTATTGAGAAACACTAAGTCATGGAAAAGCTATAGAGTAAGCCTTTAAAATGTTCACTCACTAATGGAAAGTATTGCTACATTTTTATTGTAAGCAAATGGCCCTCTTAAACTCACATAAAAGCTCTGAGCTGTGCTGCTGGGCATGGTAGGCAGTGGTGACTGTGGCCACAGGGGAGGGAGGCAGAGGTGGGCAGGTGGTGAAGATGGTGAAGGTGCAGGTTAACTTCTCCTTACTCTGTATAATTAAATCTCCCAGTAAAGACGCTAGCCTTCTGACTTTCATGCAAACTAGGTGGATGCTAAATTTATAAGTAATAGCTTCATGGCCCCTCCATGACAAAAGATGGAGGAAAGATCAGTAAGGGAATTTAAATCTCACTTAGGAATTTCCATACTTTGAGCCAAAAACCTTTTGAGATCTTTTTTGTATTTCCCTTTTTAAACACACATTCACAGTTACTCTTCAAAATATGAGACTCACATCCATTTCAGAATCTTCCATGTGACTGTCTTCTCTCTCTCAACTTTATATATTCAACTACCAACAGTATCAATCGATATAAAAAAATGACTTAGTTCCATAACACATTCTGGAAGTATGGAATATTTGCTGTTATGCTCATCAAATATACATATTTTACTCTAATTAATATAAACCAATTCAAAAGAATTTAATCTTACTTTCTCAACCAGACTAGTCAATCAATTTTAATAGATTATAAACAGAACAGACACAATATCTAGGGAGAAACAAAAGATTTTCATCCATTGCACTGAGATAAAACAGCCATGTACTTTTAAGTTCTTGCTTTCCTGTGGTTTATCAAATTAGTTTTTATAACCCTGCATTGACCTTGAACTCCATTTTTCTTTTCATTAAGGTGTTGTTTAGACATGAAAAACAATTGCAACCACTACAAAAGTAAACACTAACTCATGTGACCAGGCCTTCAAAGAAATAGGAATAAAAAGAAATAAAGTCGTGTATAGAAAGACACTGGACATATTTTGATTCTTGTGTTTTATTTCCTCCTTGTTTCCTTGGAGTTTATTCAAGATCTTAGAAAACAATAAGAGTAAATGCTTGCATTCTGTCAGCATAGAAATGTGGAAAATAGTAAAAGGCAGGACCAACTGGCTTTGAAGTAAGCTCAGTAATAAATGTGGGTCTAACTCAGTGGTTCTCAACCTTCCTAATGCCGCGACCCTTTAATACAGTTCCTCATGTTGTGGTGACCCCCAATTTCATTGTTACAAATTGAACATAATTAAAGCATAGTGATTAATCACAAAAACAATATGTAATTATATATGTGTTTTCCTATGGTCTTAGGCGACCCCTGTGAAAGGGTCGTTTGACCCCCAAAGGGGTCGCGACCCACAGGTTGAGAACCGCTGCATAATTTTTTGTCTCTTCATGGTCTCTTCTAATTGGACCCTTTCCCCATTTTATGACCTTGTGCTTTTCTAATTGATCACTCTTTTGCAGAATATCAGCTTCGAAGTCCAAAACCCACATGGTGCCCCCTTCTTTCTCTCCCTCTTATCTTGCAACATTCCTCTATCTCCTGTGAAAATATGTTTCCCTCTTTCCTGCATCTGTCCACATTTCTCTGTCCTCCGTGAAAGTATGCTCCCTTTTCCCCATACTCTGTGTTTTTTCTTTATCCTCTGTGAATGTATGCTTTCTGGCAGCTCCAAGCCCTCACCTATGCATTCCTCCCCACTTGGACCCTCTTTATTCCTAAGACTCCCTAAATCTGCCTGTTTTGTCCCTAGAATTCCTTTTATAACCAATTCAACTCTGTCAGTCAATTTGCTGTGTTTTTTAAAATATTGTTTTATTGATTTTAGAGAGAGAGGAAAGGAGAGAGAGAGAGAAAGAGAAACATCAACATGGATTGGATGCTTCCTGCATGCCCCCTACTGGGGATGGAGCCAGCAACCCTGGCATGTGCTCTGATGGGGAATAGAACTGGTGACCTTCTGATGCATGGGATGATGCTCAACCAACTGATCCAAAATGGCCAGGGCCAATTTGCTGTTTTTAAACTCATTTGGACTGAAAAGAAATCTCCTGGTTAACTAACTAATTTTGACTATCTAATTGTTATTTCTTCATATTATATCTTTGAGAAAATAACATGTTAAAACAAACCTTATCTCTTGACAAAGAATGTTGACATATGAGAAGTTTGATCAACAGAGTTTCCTGCTGGAAACTTAAGGTTTAGACATTTTTAATATATATTTATGAAGCCAAAACATATATTTATATATTGTCATTCATCTTTGACACCTGCACTGAGAAAAAAATTTGGAATTGGAGACAAAATAAATGTTATTCTCATTTTAATGACCCTTTGTTACAGCAACTTAACCTCTGCATTAATGCAAGCAAGAGAAAAATCCATTTCTCTCTTGAATACCCATCCAGAGTTAAGCTGCAGAAATAAGATGGGTGAATTCTGCTGTAATCAGGAAAACTTTCATTTGCTCTGCCATTGTCTGCATAATTTAGGTGGATTGCCACCCCTTCAGTCACTTCACAGCCCATGGAAAGGAAAATAGAGACAAAGAATGTAAAATATATTCCTTTTAAATCCCACAATTTGGAATATATATATATATTCACATCACTAACATCCCATTCTCTGGGGTGTAGTCAAATGTTCACGTCTAACTTATAAGGAAGGCTGGAAAAAATAGTGCTGAGCTAGGCATCCATGTAGCCAGATAGAATTTCCTTAGTCAGTTAGCGAAGAGGAGAAAGCAGGTTTGGAAACGGGGGGATAACAACAGTTTCTGACTTGCGAGTGATTGCCTCAGGAAAGGGAGACCAGAGACTTAAAGCCGAGGGGAAGAGAGACTTGCTTCTCACTGCATCCATTTTGTATTTTCATATTGTATCCGTGTATATTACCCGGAATACTATCAATTTATTTATGTGCACTTGTATTCCACTAATTAGTTCACTTAAAATTTGTTCTTTAAAATTATTTACATGGAATTTTTAAAGAGTTAAAAGTAAGTAAAAACATAAAATGGCTTTTCTCAATGAGTTTCATATTCTTGACACTAGCTGAAACTTGCTCTTTTACCTTAAAATATACATGCGTGTGATATATGACATATCTTCACATACTTTAAATTTTTTGTCATTAATTCCAAAATTATTTCTAAGAGGATCTGTCAAAGACTAATTACAATATATAAATGCATACTTTGCTTTCTTAAGTATATTGGAATTTATACATATCACATCACTAACATCCCATTGGCTGCGGTTTAGTCAAATGTTCACATCTAACTTACAAGCAAGGATGGAAAGAATAATGCTATAAAACAGCACTATTTAGTAGAGTATTTCAGCGCACAATCCGAGTCAGGCTGTTAGGTTCCAAAACTGGTATGACTGTAGCACCTACTAGGTTATGACCTAAAAGCAAGTTTCTAAATCAATCTGTCCATCTAGCGTCCTTATCTGTGAAAAGGGTTAATAATAATAGTACCTTCTTCAATAAGTTTTATGCAGATTGAGTGGTTTAATAAACATAAAACATTTATTACAGGCATTATCATTGTTTGCTATTACTATTATTGATAATTGTAATTTATTAATAAAAGTGATTGCAGCAAACATAGATAACTGTCTGCCCAGTAACCATTATACCTTCCTTACCTTTTTACAACCTTAATTTCATTCTATATGAAAAAGTGTACAATTAAAAATATTAGCCATTGGCTACCTCTGATGTTACACATAAATATTTGGTACCGTGCTGGCCAGTAGAGATGAAAGCAGAAGATACTAGGTAGCCATGCCAGTTGTTAAGCGGTTGTCATCTGTCTTGAAGCTAAAAATATATATTTTTTAAAACCCTGTTTAATGCAGTCTCGTTTGTAGAAATAGTAAGATAATTTATAATTCATGATCCAAAATGGACTTAAATGAAGGGAAAAAATAGCATCTTAAATGAAGGGAAAAAGGGGACTAGGAAGGTGTGTTGGATCCTGTAACTGCCCTCCTTTGCAGCTCCATTCTCTAGTATTTGGGCATTGATTACTGTCCCTCTAATATCCATCAGAGTGTCTGCAGCTGCTATAAATCATCAGCCTTGATCTCGCATGGGCAATGCCAGAGGATGGCTCCCAAGGCACTTGGCCACCTTCCCTGTTGACCAGGCCTTCACCTTCTACCTGGCTGGCACTGCCAATCCCCTGAAGCCAGGCAGTTATTCCAAGTCAATCCATTTAAGCCTATTTTTTCTCTGAAAATATCTTATACTATGTATCTTATACTATGTCTATTTTCATACCTCCTAGAATTTTTCATTTATAACAAGAGGCTCTGGAGTATAGAAATCCCTTTTCTCTTTCACCAAAGCTTTGTTAATAAGGCCATGGTATCAGTAAGAACTCAAAATCGGCTTTAAATCTCAGAGCTAAACAACAATTTATTTATTTTGGGCATCATGTTCTTAAGATACTACATGCGAAAGGTGCAAGGTCTTATTATTTAAGGGGAAATATATATAAATCACTTAATAATTTAAAAACTTTTCCTCAATACTAGTATAATCATTTCATCCCCAAATGCCCACAAATAATAAATGCAGCTAATGTTTTTGAGCATTAATTCTGTGCCAGACACTGCTCCTTTTTAAGTACTTTATACATGGCAATTTAATTTAAACTTACCAACAACTTTCTGATTATTCCTGTTTTATAGATGAGGAAACTGAAGCGCAGATAAATTCATTGGCCAATGTTACACAGATAGTTTTCAGAGCCCATCAGGCTCCAGAGCATGTAATACTGATACTGCTTTTCAAATGAATATGCCCCATAGATATAAATACCATCTACAGGCTGATGAGTTCTAAAATTTAAATATCTTTCTTTGAAATATCCACTAAACCCCAGACACAAATACTAAGTAGTAACTTACACTCACTTGAATCCCTAAGAGTCATCTCAAAAATAGCACATCTATGCATGACCTCCTCCTGCTCGCACCTGTTGTTCCTATTGTATTTCTCTTTCCAGTAAATGGCCTCATCGTTTTTCCAATTGCTCAAACCAAAATGATAGGATCACTTTTTATTTTTCTATTTTTCTCACATTCCATGTACAGTCTTTTTTAAAATATGTTTTATTGACTTTAGAGAGAGAGGAAGGGAGAGGGATAGCAAGATAGAAACATTGTTGAGGGAGAAACATCATCAATTGGCTGCCTCTTGCACACCCCCTACTGTGGATCGAGCAACTGGGCATGTGCCCTAACTGGGAATCGAACCACTGACCTCTTGGTTCGTTGGTGGACACTCAACCACTGAGCCACACTGGCCAGGGGTTTTGCAATCTTTCAGGAAATATTGTTGGTGCTATCTTCAAATTATTTCCAGAATCCAACCACTTCTCAATATCTCCACTGCTACCACCTGTTACAACACACCATCATCACTCTCCTGGATTATTGAAAAGCCTCCTAACTGGACCTTCTATTTCTACTCCTCCCCTATAGCCTACTAACAGCATAGCAGCCACAATGATTGTTTAAAACACATAATTTAGGTAATGATATTATTTTGCTTAAAGCCTTCTGATATACTTCCATATCACCGAGTAAAAGCAAAAGTCCTTAAAATTGGCTGTGTGGTACTATATGAGTTGGCCCTATTGCTCTCCTCTGACCTCATTTTCTAGCATTCCCCTCCTCATCTACTCTGCACCTCACTCATTACTCTCTCTCTCATCTCGAGACCCCTTGACTTCTTGCTGTCACTCAAATGCACTAGCACATTTCATCTCTGGACAATTGTATTTGTTCTTCCCTGGGCCTACGAGGTGCTTTCCAAATATTTGCTATCTTCCTTACGACTTTCAGGTCACTTTATTCAAGAGGCCTTCCTGACCACTTTATATGGCATAGCAATTTCCCACTCCTTTCATACCTTGGATCTTTCTATCCCCCTTTCTCTGCCTTGGTTTTTGTCATCTTACTTACCGTATTACCACCTAACATATCATATATATTAATTGTGGGCCTCTTTATACAAGAATGTAAGCAGGAAATGTATGCCTTAAACACAGCCATATCTAAGTGCCTAAAATTTACTCAGCACAGGACAGGTATTCAAAAAATATTTGTTAAATAAATTAATGATGCAAATGTTTTTCACAAGTGTTTTATATGCTTTGTCTTTACATGCTCTATTTCCTCTGCAACAATACTTTTTCCCATTTCTTTCACCTAGCAACTCCTGCTTTGACTTCAAAACGCATTTTCAGAATTGGCATCTCTAAGAAATCTTGTCTATATCTAGCCAATTCTTATCATCTGCCACTGTCTTTGTTGATTCATTTGAGGTTTTCTCCACTAGATTACAATTTTCTTAAAGGCAGGAATCCTGTTTTATATAGTGTTACACCCCCTATAATTAGCACAGTTCAAGAGATCTAGGAGGTGCTCAAATATATTTCTGGACTGAATGCATATGCTCCCAAGAGTTAGAGTCAGAATATAAATCTCTCAGGGCACTTCCTCTAAGCACCAAAAAGGCATTCTGAGAATGAAAATATTTGTGGAAATCTACAGCCAAAGAACATGGCAGAGACGCAACCAAAACACAGCACAGCTTATTCTATGACTGACAATTCCCTGGCCCACCTAAAGTCTGGGTGCATCCTATTCCTGTGAAAATCTGCTCCAGGGTTAATGCACATTTTTTCTTCCTGTTTGTTTTTGTTTTCCAAATAACGATGTACTTCTGTTCCCACGAAAGTTCTTTTTCAGGGATAACTAACTTGGCTTCTTTCCTTTTTGCTCATGCAAACAACTATAAAATGCTCCAAATTTCTAGTGTTCCTGATTCCAGGCCAATCTTGGTATATGAGAAATAATATGAAATATAGCCTTATTGACAGATTTAACATCTATAGGTTTCCCCACTATCTGTTTAGAAGAGCTTTTCAAATACCTGGTTGTTTTCTTATTGGAGATCCAAGAACAATTCTGACTCACTAGAAACCCATGGCTGTTTGTGTGATTGATGATATAGTGCTTGTTCATGTTGACATTATAGGACACAGCACAAGTGTAGCACAAACTAGAAAGGGAATAAATAACTCTTCACATTGCCCTAACTGGTTTGCCTCAGTGGATAGAGCATCAGCCTGCAGACTGAAAGGTCCCAGGTTCGGTTCCGGTCAAGAGCATGTACCTTGGTTGCGGGTACATCCCCAGTGGGGGGTGAGCAGGAGGCAGCCCATCGATGTTTCTCTCCCATTGATGTTTCTAGCTCTCTATCCCTCTACCTTCCTCTCTGTAAAAAATCAATAAAATGTATTTTTTAAAAAATAACTCTTTACAGACACACTAATTGGGTGCTTCTATACTTATAGTTTCCTAATTGGCTGTAAGAAGAGAATGTCTTATTTATCAAGAGAGGTCTCTTACCATGGCAGAATTTTTAGAGAAATTCAAAGTCATGCCACTATTTTCTTAACCAAATTTTGGTCTATCAATTATTATGATGTGGTTATCAGCATTTGCTTTTCATAATAACTTTATAAAATTAAAAAGTTGGAATTAATGATCTCTAAGATTTTCTACTTTCAAAGGTTCTCCAATGCAATGACAAGTAAGAGCCATAATCAATAACCATGGACTATCAACTGAGAATATAATATACAGTATCAGCTAAAATTTGGCATCTTTGTGGCTCTATTTTTTACCTCTCTTTTTGTTAGCTGGGAAAAAAATAATGGCTGTCCAGTAATAATTTTTCATCAAATTCTTTTGATTGTGGATTTATTTTAATCAATCAATTAAAAGAATCAAGTGTCTAATGGAATATTTTGTCTAGTAACACAATGACAAATGTTTGATTAAACATATATGAGATCATGCACACATAAAACACATAATTTGATCATTCAAGCAATATCAAGTGACACCCAGAATTTTCAAAAGAGTAGAAAATCATCTTTATAAAATCCCAAATCCTTTTGGAGAATAATAGTCCAAAAAGAGTAGGCCATAATAACAAGATAAGTACTTCTTTGGAAGAACTCACATATTTATTTAAGCAGGGACAAAAAGAAAATGTGATATAAACACTCTAGCTGCCTCAGGTCACAGCATGTGGCTAATAACCTAATAGAGAAAAGAATTTGACAGAATCTACAGGTTAGTCATGATGGAAATTATTTTCATGATTTAGCTGACCGGTCCTTTAATATTTTCATTGTCGATAAAGTGGAATGGAGAGATATATTACACTGCCTAGCATGCTCTCAGTCTGATTTTATTCCTTCGCTTCATTTCCTTCTCTAGTTTTCTCCCATTTTATTTGATTTTGTTCCCATTGAAACTAAACAATAAATCACATGGTTTGCTTCTCAAATGACTATTATAGGATTGAAATAAGATAGAACAGAAGACTCATATTGATTTTTCTGTATCTGTGACTGAGAAGGCATTTGAAGCTAGGAATACTGTGTCTTTATGCAAGATTTTACCAGATTCTATGATTTTTGTGGTGAGACACACCAGATAGTCCATGGAGTCATCTCTATCACCAGCAGAGTCATTGGGCAATATACCTAAGCTCTCTGAGCTTTATTTTCCTAATGTGAGAAATGGGGATAAAAATTGTACATGTTTTTTGCAAATTTATTGAGATTAAATGAGATAATGTCTACAAAGCACTTCATAAATTGCCTTGTATATACTCTTTCAACAAATATTTACTGAGTTCCTACTATGATCTCTAGAGTCTAAATAGTAAGCTCCCGATAAATACTAGCCATTATGTTTATTATCAGCAGCAGCATTAGCCCATCAATGCCAGCAGAGAAACATTCCAAACAATTATCCACACTGCAATTTCAGGGGTTCTTTTGTTGGTGGGAGAGGAGTGATAAGAAAAAAGTTTCTTATGTGCTCTGACCGGGAATAGAATCCGAAACCTTTTGGTGTATGGGATGAGGCTCCAACCAACTGAGCCACCCATCCAGGGCCTTCTAGATCTTTTTGCTAAAATTATTTGGATTAGTTCTGATTTTGAAAGCAAAAACAGAGGCTTGATGCTCCATAATAAATGTGCATTAATTTGGTAGAAAATATAGTTGTTGTTTTTTAAGTTTTATTTTGCTATTAGAAAAACAAACAGACAACACAGGTTGTCTTAAAAGAGGGTACTTTAAATCTGGCAAGAGAGAAGGTGTATCAGAATCAGAGTATATGATAAGTGTCTCATTGAAGGTACAATGTGCTAAGGAAGAAAGCTATGCAATGGGGTATACTAAAAAACAGTCTAATAATAGCTGTAGTGTCTGACGCCAATCTAAAGTTGAAGCCTAGTGCTTAAGCCCTCCCCTCTCACACAATGTGACATCATTCATCAAATCATTTCTTCCAAACAAAATCCCCAAAGAGGAAGCAGAGGACCTCAATACGGCCATCCTTGGAAGCTGCTGGCGTCCAGACATTATGTAACTTTTCTTTTGAGACTGATTGGGAAGCCTCCGTTTTAGTGAATTTCTTTGGTTCTGCTCCTCTTTCTTTGTAACAAAAGGATAGTTATTTTGAGTCAATCCCTTGACGCCAAGTGAAAAGAGAACAATCTTGTATAGGAGAATTAGACACATTTAGAAGCTAAATATGGCACTCCTGTTAAGCAGTCTTGGACAGTTTCAAGGCAAAAGGATTCATAAGGAAATTGCAGTTGGGACGAGAATAACAAGCATCTGAAAGTCAGAGAATAGAATCAGATAACCAAGGCGAAATCTACACAGTGCTTTGAGTTTTATAGAAGGTAGTTACCGGAATGCGTATGTAAATTAAGTATTATTAGCTCACACTGAACTTCGCCAATGTAACTAATACCTGAGACAAAGTAAGGAAAGATCATAAACATAAACTAGCAACAATTCATTTATACTAAGTGTATGCAATTGTATAGAGGGGAAAAAACATTCAAAATACCCCTAGGTGGGAGAGAAAAGGGCAGTTACACAAATGAATTTCCCCACCTGCATTTGAGCTCAGACAGAAGCGTAAGCCACCTTGAAGCACTTTGCTTTGTCTCGGTCCAAAGTCCTCCTCTACACTAAACGTGTGGGCAACACATTTGTGGAGAGGCCCCTGTACAGTTACATCTCAAATCCTAGGTATCTATAAAATATAAATGAAATCATGAACAGAGACTTTAGGGCATTTCCCCCATAAAATGTTTCTAAGTAATAATGTAGAATTGAAAGATCTATGAAGTACCTCCATAAATAAATCCATGCTGGCTGTGTCAGGATCTATGTTAGTCCAAGATATATTCTTATCTCTTGTTTATAATCTTGGGCTAAATCCTGGGCCACCTAGCTTGCTCCCTCTACTGTCATTCTCAGTCTCTTTCCCTCTGGAAGTTCTCTTGTGATCTCATGCTATTTTCCGGTCATATCTCGCCAGCACAGATTGCACTTCTGAACAAGACCCTAACCATGGATATGCCACCGTCTACTCAATTTATCCCCCTGGTTGGTTTAGAGACACTTCAGGCCCAGCATAGCCCAAACTGGGTTCAGGAGCTTGGCTCCCACGCTCTTCCTCCTCCAGTCCTCATCACGGTACAAACAGGTGCCACCATGCACTGACCTTCTGAGCAGGGTTTTATTTTATTTATTTTATTTTTAAAAAATGTATTTTATTGATTTTTTACAGAGAGGAAGGGAGAGGGATAGAGATTAAGAAACATCGATGAGAGAGAAACATCGATCAGCCGCCTCCTGCACACTCCCCACTGGGGATATGCCCGCAACCAAGGTACATGCCCTTGATTGGAATCGAACCCGGGACCCTTGAGTCCACAGGCTGACGCTCTATCCACTGAGCCAAACCAGCTAGGGCGTGAGCAGGGTTTTAGCAACTGTCTTTGACTCCCTCTACAAAACCATCCTACTCCTTGCCTCATCTAATTAATCACAAAATCTGCATATTCTACTCCCTAAATGTCCTTAATGTGTCTATAACTTTAATAAAAAGAGCAAATACTTACATAGTATTTACTCTATCCCAAGTACTTTACATATATTAACTCATTTAGTCCTGTCAATAATTTTTTTATATTTTATTGATTTTTTACAGAGAGGAAGGGAGAGGGTTAGAGAGTTAGAAACATCGATGAGAGAGAAACATCAATCAGCTGCCTCCTGCACACACCCAACTTGGGATGTGCCCGCAACCAAAGTACATGCCCTTGACCGGAATCGAACCTGGGACCCTTCAGTCCGCAGGCCGACGCTCTATCCACTGAGCCAAACAGGCCAGGGCAGTCCTGTCAATAATTTTATGATTAAGTATTATTGTTGTTACTAATCCTATTTTACTGAAGGGAACATTCAGGCAGAAAGACATTAAATCACTTGCCCAAGGTATCCCAACTGGTCCCATGGAAACAGGATTTGAATCCAAACAATCTGGTGCCAGGTCCCATGCCCTTCACCATTATGCTAGTGATGCCCTCGCCTCGCCAGAGCTGATACCAGGACATGGAATTCCCAATGAGCTCATGAGGGCTTAAAAAAAACCATGGACCTGCTGGTGTTCCGATGTTGTGAAGTTTT
Organism: Myotis lucifugus; assembly: GCF_000147115.1. Lineage (NCBI taxonomy): Eukaryota > Metazoa > Chordata > Mammalia > Chiroptera > Vespertilionidae > Myotis > Myotis lucifugus. The sequence continues at coordinate 1,636,254 of NW_005871319.1, forward strand.
TATTTTAGTGAATTTCTTGCCTAGGTTATTCAACAGTGTCCTAACTTGTCTGCTCTTCTTACTACTCTTTGTGCTTTATAACCATCCTATAGCCACTCTTCATTATAACCAGAGTGAGCATTTTTAAATTAAACTCTGGTCAGGGAACATTCCAGTAAAAACTATATATATATTTTCTTCCATCTCTTCCTATTGCACTTACAAACAAGGCAAAAATCCTGACCAATGTGATTCAAGCCCCTGAAACTCTTTCAGGCTTAACTTCTGATACACTCTAGCTGACTACACTATAATTTTGTATCACATTCTTGAATACAATGTTTTCTTCCTAACTCTAGATCTCAAAGAATGCTACCCAAGTCTTAGTTCAGCTAAATCCTACTCATTCTTAGGTAAGCATTCAAAAATCATCCCCTGAGAAAAGTTATTCCTGATATCCCAGATAGATGTTCTGATGGAACCATGCAGCATTCATATCAAGTTTAATTAACCAAATATTCACTTAACATTAGTCTGTCACACTAACCTGTGTGTTTTATAAAGACAAGAGCTCCATGTCTACCTTGCTTTCTGAGGAATCATCAGTGCCAAGCCCAATGTATGGCCTTTAGGAAACATCTGATAAGTATCATTTCAATGATTAAATGAATGAAATAATTTCATTTTTGTGCTGATTAGAAGAAATGTGAGCTATGTTCACATGGAAACTATAGAAATTTCAAAACAATTAAAATTATTCCTTCCGCCCCCCCCCCACCCCCCGCTAAATAAAAATCCAACAAGTGATCATTGCTATTAATACACAGTGGTTTTGGGGGGGGGGGTATTTCTTAACATAGTGAGTTATATTTTTTGGTGTACTTTACACACACACACACACACACACACACACGAAAACACATAATTTATCATCTTATGCTTTTGCATTTCTTATAGTTTAATATGGTTTAGTTCTGATGGCTAACTCCTACTCTCTCTCTCCTCTTTTTTTTTCTCTCTCTCTCATTATGCCAGGAAATACCTGTTGCCATGTTTAAGTTACAATTAGCAGATAATTATAGACCTTTCAGTTTATATATGGCACTATACAAACAAATTCAAGTTACAAAATGTATAAATCAAATGACCCTTGTTAACAGACATCATATGGAACACATTTTCAGACACATTTGATGAACCATAATATTCAAAATTGTGATTTATCTGAAAAATAATATAACTGATCACTACCGACCCACAGGCTTCTGTTCTATAAGATCTCATAATCCATGTGCATACATAGAAAGACTAGTAAAAATACAACAACCTATTCTAAGTGCCGAAATTGGTAATTTGAGCTACTGGAATTTAGATGTTTGAGATACTGGCATAGGCTGGAATAACCATGGCAGGCTTCATGGAGGAGGAGGAACAGGAGATTCTCCAATAGTGCTTAGAATGAGTTCGTCAGTTAGCTGTAGATGATTTATATGCTTCATGAATCCCTCTTTCAATATTCTTTTATGGTGAACAATTATAATTCCTCAAAAAGTTTCATTTTCAACTCCTTTTTCCATTATTTTCCTTTACTAGTATATTGGTATTTCCTATGGTTACCAAGATACACTAGTGGCACATGATGTTTCATATACAAGCACACACAGACTCAAACTGGGGTACAATTATGTTTAGGTCAAACATACTGCAAACTACTTCTGCTTTTGGGTAACCATACACTTCATTAGCCAATTCAGAGCTCCAAAAAGTCTCAGAGTAAATTAAATAAATCTGTTTAGTTTTATTTACCCTAGTGAATTCCACACTTCTTAAACCATGAGCCCTATCTTTAATGAGATATCTAGTAATATCCATGAAAAAAAGTATTTAATGAAATACATTGTAGGAAATGATGCAAAAGACAAACAGGTAGCAAATACAAACTTCATAGGCTGATGCTCACAAATGTAACTGGAGAAATTCTTCCACAACTATGTACTTCCAGTCTATCTACTTTATCAGTTTCTATACTATGACATTCTCTTTTAAAAAATAGCCCTAGTAATGTATGTTATTGTTTTCGTTATGCTATATTTTGGTTTCCAACCCCACTGACTTGAATCATGTTTCTTTTTTAGCCACTCCAAAATTCCCAGATAATCTTTAATTATTCAAGCCACACCATCCAGCTTAGTACTTTATCACAGAAAGATGTGTAACTAAAATAGTTTTAGTTCTTTGAAAAGTTTATGTCTAAATATTCCATCCCACATGCCACCTGAATTTTATCCTTCTTCATATGCTTTTTTTCCCCCAAATTAGAAGGATTTCCTTTTTTTTGTCAGTGCTACAGAATATTCTCACAAAGGAAAGAAAAAGTAGAGCAAAAAATTCCACTTCTCTGGTATCTTGGTGATATAAACTAAATAATTTCAGATTAGAGATATTAGATAAATACAGTTACAGAATAAAAAGGAAAAATATGAGACCATAAATGGGAAGAGAAAGCAAATTTATATCTAAAATGGAGTTAATAAGTTCTTCAAAAAGGAGAATGAAAAAAAGTATAGAAAAACAGACAAAGGTATAAACAACTCTAAATGCTGACTTCGTTTCTGCTTCATGAACTTCTGAGCCAGATCAAGAACCAACTCAAATATAACTTCTCTGAGTTCACCATCCTGGTAGCATCCTCTACACCTCCCTCACTTCCTGGTGCAGCAAGAACTTTCTCTCCTTCATCTGCCCCATAAAGCATTTTGTGCACTTTGGACCTACTTTTTCATTAGAGCATGTTTCACTTTCCTGACCCACCAGACTAGCTTCTTCTCCCTGACTTCTAGGGCAGTGTTGAAGAGGGCAGAGCACTGGGCTTCAGAATAAAAGAGAACCAAGCTCTGTAACTTACTAACTGCACGATCTTCTCTCACTAACCTCGGATGTAATTCTGAGGTTGCAATATCCCTCAGAATTAAGGGAAGAATTAAATAGGATAGCTTGTATAAAGTTCCTGATATAGACATTCTGTAAATGGTAGTAGCTATTAGCTTTTTCATAGTAGATATACTATTAGTTCTATCTCAAAAAGAAGGAAGGAGTCCAGCCTCAGTGGCTCAGTGGTTGAGCATCGACCTATGAACCAGGAGGTCACGGTTCGATTCCTGGTCAGGGCATGTGCCTGAGTTGCAGGCTCTATCCCCAGTGTGGGATAGGCAGGAGGCAGCAGATCAATGATTCTCTCTCATCATTGATGTTTCTCACTCTCTCTCCATCTCCCTTCCTCTCTGAAATCAATAAAAATATATATTTTTGAAAAAAGAAGAAAGGAAGGAAGGAAGGAAGGAAGGAAGGAAGGAAGGAAGGAAGGAAGGGATGGAGGGAGGAACAAGAGGAATGAGATATGGTCTCAATGTCAATCACTCAGTGCAGGGATCCATTCTTTAATGAGGTTGGGATAAGAGGGATGATGGGTTACTAGACAGGAAGAGGTACCTAGATATAAGCCTCACCCTGCATCATAAGTCCAAGACCTTGCTGGTATAAGTGGGGTACAGGGAAGTACTGAAAATTAGAAGTCAATATTCAGTTTTTGTTGCTGGTGAAAGAAATTGAGAAGAGTAACACAGAAGTCTGGCTATGCAGACTGGCTTCCAGATTCTGAGTATATGAATTAATTCCAAGGTGTTGAGGGTGTGGTCAAGTTATAAATATGTCTATCCAGATGGGCATGGAAACCAAGGTCTGTTTCAGCCTGAATCTAGGAGCTGTTGGTGGATACAGTTGCAACATGAATCTGGGGAAGGAGACATGGGAGAAACAAGATACAGCCTGAAAACAGAGGAGCCTCCACCAGAATCAAGCATCGTGAAGTCCAAGAATTCCTGGGATGGAGTCAAAGTGTGTCAAAGAGTTCCTGTTTGGAGACTAAACCACTCCAGTGCATTTGGTCACCTCTGAATCCTCAGGGAGTGCCAGGGATCTATCTCCCAGCCTGTAAACTGGGAATGCATTCAAGTATCAAAGAGTTTTCTATGTAAATCATGGCATCAAAAGAAAATCATACAGCATTACCATAAATGACCCAGACTTTCCTAAGTTGGTCCAGTGTTAAACCAATGAACACACATACAATGCTATCAAATAGCACAGGGCATTTAACCTCTCTGGGGCCCTAACAAGTGCCAGGGGATTTGGCCCAACCTTGGGGCAAGTTTCTTGCTGCTTCTCCCAAGCAGAGTTGAGTAATGAGGTTTAACAGCACAAGTGGGAAGAAGTGTTTAGAAGGGAAATAATGGCAAACAGCCAAAGGAAAAGTACTGGTGAGATGGTTGGGGGGGCGGGTAAGCGGGGGCGGGATGGGATGAGGAAAACAAAATAAACTAACAAATAAAATGGAAACATGCTCAGATACAGAGAACAGACTGACAGATGTCAGAGGGGAAGAGGCTTTGGAGTGGCTGGATGGAAAGGTAAAGGAATTAAGGAAAGAAAGAAAAGAAAAGAAAAGAAAAGAAAAGAAAAGAAAAGAAAAGAGAAGAGAAGAGAAGAAAAGAAAAGAAGAGAAGAGAAGAGAAGAGAAGAGAAGAGAAGAGAAGAGAAGAGAAGAGAAGAGAAGAGAAGAGAAAAGAAAGAAAGAAAGAAAGAAAGAAAGGGAAGGGAAGGGAAGGGAAGGGAAGGGAAGGGAAGGGAAGGGAAGGGAAGGGAAGGGAAGGGAGGAAGAAAGAAAGAAAGAAAGAAAGAAAGAAAGAAAGAAAGAAAGAAAGAAAGAAAGAAAGGAAGGAAGGAAAAAAGAAAGAAAACTCATAGACACAGACAACCATGTGGTAATTACCAGAGGGAAGGGGCATGGGGGAGATAGAAGAGAATAAAGGCAGGATAAATGGTGATGGAAGTAGGTTTGACTTTGGGTTGTAAACACACAATACAATAATCAGATGATGGATAGTAGAATCATTCACCTGAAACCCATATCATTTTATTAACTAATGTCACCCCCAACAAATTCAATAAAAAAGATCCCCCCCAAAAAAGCAGTCAAGCAAAAAGAAATTATAATTTTCATGAATGTTCAATGACAATTGGCATAAAAGATGTGAATACCTTTGAAGTATGACACTGACTTCGAGGTCATGCAATGAACGTAGGCAGCTCTCCCAAACTGCAGCTGCACATGTGATCATCCGCTCCTGCGCCCTGTGGCTGGAGAAAGGGAGATGACCACGCCTCGGTCTGATAAACCCAAACAGAGCTGCGGGGGGAGAAGACACTCGCCCATTTCAATTGGAGAATTGGAGCTGTGGCTTACCCGCTGCATGGTCTGCTTCTCACAGAAACTTTTAGCGAACAACTCTCCACAGCCCCATGGATGCTTTTTTCCTAAGGGGTCAGTAAGAGGATGGCCTCTTCAGCGCTATTTTAAGGATTCTTCCCTTGGAAGTGTCGGGCGTGTATGAATCCTGTGATCACGATGTTAGTTAGTATCGTGTTTAGATTCATACTCAAACTGAACCGGAAAAAAACATTCTCATTACCTTGTATTTGACAGGAGGAATCCAGTTTGTGTTCACTGTACTGGGAGTGTTATGCAAACACAGGATCTTTTCAGTGTTTCTTTCTTTCTCCCTCTGCCTGGCTTCGTTCCCCTTCCTGCAGCCTGATTATGATGTGTGTAGCAGGAGCACATGCACCAGCAATTTTCTTTTGGGGAGAGAGGGTGACCACAGGGAATAGAGACCACATTTTCAAAACATGTTTGCAGCTCGACTAATGCAAGTCACATTCCCTTTCAGGTGGCAGTTGGCGCCAATGAGATGCATTGTTTTCACAAGTCCTGTTCGGCCCAGCGTTCTATTAAAATGAGGGTCATAGCTTTTCTTGAAACATGGAAGTATTTTACATAAAGAAATTTAATGTGGCTAGAAAAGAAATAATTGCTTCTGTCTTGAGATGATGTAAAGGATTATGCTGCCTGTGATAAGCTACTCAAGAAAATATTGCCACAGCTTAACAGTCACATATAACTTATAAGTGGCCACCAGCTCTGAGGGTGTTTTTTTTTTAATGTATTAATACATTGCTTTCCTTTTAAAGTGAATGAAAAATGAGTTTCTCGGGGTTTATTTTCTTTCTTGCTGTCGAGAAGACCTGATGGAAAAGAGAAGTCAGGAATGCCCCTCTGTGGCGAAAGCACGGCATAGCGAGCTCCCTCTCACAGTGCCAAGAAGCAAACCACGTCCAGCTTACCTGGTCTCTCTATTGACAAGTTAGCTCGTTTGAAGCAATCTGCATTAAGCCCAGGAACACAAATGATCCGTAAGAGCGTAATATGTTTAAATAAATCCAACCAGTGCAAGAAGCTTATATATATTTAGAAAATGCTAAAGGTGGCAGAATTTTAAAAGCATCACTTTTAATAAAAAGAATAGCTAACTCATGACTTACAGAAACTCGTGTTCTTGACCATTATTTTTTTTTAAATCTTTAAAGGGTCATTACTAATGTATACAATGAGAAAAATTAAATTTATAATCCTTCTGAATTCAATTCTTAGAAATACTAACTATGTAACTCAAAAGAAATAGTAGAACAAGATATTGCCTTGGAAGCATTCATGGTGGGATCTCACAGAGTCAGCTTTATTAGTGAATATGGAGACCACACCAGACAGCCATTAATTAGGATGGAGAACATTAGTGGCTTAGTCATTCTGTCTGCTCATTCTGTCCTTTTAAGTGGCTGTCTTTCTACCTGAAACTTCTCGTTGATCTGACTTCTCTTCCTTTGGTGATACCAATAATTTCTAAAAATTTATATAATTTTAGATGATTCCTTTGGTACATCCTATTCTTGAGGCCATACAGAATCTATTCCCTAAAGTTCAGAGCCTGAACTCTTTGTGCAACAGAATTTGAAGTCTCTTTATATTCAGTCTCTTTTGAATATGTTTCAGGTTGTCTGATGACCTCTTAGTAGATTATCACAGTAAAATCTAAACAGTTTTAAGAAAAGCGGGCCTGTACCCATTTCCATTCTAGCCACATTAGCTTTGGGACATCAACATCACATTGCTGATTTCTAGAAGTATGACTGTCATCTTATACCTCTGAGCATTTTCACACATTCTGCTCAGAAGCTACAACTTTTTTATCTTCTGCAAATGCAGCTGTATTTCTGGTTTTTGACCCAACTGCAGGACCTCACATTTATCCCTGTTAAATTTCATTATGTTTTTCAGCTCAAAATGTTTCAGCCTGTCAAGATCTTTTGGGATCCTAACTCTGCCCTTCAACACATTCTTTATCCCTCCCAGCTTTGTCATCTGCCAATTTGATTAGACTACCCTCTACAGTTTCTTGCAATTCACTAATTCTAAAATGCGTGAATATAACAAGACTATGGATACAGCCCTGAGGTTGTCAATAGAAATTTATCTCCAGATGGATGTTTACCTATAAATCAGGTCCTTTGGTTAACATTTTGTCAATTATTAGTTCACTTAATTATAAGGACACTCACTTCATACTTATCCTTCTTATAGCCATGAGAATTCGTGATGTGCTCCGCACTAAATGAATTAGTGAAGTACAAACACTCCATGTCAAATGCTATGGCACCAGTTTAATAAGCTATCAAAGAAAGAGACAAAGTAAATCTGCCTCATTTGCTCATCGACCACATGGTAATCACCAATGCCTACCTCTTCCTATCACTTGCTATGACTCTAGGATTAAAGAATTCCTTTCAGCTAAATTATTGAGTTTCATGACAAAAGTACATGAGCTAAAGGGAGATAAATGTAAACTCTTTTTTTAAAGATTAATTTAAATAATAAACATTAATTACTTTAAAAACAGTTAATCTATTTTTAAGTAAATATATAATAAAGTAGTATAAGTATTTAAAACTTCTACATTTTATGAAGAGGAGAATATTTCTGATTAAAATCAGGGTTAGGCCTGGGGTACCCAGGGCCTCACTGGTTTGAAGCTCTGATCCCTGCAGCTATTCATTAGGATTCCCTCAAGAATCCCCAGGAAGTCTCAGAACACAGTTTAAAAAGTGCTGCTTTAAGCCATTTATAGCCATTTTACAATATGAATTATTTTTTTTTAAATCAGCTTTCCAAAAACAGCTAGCTGGGAGCAGTCTCTTAAAGCAAAAATACATCTTGATAAGACAGAAGAAAGGAAATGTAGGATAGGATCTGAAATCAGGATCATGTGCAAACTCTTCAGTTCTTTAAAGGACTGGAAAGGTAAGATTCCTCTGAATTTTTGGACACAAAATACCCAGCAGATCAGTATATCCCTTCACATTTTAGCCACAGACTTGCTTCATAGATGTTTTGCATTCACACGAAAACAGGAGCTTTTGGAGAGACTAAATGAATTGGAACTGTTTGCCTGTAACAGAGTGCAGAATATTTAAAAAAAAATCTATAATAATAAAAGCATAATGTGCTAATTAGACTGGATGTCTTCTGGATGAAGCCAGGGCCTGCAGCTGGGGGAAAGAAGGCCTACTCTTGCACGAATTTCGTGCATTTGGGCCCCTAGTACTTATATATTTTTAGAATTCAAAGATAATCTTTTGCAACAGTTATGTAATTCTTTTATTCAATAGACATTTATTGAGCACCTACTATGTGTCAGGAACCCAATGAAGTACTTTTGAAGATGAGTGAAATAAGTCAGCCAGAGAAAGACAAGTACCATATGATTTCACTTATATGTGGAATCTAAAGAACAAAATAAATGAATATGCAAAATTAAAACATACTCATAGGTACAGAGAACAGACCAGTGGTTGTCAGAAGGGAGAGGCGTTGGGGGACTGAGTGAAAGAGATGAAGGGATCCAGAAGTACAAGTTGGAAAATACAAAATAGCCATGTGGATGTAAAGTACAGCATAGGGATTAGAGTCAATAATATTGTAATAACTATGGAAGGTGCCAAGTGGGTACTGGAAATACCTAGGGTAACATTTTCTAAAGTATCTGATTGTCTAACCACTATGCTTTCCATCGGAAACTACTTAAAAATAATATTGAATGCAAACTGTAATTGAAAAATAAAATTTAAAAATAAAATAAAATGATAGCATTATTCACCATCACAAAACAGTGAGACACACATTAGAAGATTGAGACTCAACACAGCTCATTTATTTGTCCAATTTCACAAATGAGTAAGTGCAACCAGGATTCAAATCCAAAAAAATTTTCAAAGTCCTCGCTCTCAAGAAACTACTTGTATAATCAAAGAGAAGGTTGTGTAAATCAACTGCATCTATAGATTCACATTGACAACTCTTCTATTTTAACCAGGGCTTTCTTTATCTTGCTTGAGAGAAGTATGGAAAACAGAAGGGAGAGCAGGCAGGAGCCAGGAAGTCTTTTCCCACTCCTAAGAAGGCAGGTGTCCGTTGCTATGCTATGTAGGAAACAGAAAGTACATTTCCTTCACATGCTCTGTGTTTGAAGTACTGTCACCTAATAGGCAGCTGTACTGGAGTATGCTCACGACATCTGTTTTGAAAATGGCTTGCCAGAGAACTACTTTAGAGATTCCACTCTTAAACATCTCCAAGGTGTCTGCTAATGCTATGGTCCCGAAAATGCTAAAGAGACATTAAATCACGTTTATGTCCATGGCAGCTCTTAAGGCCTTGATTAATTTTGTTCATGGCAGCAAAGGGAAGAAAACAGGACCTGCATTTGGCACCAATATATCCCTGGCTTCCTTCCTGTGCCAACACGCCTGACTTGAAGCACGTGTAGTGGCTTGCAGCTGCTGCAGACCACCTCCACGCAGCTCAGCAGATGGTCAGAGCAGTAGTTGAAGCAACAGAGGCCATTTTAAGCTCCAGGAAATGTAGCAGGTGCTGCAGTTTCCAGAAGAAAATTACACCCAACTTTGCCTTTCATCGTTTTCATGTCTCTTGATATGTGAGATATTTTCTCCCTATCTCTCGCCTCTGTCTACACCTAACATGGTAGTAGAGTATGTCAATGAATTTGAGAAAAGGTTATAAATGTGCAAGGATAATTGCCTAGCAATTAAGAGGAATGCTTCTGGGTATTCTATGCAGAAGGCTGTGCGTTAAGATGTTTTCTACTTGAGGCTTAGGGTATTCCCTCCTAGGGATGCATCATTTCACTTTCCCGTGAATCCAGAGTTTGACCTAGAAGGACTCTCATAGGATTTGAGATCAGAGATATTTTAATGAGTAAGAACAGGAAAGTTTGGGAAAGTAACTTTTGGCCAATTACAGATAGCAGTAAGTTTATGTAACTAGTATTCAGGCCTCTCAAATTGCTCCCTCCTCTGTGTACTGTTGTGCTCAGCCAAGAGGAACTGTTTAAAATCTCTCTCTCTCTCTCTCTCTCTCTCTCTATATATATATATATATATATATCAAAGAGGAAGGAAGAGGGAGAGAGAGATAGAAACATCAATGATGACAGAGAATCACTGATCAGTTGCCTCCTGCACGCCTCCCACTGGGGATGGAGCCACAATCGGGGCATGTCTGGGAGTTGAACCATGCCACAATCGGGCATGTCTGGGAGTCGAACCATGACCTCCTGGTTCATAGGTCGATGTTCAACCACTGAGCCACGCCAGCTGGCCAAGAGGAACTGTTTTGATGGCACTTTTTCCACCTCCTTTTCAGGCCACTCCTCCCCAGGATCCTCATGCACCTGCCCCTCAATAATCTTAATACTGCACAGCGTTCTACCCTTGAGTCTCAAATCTTGACATCCTATCAATTCTCCCTGGGTGACTCCATCTAAACTCAGGGCTTCACCTGCTAATGATGGCTGAGATAGTCTTGTTCCAGATCTGCCTTATTGCCCAATTCAAAACAATGGATCCTTAGCGTAACCAACACCTTCGCCTCCCTCTCCCGACACAGCAAATATAGTTTTGTTTTTAGATTCCCTACCCAATACCTCAGGTTTGTCTCTTCTACCATGGACTTTTCTCTGGAAAACTTTTGTGCTTTTAATTTCTAGTGCAGTTGCTTAGGCCCTCACCCCTTCTTGATTAGATTATGCTACTAGCATCTCAGCTTGACTCCCCTGTTAGTTCATTTCCAATCTATTTTTCCTAAAATGAAATCTAAACACATTACTCTCTTATCTATCTGTCACAGTTTTCATTAACCCTCATAATCCAGACCCAGTCCATTTCTCTTCCTTCCTTTTCTAACATTCATGAATTCTATATGTAAGCCACACTGAACTATTTATAGCGCCCCTTAAGTGCTAACTTATTATGTACTCACATGCTATTTCTTCTGTCTAGAATTAGGTATTTCTCTTCTAGGTAGCCTCACTACTCTGGGAATCCATCCATCATAGCCATTAACCCTATATACTAGAAGGCTGTTAGCAAACTGGTAAGCCACATGGGTCCTGGGAGCAGACCGAGCCTTGCTTCATTCTCAATTGTGCTTCATACTAGTTGTATGATCTTGGACAAGTGTCCTCACCCTCTCTGCGCCTTTCTGTTTCTCATCCACAAAGTATCATTAATAATAGTTCCTATAGTTTAAGATTATTGTGAAACGGAAATGACATAATGTGTAAAATGTTTGGAACAAAGCTTGGCATATCCAGAGTGAACAAGATATTGTTGTTGCCAGTATTGCAATAATTGGTTTACTTTTTATGAGCTTCTTGAAGACCAGGTGCCTGACCTTCACCCCTATACCATAGAGCAGTGGTTCTCAACCTTCTGGCCCTTTAAATACAGTTCCTCATGTTGTGACCCAACCATAAAATTATTTTCGTTGCTACTTCATAACTGTAATGTTGCTACTGTTATAAATCATAATGTAAATATCTGATATGCAGGATGGTCTTAGGCGACCCCTGTGAAAGGGTCGTTCGACTGCCAAAGGGGTCATGACCCACAGGTTGAGAACCGCTGCCATAGAATCAGGTGCTTCATGATGACTCAACAATGTTTCTGTGGAGGGCTTAAAACAATTCTTTAAAATATGCTTTGTGAAACTCTTCAATGATATTCAAGCCTTTTTTACTAGAAATATTGTTAGCTTCTTCAGTTTACCAATAACTGTTTTGATAGTGGATTCCTGAAAAGCCTATAATGCTTTTATAATTTTTCAAAACAGATACTGTCTCGGTAAAATTGGACAGAACAAAATCTCTAAACATCTCTTGATTCCTCATTAATTATTTTTATTGTTATTGCCTATCAATTTACCCTAAATTCCTAGAGTTAATATGCCTTGTTTCATCATTTAGCACAGTTTCTTTTTAAATGTGTATCATGTGCTCTGTTTACTAAACACCTCATTATGCAAAATAGTGTTCCCTTCTCATCACAGTCTTTAAGATATTATATAGCTCAGATATTGCATAAGATGATGAGGAAGAGCGGAATTTGAAGATGATTAACTTACTCTCTAAAGGACAATGACCACACTCAACTCCAACAAACGTAATTTAAGAAAGATTGCATAATGTAGAAGCAGCAATTCCCTATCAAAGACATATAGTAAAAACAGAATAAAAATAACAGTAAGTGCCTAACACACAGCCACGCATACAGCAAGCCAGACATATTAAATGAATTCAAATTTAGAGCCCTTGCCACCTGGGATGATTCTGTAAGAAGTCTATGGCAATCGTAGAGTTCATGCACATCTCAGGGACACCTTTTAAGAGCTTATTCCAGTTGCTGAGGTCCACTGAACCAAAGGTAGCCAACAGAATTAATTTGTCTAATATTAGCCTTCAGTGTCTTAATTAAGGTGTTGATGCTGAACTGTTGATGTTTATCACATTAGCTGGAAAGGAAACAGAACTTCCTATTAGGATGTTAGATTAGATTAATCACCGATAGAAAGATCATTATAAGCAAACATCCAGTTAAAAACAATCTATTGACAAAAACATTCATTTATGTAACAAATGCAGAGGTCCTATTATACTCCTACCAGTTTAATTAAATCTAAACTATGTAAACTAATTAGGATAGCTAGAAAAACATGTATTTCAGATTTATTAAAGAAAAAAATCACCAACCTTTTAATAGACACCTTAATATAAACTTCTATACATCTGAGCTAAGTAATATTAATTTTCATAATCATCATTATCTTCATTTAACCCACTACATATGTAGAGCCTTATCATCAAGAAGGTAACCTTATGGGGCCATGAGTATAATGATTGATAGTGATTAGTGCATGACATCCAGGAGAGCTGATCAATCATATGTCATGGTTGCCCAGTTCTTTGTATTTTAATGCCTTTATTGCCTTTGCCTGAAAGATTCCAACTGGAAAACTCGGTCATAACACTCAATTCAATTCCTACCTTCTTGGAACTTCTCCATTGACTAAAGCTGTGTTAGTAGCTTTTTTTCTTTTTCTTTAGCAAGTTAGTGAAACGTTTTTCTTCTATTTCAATTGCAGTACTTACCACATTGTGTTATAACCTATTGATTTGTCTCTCAATTAAACTGGCTTACTTATCTTTGCCTAATATACAACCAAATGCCAGACACACAGTGGGCATGCAATTACTACTTTTGAATGAATAAATATATGAAAGAATCAATAAATAATTAGGTTTTTATAAAAGACAATTTAGAGTAGTTTTAGGTTCAGAGCAAAATTAAGTGGACAGTACAGAGAGTTCTTGAGTACTTCTACCCCCACACCGCCCCCTCCCCACACACAAAACCTCCCCACTATCAACATCCTACACCACCGTGGTACATCTGTTACAATCAGTGAACCTACATTAACACATCACTATTACCCAAACCATAATTTACATTGGGGTTCATTCTTGGTGTTGTTATTCCACGGGTCTGTACAAATGTATAATGACACTTATCTACCATTGCAGTGTCATACAGAATAGTTTCAGCTGACATGTGAAACCCCACTGAAGTGTGTGTGGGAAGGGGATTTGGGGATGGGAATAGAGGAGCATAAGGTGAAACAGGACAGGCACAGGCTCTAAGCAGGGGTGTTTCCCTCCTGCTGCTCACCACAGCCAACAGTGTGTATTGGGTAATGCCCTTCTAAACACTGGGGAATGAGCCAACCATTATTCCATGGCCTGCCCAAATGGAAGGAGGCTGGAAACCATAAGACTCCCCACTCTCTCAGGCAGAGGGTCTAAAATGCTCTGTTTCTAAAAACGATCTTTGTTCCACCTGTACATCCCTCATTTCTCCCTTGCCCCCACCCTGCTGGAAAACCACTGATCTTTTTGCTCTCTCCATACTTTTGCCTTTTCCAGATGTCATATTGTTGGAATCGTGCAGTACGTAGCCTTGTCAGATTGGCTTCTTTCACTTAGCAGTATGTATTTAAATGTTCCCCATGTCATAGTTTCATAGCTCATTTCTTTTTAGTACTGATTACTATTCCATTGTCTGGATGTACCACAGTTTATATATTCATTACTGAAGGATACCGTGGTTACTTCTAATTTTATCAGTTATAAATCAAGCTATTATAAACCTCCATGTGCAGTTTTTTGTGTAGATATAAGTTTTCAATTTATTGGGTAAAAGTGCTCGATGGTATAGTAAGAGTATGCATAGTTTGTAAGAAATTGCCAAGTTGTCTTCCAAAGTGGCTGTACCATTTTGCATGCTAACCAGCAATGAATGAGATTCCTGTTACTCCACATCCTTGCCAGCATTTGGTGTTGTCAGTGTTTTGGATTTTGGCCACTCTAATAGGTGGGTAGGGTTATCTCATTGTTATTTTAATTTTCAATTACCTAATGACATATGATGTAGAGCATCTTTTCATATACTTATTTGCCACCTGTATATTTTCTTTGGTTAGGTGTCTGTTTAGATCTTTGGCCCATTTTAAAATTCAGTTACTCATTTTATCATTGCTGAGTTTTAAGTATTCTTTGTATATTTTGAATAACAGTTCTGTATCACACATGTCTTTAAAAATATTTTCTTCTGTCTGTGGCTTGTCTTCTCATTCTCTAAAAATCATTAGATTTTTATTTAATTCTATAGGACTTCTGTTGCAACCTTTCTGAAATACAGTCTCATAATTGAGGTCACTGAGGCCATGCCACTTTAATGTTTCATGCTAGAATCCACCATCAAATTACTATTTCATAACCCAATAGCTCTCAGTAACAAGCACCTGAAAATTAATTAAAATACATTACCCAGGACCTCTGGAATGTGATCAGAAGGATTCATTTTTAAAATTCACTATACTTATTTCCAATTCAAGTGACACTCAGAGAGCACTTTGCAGCAGGACTTCTCCTGGCGCAGAGGGATCCAGGCGCAGTTTTCACCTCTGGCAGGAAGCATGTGTGGAGACTCCAGGCCATCGGGAGTACCTTACAGCTGTGTTCTTCACAGAAACTTATTTAACTGTCCTCTTCCCCGCTCACAAGTTCCCTGGTTTCTGAGACTGCAGTTCATTGTGTGCTTCTCAAACCTTATAGCAACGGTTATATGCTTGTGGTGGCAATTGATAACTTGCATGAAGATTAATTGGTTTTCCTTTTCTTTGGATCTCTGCCCTCAGATCAGACCAATACATACTTATTGATTTTCTACATGTATCTGGCACTGTGCAGAGTGCTAAGGACTTAATGATAAAAACATGGCCCCTATCTCATGGTTCATACAGTCCAACACACATTCTTTTCTGGTCTTTAGTCCTTACCCATCTGTCCCAACTCAGGCTGATCTGTTTACTCTTAGATGATAAATTCCTCCAGAGTAGAAAGCACAGCTTATATACTATGTTTCATAGTGCCTTCATATATTTGACTCTTTTGATTTAACAATATAGATTTTTTTAAATGCAATAAACATGATTCTACCATCTAGAATGAATTATTAGTATTTTGCTACTTTTTATTCAATATTTTATTAATAGAAGATAGAAATATAACAAGTCAGTCTTTTTTGAAAGTCTTCCCTCATTCCTCCCTCTCCCAACTGACACTCCACCTTCTAATTCTACCCAAAAAATAACTACTAGACACTTGGTATATAACCTTCCAGTTTCTTTGTATATTTTTAAAATACAATCTATAGGTAGTCATAAATATGTATATATTATAATTCTATGTACATATATATAATTTTGTGTATTTATATTAGTATATCTTATAGTTCTATATGTTTAAAATTTTCACAAATGCTTTCACATTGTACATAAAGGCATTTATGTGTTTATCTCAACTTGTTCCACAAAGGAGATTAGATTACATCAAAAGTTACATATTGAATTTAAAAAATATGTTATGGCAATTCATACATTTTATAAACCACCCAGCCTTCTTAATTTATTTATTTCAATGGGTCAACCCTATTGCATTGTGTAAATAAATTCTCAGTTCAAAAAAATATAGATGCTATTGTAGTGCTTTTTTTAACTAGAAAAATATAGATTGTTATTGTCTACATTTTTCAAGAGGATTCAAAATACTTTGTCTCCTCATCGGTGTTGTAATTAAATTTAAAAATCCACATTGGAAAACCTCACCAAGCTCTCCATTGAAATGATATATTTTTTTAAGTTATGTCCCAAATACAAGACAGCAATTATAAATGAAACAATTAAATTCTCTGTCAAAGAAAATATGCAGCAGAAAACAAATGTATGTGGAACAAATGTAATAAAGATACTTATTGAGATAATTCATTGTAGAAAATACACAAAATTACAATTTGCAACTGTATCGACTTCATAATTTGCAGTTGGTCATATGTTATGTCAGTCCCATCTAAAGTAGTGATCAAAAGAAGTGGAAGATTTCTAAGAGTAGCCACAGCCTTCACTTAGCTGCATGCAGCTCAACATCAACAAGCCTACTGGGCTCCCTTCCCTTCGGATGTAGCTCTGTTTTAGCTTGTTAGTTATGTAATTGGAGATGTTATTTCTCCCCCTGATGATTTCTTTCTACATAAGTTAATCAAGCATGACATATGGGATGCAATCAAACTGCATCTTTATTCTTGACTCCTGCCAGCCCTCTGGAATTTATTCAGTAGTGAAAGATTTTTAAAAATCTGTAAGCCCCATGACTTTCTTTTTTTAAATGTTGTTATGTGTATTTTATCGCAACGAAAACAACAACAAACTTTGAACGCATTAATTCAACGAGAAATAACCAGCACAGTAACATAATACTGGAATACTGTACTGCCCGGGCCACTAAAACAGTCTTGCTAGTGCTGAGCATCTCACAAGATCTTTCAGGAAGTTAACTCTCTCCACCTCTCAATGCACTGTCTTTGAGAGACCAGAAGAGGCCTGGGTGTGTAACAGATACCAACCCTCATTCTGTATCTCTCCCCCTCTCCTCAGGAGCCTCAGGCCGCTGAAAACATGATGTTTGCCTCCTTCTTCAGTCCCATTTCGTTCCCATCAACATCAGAAAAGCCGGAAAACCACATGCCAATCAGTTCAAGTAAATAGGTGACCATAGCTATAGCCAGCTCCCCAAATTAGGATCCAAATTTGAGCCAGGAACGACCCACTCGTATAATAAATAAGATAGATAATATTATTTGGAAAATAATTTCATACTTGTGTTTAATCCCCTTACAGGAAGCTAGTAAAAAGGAGAGTAGACTCCATGACTTTCAACATAGCTCATAGCAGGCCTTAGAGAAAGGAGAATAATGGTAGGTCTCTTCTCCTTTTCTCTAGTGCTCCTCCCCCAGTATGTTACCTTGACTTCAGACCTCTGCATGATTATGGCACAGAGAGAAAGAAGGGAGAAGAGCTAAGAAAAAAAGACTTCCTGGATCTGGCACTGTCATAATTGAGCTTTGCGGCATCTGGGTCTGTGGGATCTTTAAAGCTGACTGCATCCTGGGGTACTTTTGTTTACCGGAAAATCCTAGTTAATCTTCACAAAAAGAGGTGACAAATCATTCATCATGAGGGTTAGTTACAGCAGCATTTGCACAAAGAGAAGGAAAGGATTATGAAACAAAGCTATCAAAGATCGTCTGTCTCTCATGCCTGCTCTTACTAAGCCCTTCTTTGACACGTCTCTCTTTCTACATGTGTATCTGAAGTATCCCCTGCTTAGCAGTACATGGCCTTTGTTCCAAGCAATTTATGAAATTTTCACAAACTAAGACAACCTCTGACAGAGTCATTTCTACTCTATCCACTACCATCCACAATATCAAAATCCAGCACGGGCTGCCTGAGTTCCAACCTCAGCTCTGCTGCTTACTAACCAAGTAGCACAGGGCAAGTTCGTTAAACTCGCAGTGCCTCGGTTTCAAATCTGTGAAATAGGGAGGATGATGACAGTATCTACCATAGAAGGCTGTTTTGAGCATTAAATGAGTTAAGGCATGTGCATGCATGTATATGGTAAGCATCAGCAAACATCAGGTATAGTATATCAGCTCCTAGCAAGTGGCTGGGCCACTGTAATAATGGACAAACAGAACATGCACACATTATTTTTTTCAAATTTTTTACTTATTGATTTTTAGAGAGAGAGGGAGAGTGAGACATCAATCTTTTGTTCCACTTATTTATGCATTCATTGGTTGCTTCTTGTCTGTGCCCTAACCAGAGATAGAACTAGCAAGCTTGCATATTGGGACTATGCTCTAACCAACTGAGCTACCCAGCCAGCGTCTCACACATAATTTCTTGTCACCACATTTCCTTAAAGGGTATTATTTAGAAATAAATGTTTTAAAATCCTATTAAAACTACTTCATTGTTGTTGTTACCACTTCCAGCAACTACTAGTAAATGCCCATTTAATGGATACATTATTTTGCTTTTAAAGGTTTACACCCAACTGTTTAAATAGAGAAACATTTTTTTAAAGTATGAAAATAACACATTTTGAAAGTGTGCTAAAATTTTTTTATTAGTTAATTGCAGAAGACAGTTGTTTATTTGGACCATGGGATAACGACCAAATCATGTCACTTATTTTTTGGCAGAATGCCCTAATTTTAAGGTAATGTATCTAAAGAAAGTAAAAAATATTTGGGGGATTGGATTTTTAGATGAAGCTTATATTACAGAAACATTACAACAGCAGCACATACTACAGTAAAACAATAAAGGTGACTACACCGAATTGAGAGTATTGTGACACACCAGAGAACGTAACTGATATATCAAAATCAGTTAGCTGTTGTGGCTTTTATGTCACACCCTTTATATAGAAATATTAGAATCGATAGTTCAAGAACATTTTGCTTCTTTATCAGAACAGTCTTTATGAAGTTACTGTTGAAAATTGGCCATGGAAGAGAATAATCCCATGGGGAAATGTTTTAACAGTATAGCAACAGGCATATGTTAGACAAGCATATGACATAATTTTTACATGTGTATTCTTACCTAAACTTCAAAAATGGATCCTCAAATTCTACTCAAAAACTGTGTTACTCCCATTTGGTAATCCCGTCTCCTGTGCACATTTCACAAATCAGTGAGTTGTGGACCACATGTACTTAAAACCATCAGTGTCTAAATCACCAAGTGGTATACTCAAATATTTATGCACTCTTTTGCATCAAATTATACTTCAGTATGAAATAATTTATTTCAAAAGGCATCACCGTTTCAACTCAATTCCATCACAGATTATTTGCCTACCATTAGAAGGGGGAAAAATTCCCCCATTCAAATCAGCAAACACAGACCTTAATTATTGGTCAAAACGGAGATCAATGAGCCCTGTCTCCAGGGACACTTTAAATAAAGACTCCTCCAAAAGACCTGGTCTAGTGTTGCAATATAAGAAATTCAGTGGTAAATGTCTAAAGACCTAAATTCCCATAATGCTTCACTGGATAAGTAATGAGGTCCAATATCCCTACCCAAATAGTCACTGTGTAACAACACGCTGGATATTAAATTCAGTTTTCTGTTTGGGCAAAATTCAATAGTAGTTTGCTTCCTGTTCTAATTATGGCTTAGACTTCTGATGACACTAAAAAAATGTTAAAACTTCAAAACAGATATATTATTCATAATTTCACTAATCATCATTTGAGAGGTCTATAAATTTTTAAGTATCTTCAAGTAACTAGGCATCAATTAAAAATAATCATTTCTGATCATAACTTAATTTCCAGGCATTCAGAAACATTCTATAGTAGACTAATCGAACCATGTCCCAGTCCCAAATTATCTTTCAAAATGTTTAGGATATATCCCATAAATGATAAACAAAGCACACATAATTTTAAAAATCCAAAATCTATTATCTTTTTCAGGAGAAATGTATCAAAATAAAATGAGCCACATAAATAAAATTCAGTACCTTGCATATGTCAACTATAAAGGCTCAAGACTTGCGTTAATAAAGTCTAGGCACATGCTGATTGCATTCAGCTTTAATTCGGATTTCAGAAAGTATAGATTGCTTCACTTATAAGCTTAGATACTTTTTATCTTATTAATATCACACTTTAAGCATTGAATAAAATAAAAGGAGCCAAGGAGTCCTAGCTATATTTGCCTTCACACACTAACCTTGTTATAGGGATTGCCTATAGCCAAAATGCAGCTGCAAGCTAATTCCAGGCCTCCCAGCCTTGACAACTCTCCCCTTTATAACAGCTGGTGAGTAACCATATGGGAAAGTGTGATTGAACTTCAGATGGAGTTGACTTCTTCATATAGCTCCAGACCAGTCGATTTTTAGTGCTACTGGTCATTAAATCACTTATTTCTTAAAGATTAAGGTGATTCTGCGAGATTTTAATGTGTTAAAGAGAAAATGACTTAAGATTAAGACTTTTGTTCTTTTCTATCTATTGTGAGCAACTATAACAAAGAGAATGTAGAGTTAGGTAGCACTCTCCAGCCCTGACCCCAGCTAGTAGCACAGTTACACACGTGCTCACAGAGTTCCTAACGAGGCAATAAATGTTGTACTGCTTTTTATCCATCTTGAGAAGAAGCATTTAGGGCCAGAGAAATTTTGAAAGATATCAGTGATAAGATAAAGCTAAGTGTTATTCTGGTCAAAATAATTAAGCTTTTCTTCTCAGGGGAAATCAGCATACACTATTCAAAATGAATGCTTTCCTAAATAATTAGTCTGTTTCCTCTAAACATTATCAGGAATGGCAAAGGCAATGAGACAGTCAGATCAAAGCAAGACACGAGAATAATTTTTTTCCTCCTAGAATAAAATAATCAGCTGACCACACTTATAAATGTTAGATTATAACCCTGGAATTTGAGAGATCTTTTAACTTAAAATTTACACATTATTTTCTGAATAAAACTATATTTTACATGCCAAGTAAGTTCATAATTGCCCACAGACTCAAAGAATTTTGAAGTTAAAAAACTTTAGTTATCTATGTTCATTATCTATGATGTATATGACCATTCATAATTTTAGAGTATATATAACACTTCAATTTCAGTCCAGAGCTTCATCACTATAACACACACAAAAATCCCATTGGAGATTTTTTCTTTCATTACAATTTTTAATTTCAAATTAAAGTAATCTTAAACATTGGTGAAGTGAATTTTCTTTTACTTCATCTTTTATTTTGAAAAGCAATACTAAAAACTTGTGTTAAATCTATCACCCTGGCCAGGTTGCTCAGTGGGTGGAGCATCCTCTCATCACCAAAAAGGTTTCTAATTTGATTCCTCATTGGGATACATACCTAGGTTGTGGGTTCCATCCCTGGTCAGGGTGCTTATGGGAAATAACTGATCAATGTTTCTCACATATTGATGTTTCTCTCTCTCTTCCTCTCTCTCTCTAAAATCAATTTAAAAAATCATATCCTCAGGTAAGGATTAAAAAAAATCTATTAAAATTTTTAAAAATAAATCTATCATAAGTCAAAGTTCAAAAATTAAAGTCAAATGCACTTTATTTAAAAGATCTATACTATATATAATAATTCATATCTTTACTAAATCTATTGCAAGCTATAACTTTCTTTAAGTTATTTTTTTCTAGATTCTAAGTCCTGGTATTTACCAAATAGATAATATTCACTGTTGCTCCACCAATTTATGTAAGAGTGTTGTTAATGGATTTATTATACATTACCTGATAAACACACTTTGTACAACAGAAGTCCTAACATTAAGTATGCAACCACAAAGTACACACAAATAAGAAAAAAACAAATAAAAAATCCATGTCAGCAGCAACAATTAGTTGACTGAGCTGCCATGCAGATGGAAAGGAAATCAATCATATTGAAATAATTAATAAAAGCCTCTGTCATATATGACTAATTATGTATGACTAGCTTAGAAAATCATATGTATATCAAACATTTCTAAAGAACTATGCAAACAGGCTGAAATAAATATTTATAATAAGTAATACAACACAATACCTGGTTGAATAATAACCACAATAATCAAAGACCATAAACAACACAATTAAGTCTTTCCAGTCATTAAATTAATGTATCCCTTGTATAAATAAAAATACACACAAAAGATGACATTGTGACAGACAGTCTAGGCTCTCACAAATACAAGAATGACCTGGTAGAGCCACTCAAATAGCACTGAATCCAACTCTTTCACCCTACATCATGCTAACTCCCATTTTTGTATTTTTCACACCTTGATTCTCTTACCCTAAAACATCTCTTTCCAATGCCAACTATCCAAGTCTTTCAAGGACCACCTCTTCTATAAAATGTTCCATCATATTCAAGACAATGCTTCCTCCCTTATTGCACTGTCTGTGGTGACAATGAATATTTTGGCCTTTTTCTTTTTAAAAAAAAAATTCCATCTTTATTGGGGTATAATTCATGTTACTTTTTTATATATTTCTCTTTTTTTCTCAAAAGTTTCCTTATTAAATTCTATGTTTCAATGACAAAAGTAAAATTGAACTACTTGGTATATGTCAAAAAAATTTTACATTTCTTCAAGTAATCTTTGTTATTTATAAGTAAGGTACATTTTATACTTTTTTAAGTGATGTTTCACTAACAATTCCAAAATAAATATTTACATTTTATACTTTTTAAGTGATGTTTTACTAACATTCCAAAATAAATATTTTCATTTTACTCACTGAGGGCAAATTAGTGGTTTAAAAGATAAAGCTAGAAATCATTTTTTTTTTTGTCTTGTTTTGTTTTTGTATTAGTTTTGCAAAATAACATTTAACTTTAATTTCTTTGACCATTTAATCATATTTCTCCCAAACAGGAAATATTTATACAAGCTACTAAAAATTTTATTTTAAACTTTTGTAATTGCTATTCTCTTTAGGGGAAAAATACTATGTTATCAATGCTATAGATTTGGCATCTTTTTTTTCTCTCCAATGAACACATTAATGTTGTCTACTTTAGACTACATATTGAATTGATCATGTCATAATAAATTCGGGTATTTGGATCATATTAAAACTGTTTTAATCAGATTATTTTTGCTGTTAAGTTATGAGTTGCTTTTATATTTTAGATATTAACCCCTTAACAAATGTCTTCTCCAATTAGTAGGTTGTCTTGTTTTGGTAATGATTTCATTTGCAGTATAAAAACTTTTTAGTTTGATGGTGTCCCATTTGTTTATTTTTTCTTTTGTTTCCCTTGCCTTGAGGAGACACATTAAAAAATTTGCTAATATCAATGTCAGAGAGTTTACTGCCTATGTTTTCTTTTATGATTTCTTTTATGGTTTCAGGTCTGCCATTCAAGTCTTTCATCCATTTTGAGTTTCTTCTCATATATGATGCAAGAATGTGGTGTAGCTTATTTTCTTTTCATTTTTTTGTATGTATCTGTCCAGTCTTCCCAACACCATTTATTGAATAAACTGTCTTTACTCCATTGTAAATTCTTGCTTCCTCTGTCATAGATTAATTGATCATATAGACATGGGCTTATTTCTGTGCTCTCTGTTCTGGTCCATTGATCTATGTGTGTCTGTTTTCATGCCAGTATCATGCTGTTTTGATTACTATAGCCTTGCAGTATAGTTTGATATCCAGTAGCATGATGCCTCCAATTCATTCTTCTTTCTCAAGATTGCTTTGGAAATTCAGGGTCTTTTGTTGTGCCATTTAAATATTAGGATTATTTGTTCTAGTTCTGTGGAATATGTCGTTGGTATTTTGAAAGGAATTGTATTGAATCTATAGATTTTTTTGGGTAGTATGGGCATGTTAACGGTGTTAAATATTCCTATCCATGAGCAGGAAAGATGCTTCCATTTATTTGTGTCTTCTTCAATTTCCTTCCTCAGTGTTTTACAGTTTTCCAAGTACAGGTTTTTCAGGTCCTAGGTATTTTATCCTTTTGGATGCAATTGTAAATGGTTTTTTTCATTTCTCTTTCTGATAGTTTATTTTCCTATAGTAGAGGCCTGATGCATGAAATTTGTGCAAGAGTAGACCCTCCTTCCCCCAGCTGCTGGCACTGGCTTCCCTCTGGCACCCAAGACCCCAGCTGGTTTCCCTCCAGCCACCCGCAGGCACCCGGGATCCGGACTGGCCTTGCTCTGGCCACCGGCAGGCACTCAGGACCAGGGCTTCCCTCCATCCCTGGCTTCGTCCAGAAGGATGTATGGAATGACGTCCGGAAGGACATCCAGTCTAATTAGCATATTACCCTTTTATTATTATCCTATATAATAAAAGCCCAATATCCTAAGTGTCCAGTCGTCCAGTTGTCCATTTAACCAATCAAAGCATAATATGCTAATGATATGCAAAGGTTGCTCAACAGCTCGCTATGATGTGCACTGACCACCAGGGGGCAGACTGTCGACTGGTCGACCAGTCACTATGACATACACTGACCATCAGGGGGCAGACGCTCCAACCAGTAGGTTAGCTTGCTGCTTGGGTCTGGCGGATGGGGACTGAGTGAGACAGGCCAGACACACCCTGGAGCCCACATGCAGTCCCTCTCCAGCTGGCCAACCTCCCTCGTCCCTCTCCAGCCCCAATCATGCACCGGTGGGGTCCCTTGGCCTGGCCTGCACCCTCTCATAATCTGGGCCCCCTCAGGGGATGGCAGAGAGCTGGTTTTGGCCCTATCCCACAGGCCAGGCCGAGGGACCTCACTGGTGCACAAATTCGTGCACCGGGCCTCTAGTAGATAATAAAAGCCGAATATGCAAATTGACCAAACAGTGGAACAACCAGTCGCTATAACATGCACTGACCACCAGGGGTAGACGCTCAACTCAGGAGCTGCCCCAAGCCCACAGGCCCCAGGCCAGCCAAGACGGGTGCCAGCCGGGGCCCCCTTATTACCCCACCAGTCACCGACCGGAGGTGACAGTGGGGGACAGAGCTGGCGAGCGGGCAGCGCCAGGTCAGCCAAGGCAGGTGCCAGCAGGGGCCCCCCGATTGCCCTGCTGGTCACCCCACAGATTGGCCTGATCTTTGGCCAGGCCTAGAGACCCTAGGGAATTTCGTGCACTGGGCCTCTAGTTGGTGTATAAAAATGTAACCAATTTCTGAGTGTTAATTTTGTATTCTGCTTCTTTTGAGGTCTCTCTCATTGGGTTGTAGAAGACTATCTTCTTCCTATTTCTTCACATGGTCTTTCCTGTTTGCACATAGTGTGTCCCAATTTCTTCTTCTTACAACAACAGCAGTCATCTATATATATAAAAGCCTAAGCGACCATTACGACCGGTCACTATGACATGCACTGACCACCAGCAGGCAGATGTTCAACACAGGAGCTGCCCCCTGGTGGTCAGAGCACTCAGGCAGCCAACCTCCCTCAGCCAACCAACCTCCCGTGGTCCCTCTCCCAGGCTGGCTGGCTGGCCAGGCGGCCAGCCCCAATGGCCCCAATGGGGACTGGGTGAAACAGCCCCGATTGCCGGCCAGGCTGAGGGACCCCACCCATATAAGAATTCATGCACCGGGTCTCTAGTATTGAAATAGCCCCCACCCTAAACAATTTATTATAACTTAATTACCCTTTAAAGACCTTCTCTCTAAATAAGGTCACATCCTGAGGTGCTGGGAGTTAGGGCTTCTACCTGTGAATAATTCAACTTATAACAGACTTAAATAGACATTTTCCCAAAAACATACTTATTGTCAACAGGCACTTGAAACTATGATCAACATCACTGATGACCTAGGAAATCGCACTTCACATTTATTAGGATGACTATTATAAACACAGAGAGAGAGAGAGAGAGAACAACAGCAACAACAAAACAAACAAACAAACAAGAACCACCAGAAACTGTTGGTGAGGATGTGGTGGAGAAATTGGGACCCATACTACTGGTGGGAATGTAAAATGGTGAAACCACTGTAAAATGGTGAAACCACTGTGGAAAACAGTTTAGCATCTTTCTAAAAAGTTAAAAATAGAATTACTATATGATATATACCCAAAATAATTGAACTCAATGACTTGACATGATTCTTCTACACCCATGTTCATAGCAACCTTATTCACAATAGCCAAAGATGAACACAAATCAGGTATCCATTGTCAGAGAAATAAATAAGAAAGATGTGGTGTGTAGATATAATAGAATGGTATTCAGCCTTAAAAAGGAAGGAAAATTTGACACATGCTATAACATGGATAAACCTGAAGGACATTATGCTAAGTGAACAAAGCCAATCACAAAAGGACAAATATTGTCATTTCCAGTTATATGTAGTACCTAAAATAGTTAAATTCATAGACACAGAAAGTAGGATGGTAGTTGCCAGAGGCTGGGGAAGGAGGAAATGAAGACTTATTGTTTAATGGCCATAGTTTCAGTTTTGCAAGATGAAAATAGTTCTGGAGATAAATGGTGAAGATGACCGAACAGCCATGTAAATGTACATAATGCCACTGAACCAAATTTTATGTTATTTTTATTTTTACCATAATTAGAAATACCTAATCTGTACAGAAAATCCAACAACAGCCCAGCAAATATCTATTCCTATTTGAATTTTTCAGATGACGCAACAGAGGCTTAGAAAGGTCAAGTGGATATATTTAGAAAGTAGAAGAACCAGATGTCAAACCAAGGTCTGCCTCACACTAAACGCGTACACGTTCAAATGGACCACACTGACCACTTCCTCAGCATAGTTCAAATATTTGCTGGAGAAAGTACTGAAAATTATGAGACTCTTTGAAATATTGAGAAAGTTGAATCTTTACATTCAGGCTCTATTGATCGTTAGTGTTAATTGATCTCTTTCCCTAGTGACCTATCTTCTGGGCAGCAATGGTGCATCTTGCCTGTACCAGAACAGTCTGTCATTAATAGAACTATTAGTAGAAGGCTTACATATTAATATTAAAGAGAAAAACACATCCCATTGCTGCTCATTCTCCTTTGAAAACCAGTATTTGGTTTTCCACCTTCCAGCTGAGAGATTATTGAGCCACTTAGAAACCTGAGTTGCAAAAGACCTAATGCTTTGCCCCAGTTTGTAGAAGAAATTGTTAATGTTTATGTAAGATTTCTGGAATGCCAAGCTTTGTGCTTCATTTTCACACTAATAAGCCAGTCTTCTCTAAGGCTCCAAGCTTAGACTCTCAAGAGAAATTGTTTCTTTAGCCAATTTCCTCTTGATTCCATAGTTTATAAAACAAAATGCTATCTGATATACAAAGAAAATACAAATTAATAAAACACAGAACCAGAGCCTCATATCAGTGCGTAGAAGATTTATGTACATAAACTCCCAAGCACAGGTTTTGAAACAGACCCTATAGACTTCCAGTTGCCATAGTAACTGTTCAGTTTTATTGAATGCAAAAGTGTAAACAGATGAGCAGACTCAGATAAATCATCAGTGTTGCCCTTGTTGACCTCTGAGTGTCAGAAATAAGTAGCATGTGCTGTCACTTTCTAAAATAAAATAATCATGATCATAATTTACAACCTTGACTTCTTGGTCTATGAACATCATCCTCTTAGAACCTCCTTCAGTGCTGCTTTGCTAATTACACATGAAGAGAAAGGTTCCAATGAATTATTAATAATTTTGTTATTGAAATGGGTTGGAGAACTACACAGCAAACATCAAATAGTATAAATATGGCAATCCTACCAAATGCTTTCGCTCTGTTCTCTCATTCCCTTGATCCTAAACTGTTCTTTCATTTACCCATGGAAGAAGGGTGCGGTAGGGACTAAAACAACTGTTAGAAATGCAAGCCCTCCTCTGAGAGGCAACTGCTTTCAGAAAAAAAAAAGAAGAAGAAGGAAAAAGCTTTCATTTGGAATAAAGGAAAGAAATGTAGGTGGAGACAGATGCTAAGGGGCTACAATCACTAAAGCACTTGAACACCAAACTGATGTTCCTTTCTCTTTTTTTCACAATTACAGGTAGATGTTTTTTATTCAGAGTTCTGATTCCATATTTAGGCCTATTCTAAAACCTTTGTGAGTGACAATAAAAAGTAAATAACCAAACATTTTTCTTTTGAGTTTTTGGAGTGGGAAGAATAAAACCTGGAGTGGTAAAAATAACATGCTCAATGTCACATCATTAGTTAATTACAGTGCTAAGATCAGAGTCCATAATATAAGTATTTCTTCTTTTAGAAATCAAATGAGAATATGGAATACTTATTCTTAATGCTATGAAGTTGTTAGAGAAAAGTATGTTAGATTCATTGTTTGATGAGAGGGCGTGAAATGAGAAATCTCCCAATTGTTTCATTTATTCAGGAATACATTACAGGAATAGCTTGCTAAAATAATAGTATAGAATTCATAAATATATGTAACAATTGAAAGACAGACTAGAATGCATCCATTCATTCATTCATCAGCAGGCCCTCAAATCTTATAAGATATTCTTCATTCTAATAAAACTGCTATCACTTATTGAATATTTAATAAGAGCTGGTCATTGTATGCACATTAAATTTTACTGATTAGGAGCATAAGTATTGAAGTCAATGTTGAGTTCAAATTTTCACCCTAGTGCTTAAGAGTTATAATCTTGGGCAAGTTACTTAATCTCTAAACCCTAATTTTGTTGGCTATTAAATGAAAGTAATAATAACATTCACCTCAGTGTTCTTCAATAAGTTACTATAAGATATTAAATGAAATAAACACCTAAAATATTCAGCTATAGTATTAGTAATGTATGAATGTTAATAATTTTGTATTATTATTACATTTAATATTTACATTAGCAGAGCAGGGTGATACAATTATCCTCATTTCACAAATAAAAAATTGAGTTTTAAAGGGTTTAACTGGCTAATAAATTTTGAGATATACCATGCTCTAAAATCTATGTTTTTAACAGCCATGCATGATGAATCAACATGAGAGGTAATGTTTTGAGGTCTGGTTACATTTCTTATTCTTTCTCTGTAGTCTTGAGAAAGTCCTTTAGTCAATCCATAATTGTTCATTAAGTTTCAATAATGTTCTAATGCTTTTCTACATATCAAAGGGATACAAAATCAGAGTTCATGACCTCTTGTAGGTTATAATTTATCTAAGAAGACAATGTAAAATAAGAACTCAATAAAGAATTAAACCATATGGTCTCATGTCTAAGATTCAGGATTCAGTTACAGAAAGCAAAGGTTAAGCCCAGCCAGCATGGCTCAATAGTTGAGTGTCGAACTATGAACTGGGAGGTCATGGTTCGATTCCTGGTCAGGGTACATGCCCTGGTTGCAGGCTCGATCCCCAGTGACGGGTGTGTAGGAGGCAGCCAGTCAATGGTTCTCTCTCATCATTGCTGTTTCTATCTCTCTCTCTCCCTTCCTCTTTAAAATCAATGTAAAAAATATGAAAAGGAAAAGAAAGCAGAGATTGAGGAATATTGACATCATTGGAGAAGTATTCATAAAATTAAGTGGTTTTAGGAGATGAATATATATATATAGAAAAGAAAGAAGGGTATTTTTAGTATAAAAAACAGAATAAGGAAAGATATCAGAGTGCTCATTGAAAAAATAATTTGGAAATAGATTTGGAAGCCCTAAATTATAGAACTGGAAATGGAAATAAGTGGGTAAATCAAAGGTGTAATTGATAGGAAAATTACATAACAGAATAGAATATGACAGTTAGATAGATAAATAGATATAGGATAGAATAGAATAGAATAGCACAGAATAGGACTTAAAAAAACAGATTTGATAGAAAATGTGAAGACAAGAAACAATAATGGCTTGAAATGTTCTAGTCTGGGACATGAGAAAATGTCTTCCTATACCAGAGGCAAAAGAAGAGAAACTGAAAAAGAGAACTCTTGTGTTGGGGGATGGGACCATGTAAAGATGATATTTTTAGTTTGGGACTTACGGTATTTGAGAAGCTGCCAAAATAACTGTTGGTTTTTCTGAAGATATTTATGAAACAAAGAACATCATCTCAGGTGATGGCCAAGACCTAAAAAAAATAATGTTAACTACTGTGCATGTAATGATAAATACATAAGATAGGTTTTGTCACTTTGCATAAAGACTGACATCATCTTGAGAAAATATACTGGTTTGGTAGAGATGTCAAAAATAAGAGTAGTCAGCTCAGCCAGCTTGGCTCAGTGATTGAGCATCGACCTATGAACCAGGAGGTCATGGTTCAATTCTCGGTCAGGGCACATGCCTGGGTTGTACCGAGTAGGGGGCATGCAGGAGGCAGCCGATCAATGATTCTCTCTCATCATTGATGTTTCTATCTCTCTCTCCCTCTCCCTTCCTCTCTGAAATCAATAATATATATATATATATATTTTTTAAATGAGTAGTAAAAAATCTGAGGTGAGCAAATTGCAGGCAGAAAGGAAGATAAACAGAAAAGTAGTTTTACAGAAGCCAAGGAAATGCCACCAGTGTGCGAAGGATGATTCAAATAGAGCTCTATCAAGCTGCTTCCCTCTTGTAACATCTGCATTCCCCATTCTAAAAACAGAGGCTTACATAACTTTATACATCTTGACTAGAAGAGTGTAGGTTTCACAATTCATTGTTAGTGTTTCTGTACTATCTTCTGCAACCTCGATTAATCCTAGGTCTCTGCTATGTGGACACACCTTATATCCTCATTTGTAGAACAGTAAAAATTATACAGTCCTTTGAAAAAGTCACAACCAGGTGTCTTAAAGATATTTGGGTGCTCAAGAAATTGTAGTGATATTTATTTTTGTTTTTACTTGAGCAAAATTAGAGTTGATTGTGGTGATTATACTGCAAACAGATTCAAATCTAATACTTAGGTCCGCTTTGGCCTGAAATATCTTCAATTTCCTATGTCTAAATCAGGGGTAGTATAATCTCAATCCTGAGATTTTTCTATATTTTACATATCAAAAACAATTCCCATTGAAACTCTATGACACTGACATGTCACTGAATGCATGGAGTGTTATGGAACTATATCATATTTTACCATTTATTGTCCAAATACAGAATTGGTTGTAATGCCCTTCTCCTTGTGTATGCCTTCAAATATCCTCCTTGATATTTAAGGTAAATTTTTAAGACTTCCTAGCCTTGGTGAGATTCAATTATTTTGTCCATGGGACCTCCTCACTCAACCTGAGTAGTACACTTGCCCTCACTTTGGTATTGCTTAGTACAGAGAGCAATTTTATACTTAACATATAGATAAACTCATATTATATGCATGTATATAATGTGTGTATCAAATTTCATATAACAATACATTATCAAAAACTAAACTTTATTCTCAATGAAAGTACTAAGTTTATAAAGATACGTGAGTGTAAAGAAAATGGCCTCTGACAATACAAATTTCCCCCGAACCCTTTTTCTTCATCGCATATTTACTGCAACTAGGCTAATAATTATTTCCTGTATCACAAAAGTGTTTTGAGAAATACATTCATCTAGTCTTCTAAAGATCACAGAGCACATCAGAACTATTTTCATCTAATTTTTTTTTATTGCTTCTGTTTAGGGTCAAACAGAATACTGTAGCTTTTCTCCTTAGAGTGTGTGCTGAATTCCAAAACTTTGGTCATCTTTATCCCAATGATGTTCAGATCAGTTTTAATTATGAAAACAAGATGTTTTAGCCTGTTAAAACAATTTATTTAACTTAGGTAGTAGATGCATAATGAGCAATTAGAATAATCACATTTCAAAAGCCCATTTAAGAAAAAAGTCAATACTCCTATATAAATAAATTTCTGTTTCTTCAAATTTTCTTATTTTATTGTATTGTTAATCGTCACCCGAGGATTTATTTTCCATTGATCTTTTTAGAGAGTAGAAAAGAGGTAGGGAGGGAAGGGAGAGGGAGGGAGAGAGGGAGGGAGAGAGGAAGGGAAAGGGAGAGGGAGGGGGAGAAAGAGAAGGAGAGGGAGAAGAAGAGGGAGAGGGAGAGGGGAGAGAGACACATCCATTGGTTGCCTCTTGCACAGGCCCCAACCGAGGCTCAGGATGGAGCCTGCAACCCAAGTGCATGCCCTTGACTGGAAATGGAACCAAAGACCCTTTGGTGTACAAGCCAATGCTCTAGCCCCTGAGCAACACCGCCCAGGCTTTATATTTAAAATTTCCACAAAAATAAACTTCAGAAATTTTTGTGTATTCCCTTCAACACTTACATTCAAGGTAAACAGATTTGGCTGGAGGCCAATTAAGGCCAACTGGAAACATCAACATCTGGATATGTGTGGGTGACTCTCTAACAATCCCACATACACACACACACACACCAGGTGCTCAAAATATTTTGAAAAAGGTAAGTGAAAGGAGGTTACTTTCATATATAGATTAAATTGTTGTATGATAATTTTAGGACTGAACTCTTTGGAAGGTTGGGTTTTGCTTCCTTCATAAAAATGTGCTAGTAGCAGGATTTCATAGACAAATTCACTTGTGTTACCTATATATGTTCCTTTCCCCAAACAGAAACAATAAAATATAGTTTTGTTTCTGAGACTATTTTATTTTAAAGTCAGTTAAAACAGAAGTCACATAAAGTTCTGATTATTACTAAGGTTGAATCCTAATAGTTTTCAGATTGACCTTTTCTCTGTGTTAAGAGTGAAGTTCAAGTGCACACCTACACTTTCAAAGCTCTGGAGAGAATCAGTTTAGGACACAAAAACTCTAGCTAGCAATCTCTCCTAGTTTTTTGTTTTGTTTTTTTTAAATATATTTTATTGGTTTTTTTACAGAGAGGAAGGGAGAGGGATAGAGAGTTAGAAACATCGATTCAGCTACCTCCTGCACACTCCCTACTGGGGATGTGCTCGCAACCAAGGTACATGCCCTTGAACGGATCGAACCTGGGACCCTTCAGTCCGCAGGCCAACGCTCTATCCACTGAGCCAAACCGGTTAGGGCTCTCCTAGTGTTTAATAAGGACTAGAAAATACAAACATGTAAGTCTGTTTATATTGATTTTATCAAAATTTCTTAAAATTTAAAAGAGATCCAATTCTTATTTTATTTCAACTATCTCTTCAACTCTGCTCCCATCTACACCCCAAGAAATGATGAAATCTCAGCTTTTCTCTAGGAAGGCAAGTATTTTGTCACAGCAAAAGATAACTAAATCATTAAAAAGTAATAAATTCTTGGCTACAAATACATTTTTAAAATTAAAAAGTAATGTACAAAATTTAGCATAATGACACAGTTGACTCACTCTCTTATTTCTCTGATCAGTCTTTTAAAGATATTCTATAGCAATATATGAAGCTAGAATTTTGTGTCTGTGTGTGACCAATACTTCTTAAAGAAATCAACAAAAGTTAAAATTGCCTAAGGATGCATTAGAAAGCAGATGGATATTTTTGAAAGTCGCAAAGCATTTGGTAGAATCACTCTTTTAACTTCTTAATGCCAAAAGCACAAAATTATCATGGGATCATTGTACTTGGAATAAAGAGGAAGGATGAATGGCAGAACTGCATACAAACTGTGGTTGTCCTAATGGACATTTGCTTAAGACAAACAGATAAATACCCACAACCCATAAAATGTGCTCTTCTATTTCTAACGATTGAATGCACGTTTTCACATTGATTATCATCTAGGAACTCAGACATTTATCATGCCATCTCCTCTGCAAAGCATTTGATAGGCTTTCCTCTAACAGCCTCAGCCAGAGAGCATTGCCTAACAAAGAAGCATTCAGAAACTCTGTGCATGTTTACAGAAGGCTTAACCCACTAGGATGAAAACCAAAATAGGGAAACAACTTCCTGTATCATCTATTCCCTCAACTTTGTAGATGTAACTTCATATCACATAGCAGCAAAAATCACTCTGCTCTTCCCCAAACAAATTCAGCTGAAGCTCTTAATCAGCATCTTTGAAAGCCTGAGCGTGGCTTACATATTTATAGATGCGAACGTCCTAGCCACCATAGGCTAAACTGGGTAAGTCTTGTCAGGAGACTTTGGAGCTATTGCTATATGCAACGCCAGGAAGGATCTGCTAAGGCTGTTATCAAATGCAGTCCTATCAGCACTAAACATTTGGCTTGGCATTTTGATAGTAACATTTTAAAGAAAACAGACAAAATAGAATTCTCCTTTATATGGTAAACAGATAATAAATAAGAAGTTTCTCTTGTTGGTTTAGCAACTTAAAAACTAGCTGAAGTCTGGAACATAAGAAATGTAGGAGATGGCATCCATGATAAATTCTCCAACTGGGTAATGAACACTCTAAATGGATGTTGCTAAATTTGTGCTGTAATTCCAATTGAAGGGCTGTTCATTCATATGACTGTTTCACATGTGATATTTATAGGCCTTGCAGTATTAATAAAGACTTCCCAGCTTTGCATTTTACTAAATCTCTAGCTTATTCCAGTAAGGAAAGTCTTATTCACTACTTACGGAATAAAAGAGTAAAAATCTAGTTAGGGAAGGAGCACTAGGCGGATACAGTGGTGGAAATGGGACTGAAGAAAGAAGAAAACTTTGGCTATCTCTTGGCCACAGCAAACCTATCTTTATCCATCAGCCTGACTCTGTGCCTTCCTGTTCATCTTCCACTGCGCCTTTCTAGCTTGTGGTTTTTCTTGCTTCTTGCTAAAATTAAGAAAAAAGGGGCGGAGTGTTGCCTGCTGATGTTTATTTATTTGTTGTTGTTAATCCTCACCCGAGGATATTTTTTCATTGATCTTTTAGAGAGAGTCCAACAGAGAGGGAAAGACAGAGAAAAACATCGATGTGAGAGAAACACATGGATTGATTGCCTCCTGCATGCGCCCAGACCATGGTCTAGGCGGGGGAGGAGCCTGAAACCAAGGTACATGCCCTTGACCGGAATCAAACCTGGGACCCTTTGGTCCACAGGCTGACACTGTATCTACTGAGCAAAACCGACTAGGGCATCTGCTGCTGATTTTTAAATCTTTGTCTCACTGGTAGGTTTATAAAATTTAAATTTAAAAGGTTGACTGCTTATACAGGAGTTGGCAGAGAAGTTTTTCTATTTTGCAACTGTTATCTGCCAGCAGTTTGGTGAATGGGTGTCCTTATGAGCACCATAACCAGCAAGGAAAGAAGTGCAGGGAAGTTGAGAGGCTTGTCCAAGATACTTGATGAGCACCAGGCAAAGGCGCATTTCCACTGGGCTTTTCAGAAATCACACTTCACATTCTTCCCACACCACTATCCTCTCCTTTCAGAAGAATAGTACATCCGAAACAAGAGTAGTCAGTGTGGTTTTCCTCCTGACCAAGATTTCTGAAGAAACCAAAATCTGCAGAGCTACCCTTGATTCCTTTACCTAAAGTACTTTCCTCCCATCCCAACTGTTCTCAATCTTAGCTCTGTATTTCCTTCTTGTCACTTATGTAACGTATAATTATTTTTCTGATTACTTACTTATCTGTCTTACACAGTAGAATATAATAATCTCCCTGAGGGTGGGAGAGTATCTTGTTTGTTGTACTCGCTGTATCTAACTTTAAGCACAGCGCCTCATACATAGTTGGGTTGCAATAAGTATTTGTTAAATGTGAGAATAGTTAAATTTCTTTATCATTTACACAGAATAATGAAGCAGAGTTCCTTAGGATATCACTTAGAATCAAATCCCCCAAGTGCAAGAATTTTTCAATAGGAATAAAACTTGTGGACTTTAAAACCATAAAAGGGCTTACGAAAACCACTTAATTTAAGCATTTTGTGTAATTGATGAAGCACTGAATCCCAGAGAGGTTACTCAGCCTACCCAAGTCATACACTTAGCCAGGGAGCTGAGGCTAGAACCAACTGGGAGCTTATCAACTGTATTTATTTACACGTACCCCACATTCCTGAAGAGAGGGTCTAGGGAGATTGACTAATAATGCTGAGAAAAGGCAGAAGTTAGTTCCCTGAAACAAAGTTCAATCACAGTTTGTCATACAGCTGGATACATTTGACTCCGCTTCCACTGAACACTAATTTACACAAGAAAATACGGTCCACTGTATACCACTGATCAATCATGAATTCTGCTTCAGACCTTAGTGCACTTTTTAGGATCAAAGACATATTAACATGCTTTAGCCCTCCACCTCCCCCCGCCCTGCCCCTAACACACACACACACACACACACACACACACACACACACACACTCTGCCATTTCTGAAATAAAATCCTTGGAAAGGTAGGGTAGTTTATCAAATAAAGCCACAGATAGGAACTTCATATCCAACTTTCCAATTTCTGCATCAAATCAGAGAAAAAATGTTTGGTGGCATAAATAAAATAAAAAAAGTCTTTTCTCACTTACCTACTAAATATACCATCTTAGGTACCTATAAGTGATATTTCATCTTCAAATGCAGGCTGTTTGTGAATACACACCAAAGATTATTAATACTATTTTATGAGTATATTTCTGCGTAACAAAAGGGAAGGGGGTGGGAAATGCCCAGACTGATATCATCTGCAATTCACACCACAGAGCGTAGTTATTACAGCCCGTATGGAGCGAAGGTCACCTGCTGCTGCTGCAAGTTCCACGAGGGTGTGGCAAGGTGCCCTGCAGAAGTAAAGAGCTGGGTGCGGAGTGGCAGCTCCTTGGTAGGGGTGCAGAACCGGTGATGTGAAGAGGATGCACAGAAGCTGCCACGCTGATGGGTGAAAACTAGAGGATCAAACAAATGCTGCTGATTTCCAAGTTGTTCTCCTACAATAGCAGCCAGCACCAAGTGAGGCGCTGTGGTGGGGAGCATGCTGCGCTCGGAGACTAATTGCTGCACTTGTTAGCGTGTGCAAGAAGGTGTTTATTTGCTTTACATGTGTTTGGTGCCAAGACATCCTGGGGATTTGGAGCTGGAGTAGAAACAGAATGACAGTGTTTAGAAAACTAAACGCAAAAACAAAAGGGAAAGAGAATTTTTTTTTTCTGAAAGTGGCTTGAACATTAAACGTATGAAAAGCTGGAGGCTCTTATCCTGGGTGATTAATTCTTCAGTCTCCTTCAGATCAACCCGTGGGAGCCCACGCTAGAATGGAGTGTGTTAGGTCTGGGATGCTTTGATGTTGTTACTTTCATTTAGATGGTGAATTATTCAAAGCAGGGAGGATCAGCCTGAGAGCTACCAATAGAAATGAAAGGGAATGAACTCGGGGAAGAGAAGGAAGTGAAGCACAAAATGTGGGTGTTCAAGCAGTTCCACCTGAATGGCAAAGTGTGGAATATGTACTGTGGGGAATTGGCCACACTGGATCTTTCCAGCTGCAGAAATAACTAGATTTTGACTGACATTTTCAAAGGTTTAATGATGGAACTACTTCTACTGAACAACCTTGTTATTCTTCTCTCATATTTCATAGGCTTCCAAAGTCTCCCTTTGTACAGAATTTTGCTACTTCAGATCTAAGTCAAAAATACTTCTGGAATATGATTAAAAAGTAAGTTTACCAATGACCATGGTAAGTATTAAAAATAATTATTGTTATTCATTATTTTTCTTCTGAGATGCAGAGATATGTGAGCACTAATAAACTTCCCAGGACAAATAATTTTCCATTTGATTAGCATATTCTGCAGACTATTTGTTATTTAAAATTGAGGAATATTTTGAATAATATCCATTATGTACCATATATCATTTTTCATGTACCTGTTTTACATAAACTGTAAAAAATTAAGCTATTGATTAGCTTTTTATTTTTAAATTACAGTTTACTTTCAATAGTACCCACCTCAAACATAGTTATTACAATATTCTTGACTATATTCCCGATGCTGTACTTTACATCCCTGTGACTATTTTATAACTTAATCCCTTCACCTCTTTCGTCCAGTAATTATATTTTTTAAAGTTCCCTTTATTACTTCAAAAATTTATACAAAATATTTTGCTTGGTTTTATATTCTCTCTCTCTCTCTCTCTCTCTCTCTCTCTCTATCTCTATATATATATATATATATATATATATCTTTCTCCCCACCCCCTTTCAGGTATTTAAAAATTTCTCAAAAAGGAGGAAGTGGAAACCTTCATTTTCACACAAGGACAATAATGCAAATCTACATACACCATAAAACATTTTTCATCTTAATGTCATTTACTTTCTGTTTTTTACTACTTCCTGCCACTATAGTGTGAATGGTTCATTAATGTGTAATGAAAAATGTATGTCAAATTGGGATTCATGCAAATCATCAGTCCTACACAAAAAGCAAATTTTATATCCCTGAAAATCTTACAAGTTTGTCAAGATTAAATTTTTATTTAACTTTTAAACTATATTTACTTGGTCTTAGAAACGTTGTCAGGAAGAGGATATAGTTTGTACCCTCTCTAATGAAGATTAATTTCATGCTTTTTATCTTGTCTTCTGTGTATATAAAACAATGTGCTTGCAAAAAAAAAAGCCTATGGCAAAGAAAAGTCAACTAATTTACTAAGTAAATGAGCCTCTGTCACTTATTCAATGCAAAACACACTAAGTAAACCAGCCACATTTTTTAAAAATGTTTTTATTGATTTTATAGGGAGGAAGGGATAGGAAAAGAGAGATAGAAACATTGATTGGTTGCCTCCTGCATGCCTGACTGAGCATCGACCCCACAACGCTGGCATAAGGACTGACTGTGAACTGAACCAGTGACCTCCTGGTGCATGGGATGACATTCAACCAACTAAGCCACACTGGCCGGTCTAGCCACATGTTATTAGCATAGCTGTTAAATCTACACAGGACCTATTTTACCTCATGAAAGCTTCTAAAAGAGAAGAGTACCAGAAAAACCAACAGAACTAGTATGTGCAGGTGTGTGTATATGTGTGCGTGTTGTATGATTTACCCTGATATTTGTAATTCTCAACCAAAACGCAGGGTTCTCCTTTGTTTTCTGTATTCTCTATTTGCAAATTTATGCTATCTTCACTTTCTTCACCAACCACTCAATTCCAAGATTGAGATGTCACTCAGAAAAATGCTTGTCACTGTCGCCATGGCCAGATCCAGAAATGACTCAGAGATTTAGCTTGGGGGAAGAAGAGACTATAAAATAGATGGCTCCTAATGTGTTTCAAAAGAAAAGGCTTTGTTTGTAGCTCAACTTACTCCAAGTAGAAAAAAAAAGAGATCCATAAACAGACACACCCTACTAAGAATGCTAAAAGTCAAAGACAAGAAAATCTTGAAAGCAGCAAAAGAAAAACAATGCATCACTTAAATGAAACTACAATAAGATTAATAGCTGATATCTCAGGAGAAGTCAGAAGGCAATTGTTAACATATTCAATGTTCAAAACATCCAGTCAACTAAGAATTCTATAGCTAGCAAAACTGTCATTGCCAAATGAAGGTGACCTGAAGGCTTTTCCATTAAATATCTATATATTTGCTGATAGCAGACCTGTCTTACAATAAATACTAAAGGAAGTTGTTCAGGCTGAAAGCAAGTTTCCTCAGATAGTAACTTAAATTCATACAAACAAAGAGCACCAGTAGGAATAATTATGTAATTATAAAGAATTTACTACTGCATATTTTAAAATTTTCATCTCTTAACTGATTTAAAAATCAATTGTACAAGATAAAACATACATATGATGTATTGTTGGATTTATAACATATGGAAATGTAATATATGAGTAACATATTTGTTAATAACACAGAAAATGTAGGAGAGGAGAGCTCAGTGATATTATGGGTGAAAAGAATAATTACAAATGTTAAATTAAAAATGAACACTATGGATTTTTAAGTTCATATTAATAAATGTAATATGTATAACAATAACACCACAAAAATTGGACAAATAAAACAGAGTTATATAGAAGTAGTACTTTCTATTATTATTAGAATTAAGCTAGCATAATCAAAGCTTATTTTGAATAATTAAAAAGTATGTATGGTAAACCCTAGAGCTATCACTAACAAATATAACTCAAAAGAAAATCAATAATAAAGCTAAAATGCTACATCAAAAATGTTCACTCAATGCAAAAGAAAGTAAGAGAAGAGGAATAGAAGAACAAAAAGAGACATGAGACATTAAAAAAATTTAAAACAGCAGACATAATTTATCACAATATTAATAACATTGAATGTGAATGAATTGAGCAAGCCAATCAAAAGATAAAGATTGTCAGGCTGGATTAAAAAAACAAGATTCAACTATATGTTATCCATAGGAGCAACACTTTAGACTCAAAGACACAAATAGATTGAAAGTCAACTGATAGGGAAAGATGCATCATGCAAACATCAACCACATGAAAGCTGGAGTAGCTATACTAATATCAAGCTAATATCAGACTTTTAAAAATGTTATCCGAGATAAAGAGCAACATCTTGTAACAATAAAAGGCTCAATCTGCCAGGAATATGTAACAAGTTAAATGTATGTGCATCTAATAACAGAGCAACAAAAATATGTAACGAAAAATTTGACAGAAATGAAAGGAGAAATAGATAATTCAAAAATAATAGTAGAAGCCCTGGCCAGTGTGCTCAGTGGTGAGAAAGTTGGCCCTTGCACCAAAGGGTCATGAGTTCAATTCCTGGTCAAGGGCATGTACCTGGGTTATAGGTTCTCTCCTAGCCCCTAGTTGGGGTGAGTACCAGAGGCAAACAGTCAATGTGTTTCTCTCACATCAATGTTTCTCTCTCTCTCCTTCCCACTTTCTCTCTCTCTCTCTGAATAGCAATGATTGGGCTAGACCTGTGGTCGGCAAACTGCAGCTCTCGAGCCACATGCGGCTCTTTGGCCCCTTGAGTGTGGCTCTTCCTAAGCCTTAGGAGTACCCTAATTAAGTTAATAACAATGTACCTACCTATATAGTTTAAGTTTAAAAAAATATGGCTCTCAAATGAAATTTCAATCGTTGTACTGTTGATATTTGGCTCTGTTGACTAATGACTTTGCCGACCACTGGGCTAGACCATATTTCTCTAGCATAATCTAGTCCTCAAATCAAGACCTCCAAATAACCTAGGAAGTGAGCTTAAAAATCAAAATGTCAAACAGCTTCAATTGGTAATCATAAGCTTTGCACAAATATTCCTGGTCTCATGCTTCCAGGTCAAATATATGATTGTACTGTCCTTCCCCCTGTGTTCAAGATAAGCATAGTAATAAGTTGCTTGTGCCAATGAAATGTGAGTAAAAATGAAGCCTGTTACTTCCAGGCAGAGGAGTTTATAGGCCAGCATATGACTCACCATATTTTTCCCTCTACTACCAAAGCCAATAACACTCCATCCTACTTCAAAGTCAGACTGCAGCTAATTCATTTAATGAGTCTTTCTCAAATCAAAAGAGATCTAAATAAATATGTGCTTCATCTCTTTTTTTATCAATTCTAAAATACACATTTTTTTCCACAGTTTAACTTCTCTAAAATGTCACAGTTTAATTGGCAGCACTCTTTTCTTAGTGGTACACAAAATAATAGTGTGTCTTAAAAGTGATGAAATCTTAGACTTGATGGAAATGTTTATTCTACATTTTTTCTTTATTCTTGTAATATGTCATAGCCATTGAGATGATGTTTTTATAGAGTTTTTAATAATGTGAATAAATGTTTGTGATATCATAGCATGTAGGGCAAAAAGCAGAATACAAAATTAATGAGTGGTAGATATGTTAATCATGTAAAACTATGGTCTGTTATATTATAACTCTGTGGCACTAATACAGAAAGAAACAGCTCAATGGGACAAAATCCAGAAACAGGTGTACTTGGGAATTCAGTTTTCAAGAAGGTGACATTTCACATCAAAATGGAAGGGAATTTTAATTAATTGTGTTAAAACTAATGAGTAGCAATTTGGGGGGAAATAGCATTAGAATGCTATCTCACACCATACATCAAAATAAACTCTAAAGATATTAGAGAGATTTAAATGTGTGCAAAGCAAAAGGTACTAGAATAAATGCATGTACGCATTTACAAATTTTCAAAGTGAGAAAAGCATTTAGAAGCATGAAATCAAGGACATAAACACAAAGGTACATTTATCTACCTTTTTAAAAAATATATTTTATTGATTTTTTTACAGAGAGGAAGGGAGAGAGATAGAGAGTTAGAAACATCGATGAGAGAGAAACATTGATCAGCTGCCTCCTGCACACCTCCTACTGGGGAAGTGCCCGCAACCAAGGTACATGCCCTTGACCAGAATCGAACCTGGGACCCTTCAGTCCGCAGGCCGACACTCTATCCACTGAGCCAAACCGGTTATGGCCACTTATCTACCCTTTTATAATTCTTTTAAATTTTGTATTAAATAAAGTGGTAGAATTGAAAGGCAAAGCTGAGGAAAAATTTACAACACATATGAAACACAAATAGTGTGTGCATTGCAGAAAATATGTACACACAAGTATATATTTTTAAAAGAGGGAGGTCTGATTAAAATTAGCTACAATGAAACCAAATATATCTCCCATTTTAAAAAACATAAAATACTGTAACTTACTGAAAAATAGAAAATTTTCAGATTGAACTACATAGTCAAATAGAATTCTGTGTTGCATGCATAAATAATGCTAAAACAAAGTGATTCTTAAAGTTTGAAAATAAAAGAATAGTAAAAGGCATACTATACAAAAAAAGATGGGGATTATGATATTACTATCAGATAAATCAGAAGAGGTAGAATTTAGGCCAATGCAGTCAAATAAAGTCACAAAGGCACTTTATAAGTCCAAAGGGTACAAATTACAATGAATATATTAGCATCATTAATATCTATGCATCTCATAATATGACAACCTTTTAAAACACAAAATAATACAGAAGATACAAGCAAAATTATAATATATTAGTAGTAGGATATTATTAGGGCACACACAACAAACAAAACAAATATTAAAAAGTAGAAAGAATAAGACAACATTTTCTG
This sequence comes from Myotis lucifugus, assembly GCF_000147115.1. NCBI lineage: Eukaryota > Metazoa > Chordata > Mammalia > Chiroptera > Vespertilionidae > Myotis > Myotis lucifugus. The sequence goes on from NW_005871319.1 coordinate 1,679,491, forward strand.
ATATAAACATAGAAATGTGAAAAAATAACTTTAAAATCAGAAACATATCCTTTTCATCAGTAAATCTGAAAAATGAAACTCACAAATCTTGTGTCAAAGGTATATATATATATAGTATTTGATGTTTTCTTGATAATTCCATAATGACTATTACATATTATTGATTTATTTGTATTTTAGTAATATTTTATTTTATATTTATATATTTATTTTATTTTACTATCTTAATATTTTATATTTGTTAATAATTATAGCTAATATATATAACAAACCACTAGAATAAAACCTAGGACATTCATTTTATTGCTTTGAAGTACTTGAGAGCTTTCTATTTGGACTCAAAGTTCAGAACCAAATAATAAAAGATCAATGTACTTTATTATATAAAAATTATAATTAAACAAAAACCCCATGCAGAAAAAAAATTACCCTATGTAAAATCAAAAGACAGAAGAAAAACTTATATCCCAGAAATTAAATATTGATTTCCCTAGCAGAAAGAGTTGCTAAGAAAGTTGATAAGAGAATAGCAACCCAATAGAAAATGAGCACAGTATAGGCTATTCCCAGAAAAATAAGTAAGGAACTACGCATCCGAAAAGGTTTAATTTTATCATAAGAGAAATGCTACATTAAAACTACATTGATAGTATTTTTATCTAGAAAACCCAAATATTTTTACCTATTAAAAACCAACACATTTCTGACACACTGTAATGATACTCATAAATTACTGCTGAGACCACAAATTAGGTTAACCTATTGACACCAATTTGGCAAGATCTTTCAAAATGATAAATTACCTGGATTCAATTTTACAGACTTTATCCTACAGATATAATTGTGTACACAAGCAAAGTGATATATATTCAGAATTATCCATTTCAATATTGTTTGCAATTGCATAAAATTAGTGACTACATAGATGGCCTTTGATGGTAGAGCATTTAAATTGCTACATTCATCACTGAAATATTATTTAAAGTGGGAAGAGAAAACAAGGAATTTCTTTGAGTTTAACAGAAAATCTCTAACATACATTTTTTAAAAATATATTTCTATTGATTTCAGAGAGGAAGGGAGAGGGAGAGAGAGATAGAAACATCAATAATGAGAGAGAATCATGGATCGGCTGCCTCCTGCACAGCCCACACTGGGAATCGAGCCCACAACTTGGAAATGTGCCCTGACCGGGAATCCAACCTCGACCTCCTGGTTCATAGGTCAATGCTCAACCCCTGAACCACGTCAGCTGGGCTAATATACATTTTTAAATGAGGGGGGGAAAAAGCACAAGGTTCTACTTTTTAAATCATATAAAATAAGGTGGGAATAAGAATAAAACATACCTATTTTTTATATTTGCATAAAGAAACTATAAGTATACTGAGAAAATTAATAAAAAAATAAATTAAGACAATTTTGTTTTATTGCATGTTTTTGTTTGTTGTTTGATTTTTTAAAATAAATGTATTTCAACGTGGACAAAAAAACCCTCAATTGCTTGCTTACATATTTCACTGAGCTAAAATGGTTGTCAATGCCAAATAGTCTTTATATCCCAAGCTGCTTTTTTCTTTCTTTCTTTTTTTTTTTTTGACTATTTTTCTCTTGTCTGACCCTCTGCTTATACTTTTCATAGGATTATGCAGCTCTCTCTACAGAAAGTAAATGTCATAATTTTTCCTTTTGGTCTTCAGATTTTAGGAAGCAACATCTCCATCTCAAAGCCCAGCAGTGATCAATGCTATCAATCCTACAGGTCCTCTGACATGCACAGAGGTCTCAGCCAGGAAGTTAATCTTAAATGGCTCTGCATTTGAAGAAGGAACAGGCACATTTTAGAAAAAGTCCGGGACTTGGTTTTATGTTTTTGACATTAGTCCACCAGGTCTGCCTGTCAGGCGTACTGCGTGCGACAATGTTTTATCCAGTTCTGACATTTCTCCAAGATTTCATCAGTCCTGCCTCTGGAGGGCCCAATGAAAGCTGTTCAACTAGAACTTGAGGCAATGACAGTAGCCAGCCTCGGGCAATTCCTGCTCTTGGAATATTAAAGGTCAGTGGTAATATTTATAACATATTGTTATCTAACATTAGCACTCCCACTGATGTATTCTCAAAAAGTTTCCTCTTTGATGTGTCTGAATCAAAGTTTGTTTCATGATCTGGATTCTTAAATGTGTCCCTGTATAGGGAGCTCAACAATTCATTGGAATATTTATGCAGACACATCCACAGGTTGTGAATTAGTTAATTATTTGGTTCTGAGCACAGGCGACCTGCCAGACTCTGAAGAAAATATTATTTTTGCTGTGCCTCTAATTATAACTGATTTGGTGGTCTTTGCCCTACTTGCTCACACATGGCATTTTATAAATACACTAGCGGCCCAGTGCACGGATTTGTGCACATTGAAAGGAAATTAATTAGAATTCCTGGGGTGGCACCATGGCTCGGAGGGTATCTGTGGAGTGAGTAGGATCCCTCCGGCAGGTGGGGTCCCCCTGGCAAGTGGGGTCCCTCAGCCTGGCTTGCAGGGAACTGGCTAAAACTGGCTCTCTGACATCCCCGAGGGGTCCCGGAGTGAAAGAGGGCACTCTGCAAAGTTGCTGTCGTACAGGGTGTGGATCGTAAACACAAGTATGCAGTAAACCAGATTCGGGCCGACAGTGCCCCAGGAACACATAACCCACGGCTGAATGTGGAATGGCGCGGCCCCGTGAGGAATCGGGCTCCTTCCTCTCTGGTTCCGGGGTGCGTCACCCAAGAACCGCTGCTGCCAAGTCACCACAGCTCGGAAGCTCCTGAGTTGAGCATCTGCCCCCTAGTGGTCAGTGTGCGTCATAGGTACCAGCTGGTAGGACAGTTGGATGGTCACTTAGCCTTTTATATAGAGAGATGCATTATATGAAGAGAACACTATCACACACACCATTCGCACACCCATGTATTTTTAGAAGCATTAAAAACAGAAGTAGCAGAGCACATACAATTTCTCAAACTCTTGTTTATCTCACAGAGCTGGCTGTGCTTAGGCCAGGGGCAGCTATACTGCATGTAACACGCCAAAGCTCAAGGAAGGAATCTAACTCCATAATCCTCTACATAGAGGGAAAGGGGGAAAAAGAGGACTGTAGGAAACATACAGGCTACCAAAAACCAATGGTGCCTTCCTGGTAAGGGAATGATTGGGAAGGGGAGGGGTTCAGCCTCTAGGATCAGCCTGTTCTTCTCTTGACCTAACTCAACCTGCTGAGCCAGCTTCTTGTTGAACGACCAGACAGATGGTAAGAAATGCGCTTCCATGGCTATGCAGGTCCAATTTCTCTCCTGGAACTGCCTGTAGCATATTAACTGCATGGCATGTAGCAAACCACTGTGTAGGCAAAGTGGTGAGAAATGTGGACATCTAGTTCAAGGCCTAGTCTTTCTGTGCTGTCCACCTCCCTTACTCCCATGGCCGTTCTGTATTTCCCCCGTGAAGCCCGACTTTTGAAAAGGGCTGGGAATACGCTTTACCCCTGCTCGGCACAATGCCCAGGACACCACAGACATCCAATAAATGCTTACTATTGGTTATGAAGAAAGCGCTTACATATACAAAGCCTAAGTAATACAGTGCTCTCTTCAATCACCTTTCTGTTCATGGGATTGCTCAAATTTGAAAATAAAAAAAAAAAATTCAATCTGGACACCATTTAAAAATGAAGAGGTAGTAGATGACAACTTGGTTACCTGGAGGAATTTTTATGCCAATGGTAATAATATTTGCATATAGATGGAATAATAATAATGCATACTATCTCTTTTGCTTTTACTTATGTTAGGAAATAGTCACTTTATGTAAATTAGTGGATCAGTCTGCTCAGGGAATTGGTTCTCTATAAATATAAATATTTTATAGTCTGTACCTAATTCAATTTTACAAGAAATGGAGAAAAATGGTCCGGGGTGCTTTCCTTTTAGTTAAAGCAGCTCATGGTAACAACAAAAATGTGTTTGCTTTCTAGACAGTAATTTGGTGTTTTATTATCACTTGCCAATCTGACAAAACAGTTGGGCAAGCTGGCTCCACTTTAACACATTTATTGCATTATTCAGCAAGAAAACAGAACTTTCTCTGCAAGCAAACAGTTGTATCTATGTATTTTCTTCAACAAGATATTTAATTTGAACCTGTTTTAAAACATAATCTAAATATCAAGTGTAATTTTAAAATATATAATTTAAATATAATCCTATATTATAAAAGGCTAATATGCAAATTGTCCCCTCGACTGGGAGTTCAACCAGGAGTTCAACCAGGAGTTTGATCAGGGGGCGGGCCTAGCCTGCCAACCACCCATGGCCCCTCCCCCTGGCTGGCCAGGTCGGAGCAGGCTGGCCAGACCCCACCTGTGCATGAATTTGTGCACTGGGCCTCTAGTCCTAATATATAAAAACCCAGGGTCCATAACACCCAAAACGACCGAAGGCTTGACCAAACACCAGGCTAGGGAGCTGAGGAAGCGGGAGCTGATCAATCAGTGGCAGCGGTGACTGGCAAGCAGCTGAAAGGCACACCTCTTGGTCCCTCCTCCCGGCCCTCAGACTCCAATCAATCGGTGGCAGGGGCGGGGAGGAACTGGGGACTGGCTCCCTTAGTCCTGCAGGTGCAATCTCAAGAGAACAGGACAGGCACTAATGGACCAGCACTGCTGGCATGATCCTGACAGCGCTGCCAGCCTCCGGACAGCGCTGCCGGCCTCTTGGAACTCGGCCTCAGGCACTGTGGCCACTTTCCCTCCCTAGATGCTCCACAAGTTCACTCAAGCCCACCCCACTCCAGATGAAGTGTGATCACTGCACATGAAAGAAATGTAGTAAAAAAATAAAAACCAATGACCAAGGGCCTGCCTCCACGAGCTCATGGGAGCCTCTGAGCGCTGGGCCCACTATTTTAGGGGCTTAAGGTGAGCGGGGGATGCAGAGGGGTCAGGAAACCTCCCTGGAGGTTGGGCTGTCAGTCTGATCGCCAACAGCCGCCTCTGCAGAGAATGGGAGAACAAAGGGAGGGGGCGGTTCTGCAACCCCCAGAGGGAATCCAGGGTCCCAGGTACTCTGCCCCACCCGCTAATACTTTCAATTTCTCCCCGAGTCAGAGGTGCCACCCGAGAGACCCTGGGTGGGCGCCTGGTGCAGCCACCTCTCCGCGTTTGCCTGTTCGTCTTTGTGTCTGTCTGTGTCTGTCAGGCTGTCCCCGAGCTTGCCTCCACTTCTAGAACTAAGCTTCTGGTATAGCGACAACCCGCGAACCCTCATCCCTTTCCTATGGCAGGATACTTGCCCCCACAGGCTAAACCCCTTCGCCCCCTCCTCCCTACCCTGTGACCACTGGGTACCCGGAGCAGGTGCAGCATCCTGGGCCTGCCCGCCCACGCACCTGCCCCTGTGCCCAGCTTTGCTCTCTTCCCCTCGCCCAGCCCCAGTGCCTTGGGGCCTGCTGCCAGGCCTGCTGCCCCCCTCCTACCACTGCCCGGGTACCTTCTGGCCTCGAATTATTGGTGCCGATTGATCAGATCCTGATTCACTAGAGGCCTGCCCAAGTGGAAACGCTCCTAGGCAGGGAGACAAGTAACCAGTATGAACTGCACTCAGGTTCTGGACAGCCCCTGGGTGAGGCAGCTGAAGAGAGCAACTGCTGTGCATGTCTGTTCTGTGGGGCCACCAGCCCCTTTGCATCCATCTGGTGGACTCTGGAGAACAAGAGATGGAAGTACAGTTGCCACCAGACACTACCATTGACCATGTGCTGCAGACCTGGCATCCCTTCCTCCCCAAGTTCTCCATTCAAGATGCTGATCACCAACGATCCTGCAAGTGGTGGGGCCCTGCTGGACCTGCGGCTGTGACACAGACACCAGCTTTGAGGTGAAGACTCCGGATGAGTCCCACAGTGTGGCCTGCATCAGCCAGCCGGGTGCGGGGGAGGGGGGGGACGGACTGCTCCAAGAAGCCCTCATGGATGCAGATGACTTTGGCTTGCAGTTCCCGCTGGATCTGGACATGAGAGTGAAGGCTGTACTGCTGGGAGCCACATTCCTCATTGACTACATGTTCTTCAAGAAGCGAGGAGGCACTGGGCACTCTGCCATCACCAGTTAGATGGCATCTCAGGGTGAGGACCATCACCTCAGCCAGAACTCAAGATGGTCACCTGGCCCGGCCTGGCCCCTCCTCAGAGGCAGCCCTTTCCTCCATGTACACTGCAGAGGACAGACAGGGATGCTAAGAGGCTGGGGCCATGGTGCCCCATCCCTACACTACTCCCCTGGCCTCCTTCACCTGTGGCCCCCAGAAGGGTATGTATGAGAGACCTTCCCCTGCTACCTCTCACCACTGTCTCCAGCCATCCCTCAGCACACAGGCATATCGGCTTTTAAACTTGCCCTACTCACTTCCTCTCACCTCATTCCAGGGCCTCTGCTCTGGATGGGGCCTTTGGAATCCAGGGCTCTGGGGTTTTACAACAGAGCTGGGGTGGGAAAGGGTAAACAGCACCAAAGATGGCTGATATGGCCACCCACCTCTGCCTCAGCTTGACCGATTAGTTTATCCTCAGAACGTGGCACTCAGAGGAGATCCCTACTTCCCCAGCAATGGCTCTAGGGCTTTGGCCCCAATACCAACCTCCTCTCCCCCTTGGCCCTCCCCACGGCTGGTGCTTGCTGCAGCTCCATGTGCCTTACTTAGCCACCCCTTCCTTCCCTGTTCCTACAAAGGAGGCTGCATCTTTGTATGTTATATTCAGATAAACTTTGTAATGTTTTGGGGGGAAAAAACGATGACCAAGAGAATGCCACAGTCAACATCTGAAGTCCAGCTCAAGAGAACAGAGAGAAGGGAGAATTCCATAAGTTGGCCGATGCCAAGATATTTCTGAGTGACTTCCTGGCATGTGACTATTGGGTGACCGCAGAGGAAGGAGTCCAAGTTTCTCAGCAGTGGTAAGGACCAGCAAGCAGGCGGGCAGTAAGAAACAAGGGAACTGGTCTAAGCTGGCAGGCAGACAACCCCTGAGAGGTCTCAGACTGTGAAAGGGTGCAGGCCAGGCTGAGGGACCACCCCCCCCCCCCCCGTGCACGAATTTCATGCTCTAGGATATATATATTTGCCTACCAATTGTAAAATTACATATGCGTATACTCACATAAACACACATGCCCACGCATATGTATTGGATATGTATATGTATATGTATATGTATATGTATATGTATATGTATATGTATGCTCACACATATTTGCCAACATATATGTTAGAGAAAACATGGAGGACTATAAACTAGTTTTTTATTTTTTTTTAAATATATTTTATTGATTTTTTACAGAGAGGAAGGGAGAGAGATAGAGAGAGTTAGAAACATCGATGAGAGAGAAACATCGATCAGCTGCCTCCTGCACACCTCCTACTGGGGATGTGCCCGCAACCCAGGTACATGCCCTTGACCGGAATCGAACCTGGGACCCTTCAGTCCGCAGGCGGACGCTCTATCCACTGAGCCAAACCGGTTTCGGCTAAACTAGTTTTTTAACTAGACTGACCTAGGGTTAAGTTTGAGCTTTATACCACACACTGGTTAGGACAAATTGGAAGAATTAATTAACCTTTCTCAGGCTGTTTGCTCATTTACAGAATTGATGTAAGTATTCTCCTCAAGATATTTGAGAAGATTAATGCAATATAATGAAATGTCTAATATAAAGTGCCCAGCACAGGTCAGGATGGCATCTGTACTATGCTATTTACACCTATGGGGCACCAATCTATAAGGAGTTAACATGTCACTGTTACTAGTATACATTGGAAATAGGGTACAAGTTAAACTGAGTTCCCAGAATAAAAGGTTCCTTGAATAACTGGACATTTGTGCAATTCCAATTCCCACAGAAGTAGACAGCACCCTCAAGTGGAAAATTTAAAAATCACTCCTTATAGAGTCAATGCATTCTGAGTGAGGTGTAAATAGCATAGTACAAGTATGGGAACATTCCAGCCTAAAGAATATATATATATATATAGCTGAGGTTGCCTCACACCATCAGATCTGAAAATCTGAAGCACAGGATTGTGTCATAAAGTGCTATTTTCTAAGAACAAATGAGTTGTTTTGTCATCTAAATTTTAACTCTTCAAAAAATCACGTTTCATTTTAAGAGTCTTAATACCCCTCACTGTTGAACTGAGGTAGATGCATTATTTCCTAATTTTAATCTACCTTCCTCCCTACCCAACAACCTATGAGCTAAATATTAGTATTATTGTGGTCCTAATTGTCAGATGAGGAGACTGGGACATTAAAAAGTCAGTTATGTCACCCAAGATCAAACAGGAAGGAGCAAAATCAAGAGTTAAACCTTAAGACCTTGTTTTTGCTTTGATGTCACCCAATAAATTTTGCAGACCAGAAAATCAGAAAAGAAAATTGGAGAAAGAACAAAAGCCACAGAAGAATAGGAATTGTTTTGCTAACAGAAAAGACAGATAAAACAAAGTTCAAGTATAGTCTAAATAAAATTTGAAGCTTCCACTCTTCTGTCCAAGTGAGGCATCCCTTTGCAGCGGTTCTCAACCTGTGGGTTGCGACCCCTTTGGGGGTCGAATGACCCTTTCACAGGAGTCACCTAAGACCATTGGAAAACACATATATAATTACATATTGTTTTTGTGATTAATCGCTATGCTTTAATTATGTTCAATTTGTAACAATGAAATTGGGGGTCACCATAACATGAGGAACTGTATTAAAGGGTGGCGGCATTAGGAAGGTTGAGAACCACTGCTTAGAGTATGCATGACCAATGCAGTGCAACAAAAGACAATTGCAAACAAGTTCGACGCTGTGGTAATTAGTTTGTGGAATAAATCCCTTATATAGAACATAAATATTCAATTTTTATCGACAGGAAACAAGTTTCTAACTGCGAAAATTAAATAAATTCTAAATACATATTTCAAAACATTAAATGTAAAAGACTCCATATTAATAGCCTAACTGCACTAAACTTCCTGTTTAGGGGCTGGCACACTTGAGGTGCTTAGTAAATGTTAATTTCCTGCCACCTACTTTTTTCTCTAAGGTAATTTCTGTATTTATCTATATAGTCCAGAATACTGTTTTGTGCATGTTGCTTAGTGAATTAAAAAATCAATTAACACTTATGCATGAATTAAGAACCTCTTTCTGATTGCTTAGTTCCTAAACTCCTGGGAAAATTTTTTTATGCTGACAGCTCTCTTTTGCTATGGGAAAGAAAGACTGGGGATAAATATTTCTTGCTTGTTCAGATCTATTACCAGAGAAACAGTGGGACTAGAATAAACACAAAATTAGTTTCATCACTTCAGCCATGAACTTGGCCAACAAGTATTAAATTAGTACAATCTAATGATGACCCTAATTACTCTAATATATATGAGAGAGTATTTTTGTATTGGATAAATGAGTATTTTCCTCTTTGATGTTTTTAAAAAGTTTTAAAGCCCAGAAAATAAAAAAAGAATGATGCAATATACTTCTTGAGTTAAGTAAAACTGACATTTTGTCATATTTCTTAGGATGTTTAAGAAATAAAACATTTGAGATTATGTTCAAGAACCTATTTTACACTCCCCACTCCCATTTCTCTCCATTCCTACTCAGAAGTAATTAGCATGATTTCTTTACTGTAGCGAATCCATAGGTTTATACTTTTATTACATATCTACCCATAAACAATACATAGTATGTTCTGTACTTTTAGTATAATTTTCATGAATGGAATTGTAGTACACATAACCCTTTCTTTTTTAAATTCAGTATTTTGTCTTGAGATTTATCCATGCTGATACATGAAGATTCAACATGTTTCACTTTAACTGTTGTGAAATGGTTTACATCATCTATTGGTTATTTAGTCAACTTCATTGATTCATAGTATTTCTATATCCTGGACAGTTATCCTCTGTGTGTTACATATGTAGTTTGTTATGTGTATTTGGTAATTTTGTGTATTGTTCTTCCAAAAATTTAATTTTACTACAGTTCCACCCATCTGTCTTTTGGGAAGTATGTTTTTGGGATCTTGGTAAAGAAATATTTCATACCCTTTGGATATAAAGATAATCTCGTATGAGCTTCTAATTATTTCAAAGTTTTGTTTTCCACACATGGGCCTGTATTCTATCTGGGATTTATTTTTGCAGTGAGGTTGTACCAGATATGTTCTGTTAGACCTCCAGATCAACTCTCCCACTTCTCAACTATTCTCTGTGTCCCAAGAGGTGGATCCGTAAGGACACCTTAGCCAGTTCCCCTTCCCTCTGGCTTCTAGTTGGGTTTACTCAGTGAGTCTCAGCAGAAAATCTGAGGGAGGGAAGAGAGTAAGTTCATGACTCTATGCAAGGAGTAGAACATCTGAAGAAAATATGAGTTAAAAGGTATATCAACACATCTCCTGGTTTAGAAGTTATAAATTTCATTATTATTCTTTGGTGATGACCTTTAGGTTTTCAACTTGCATACTTAAGTAAATATTTTTTTCTGATAAGCCCTAAAATTATTCCAACATCTCTGTCCCCCACTCTACCCCCCACAGAAGAGAAAAGAATGTTAACCAGCTTTAACTACCTACAAATACCCATTCCCCCAATAATACTTTCCATTTGTTGTCTAAACCTATATTCCCATAAATTTCTATTTTTAAAAAGTAGACATACAATAGTTAGTAACATTTACTGAGATATTTAAACTGCTTCATTGTTTGTGTTCTCTTTCTTCCCAATACTGCATAACTAAATATATCTTAGCTATTATTGCTTCTATACAATTTCTTCAATTCTCTGCACCTAGAACATATGTTGGAGCCTCTCAATCTATTTCCCATCATCATTTTAAAAACCCACCTATCTTTTTCAACTCTTCATCTCTTTGTGCTAGGCTACAGATGAATTTCTCAGTATAATTTTCCAATTAGCTAATTATTTTCCCATATTTTTTATTCCTTAGATTTTGAAATGGTTTTTACCATATCCACCTGTTTTTCAGAAATATGTATCAGTCTGAATTTGTTTCATAAATTAATTTCATTTTAACTACTACTTCTACTTTTATACCTTTGAAGTTCTTAAATGTTTATTTTAAAGTCATCCCCAAATTGTCTGTAATTTGAATTTCATGGACATATGCTCATGTCCCTACTATTTCTTGCAATGGCTGTCTTGGAAGTAGATTTCCTCATGTGTATTAAAATTTCAATTTGCATGCCTATCTTTAGTGATAGTTCACTTTTTCCCCTTTCTTATTCTCTGTGTTCATGCTTCCCTATCTAGCAGATTTTTTTCTTGCCTACATGGCACCCCTCAAGACTCCCATGGCTCAGTGGTTGAGCACTGACCTATGAACCAGGAGATCATGATTCGTTTCCTAGTCAGGGCACATGCCCGGGTTGCGGGCTCAATCTCCAGTGTGGGGTCTGCAGGAGGCCGCTGATCAATGATTCTCTCTCATCAATAATCTTTCTATCTCTCTCTCCCTTCCTCTCTGAAATAAATAAAAACATTTTTAATTAAAAAAAAAGACCTCTAGTCCATGACCATGCATTATATTGGCACCTCAAGGCTCCCATTTCATATTAGTATAAAAGTGGTATCAACAGCCATAATAGAGCGTGATCCAGATTCTGATTACATAATTGTGGTTTTTTTCTCTTTTCTATCATCTCATCCAAGATCCAATTTTAGGCAATTGTGGCAACTGTTTTCCACCTTCTTTCCTTCGCAGAGAACCCCAGCCACATCCTACAAGTTTCATTCATCAATGTTTTTTTCCAACAACCCAGGAACAGAAGGCAATGTGTGTTGACCTTAGTCCAAAGTAGTCAAGTTCCTATGGCCTTTGACCATTTGGGTTCCTCAAGTGCAAGAGACATGTACCTTTACCCTTTTGTTTAGTTACTGATCTATTTCTTGCCTATAGAAATATTTACCCTGTTTTGAGCAAGGCTATGTCTTTTTAATTTTTAAATAAATACAGTATGTTAGTGTCTATCCCCAATATGTATATTCAACAGGAAGGGTAAATTGTGAATTCACAGCTGCTTCTTGACATGCTATTTTGTTGTTGTTGTTGTTAATCCTCACCCGAGGATATTTTTTCATTTATTTTTAGGGAAAGTGGAAGAGAAAGGGAAAGACACAGAGAAACATCATGTGAGAGACATTGGTTGGTTGCCTCCTGCATGAGCCTGAACCGGGACCAGGCTGGGGAGGAGCCTGCAACCAAGGTATGTGCCCTTGACTGGAATCAAACCTGGACCCTTTGGTATGCAGGCCGATGCTCTATCCACGGAGTCAAATCAGCTAGGGCTAGACATGCTGTTTTTAATCAAAATTATCTTAATGCAATAAAAGCTATAGTGTGTTCCATCCATAGAAATACCATAGGTTTTTACATTTATCTATAAAATAAAGACTAGAAGGCCTAAAAATTATCACTTTGTTTATTCTAGTATTTTTATAAAGTGTTAAAATGTATGTTAGAAAATATAAATTTTCAAATTAAAAAAATCAATGAATTATAAACTATAGAATATAATACACTAACCAATTATCTAGTTTAGTTTTAAAAATTTGAAAGCCAATAACAAAAACTCATATATTCAACAGTCACCAAATCATACTATTCCTGACTATTTAATTAACATTAGTAAATTATTTAATTTAAATTAGTCATGTTTTCTACATGCAGGGAACATTGTATGTGTGTATGTTTTGCCAAAACAGTGAGACAAAAAACACAGTTATATTTAGCTGGCAACTTTAATGCCCTATTCTAAGCAACTCATAGAACTACTAAACAAAAAATTAGCAAAGATATAGAAGTACTGGAAAACACAACCAACCAACAGTATTTGATTAACAGAATAAAACACACCATGAAACATCACAGAACACACATTATTTTAAAGCACTGATGGATGGACCTGAATACTAAAAAACATGAACATTTAAAAAAAAACAAAAAACACCTACATAGAGCTGAAGCAGTCGCCACAATGTTTTGACCTACAGCGCTCTTTGGCATTAACCAATAATTGTGTATCTAGGCATGAAATAAATTAGGAAAACACTTAAGGTAATCCTATATTTGTGCAATTAGAAAGGTTCTAAATCGGAGGAAACTCTTCCTTGAATCGCCGTAATAGTTGTGGCACCTCAACAAACTCCTACACTTGACCCTGTTTATAGATGCAGAGGCTCTTATAAAAATTGAGGAAGGGTCCCCTTGATTATGGATCATGTTACACTTCTAGTGATTTTAACAATAAATCTTCCTCCTGAATTTCCCCAAAAGAGCCTGAGCCAGTGCACCAGGTGAGTGTATATTGGTAAAAGAGGAATAATCATATTTTTCAGGGTTTAGTGGACAATGGCTATCCCCTGGGAACCTAAACTGCCATTGTGATCCACCAGGTTGGATAAGATTTAAAAAGGGGAATGAAGTCTAATCATCGATGGCATTTTGGTTCAGGTCTATCTCATAGTGAACCAATGGGTGCCCCAAATTACCCCATGTTTATTTTCTCCACTCTGGCAAGCATAGTTGGAAGAGACATACCCTGGAACAGGTAGAATCTTCACATTGGATCTCACTTATAGATTGAGGATGATTACAGCAGGATGTCAAATGGAGATCTGTAGAACTCCTACTCCCTATCAAAGTAGTGAAACAAAAGCAATATAAGATTCCTGAAAAGACTCCCAAGGTTCATGTCACCATCAAGGACTGAAAGGGTCCTACCACATCCTCATTCAACTCATCTATTTGGCCTGTAGATAAGGCAGATGGATCTTGATGAACAACAGTGTACTATCATAAACTTAATTAGATGGTAACTACAATGTAGTTGTATTTCCAGATGTGGTCACTTTATTGAAACAAATCAATACTACCCTTTTATTCTAGTTTGAGACAGTTAATCTCAAAATCCTTTTTCCTGTACTTGTTAGTAAGGGCCACCAAAAACAGTAATATGGTTTAGTATTCCTTCTTAGGACTCTATCAACTCTCCAGCTATCTTCTACAGTTTAGTCTGCTGGCAACTTGCTTGCTTCTCTAATCTATAGGACATCAAGCAAGCTCACTGCAAAGATGATATGCTGATTGAGTAGAAAGGATCAAGTACATTGGATATCTTGTTACGATATATGCATGTCGGGGAATGAAAGAATAAGTACCATAATAATTCAGGAATATGTCATATCTGTGAAATTCCTAGGGAACAATGGTCTGGTGCATGTTGAAATATCTCTTATCAAATGGTGAACATGTCTCCATCTGGCACCTGCTACCGCTAAGAAGTAGGAGTCTGTATTTTGGTTGCAATAGATACCAGATTTGGACATCTTACTTCAACCTACACATCAAAAAACCCAATTAGCTGTCAATTTTGGAACTAGATCCAGAGTAGGCTCTACAATAGAAACTGGCTGCCATTCAACCCGTCTATCACTTGGGTCATATGATTCCATATATCCAATGGTGCTTGAGTGTCTATGGCAGTTGGGAATCCTAATGGGAAGCTATGGCAGACCCCTATAGATAAGTTACAGTATACCTCTTGGACTTTGGGGAAAGAGTTATACTTTCTCTCATTTGAGAAAAAAGCTTCTGCCTTGTTCCTGGGTCCCAGTAGAGTCCTAACACTTAAGAGTTAGGACTCTATTCTTAAATACTAATAATGAATAGGATGTTGTCTGACCCACCATGCCCTCCATAGCGGTATTCAGTAAAGTGGAGGTGATAGATAGGTTCTTCTCCACAAGTTTTGAAGTCACAAATAAGTTGCATGAAAAGTGGCTCTAATATCTATAGCTCCCATCTCTGCCACATTACCTCCTCTCCCCAACCTCTCCTTCTCTCTCTCTCTCTCTCTCTCTCTCTCTCTCTCTCTCTCTCTCTCTCTCTCAGTTGTCTGTAACAGCAGAATGAGGGAGGACAATTTGGTCTTTGTTCACAGACAATTCCACACACCATTCTGGCACTTCCTGAAGTGCACAGCTGTAGCACTACAGGTGTAGCCCTGGAGAATCATGGTGAGTAAAACCTTTCCAATGGGAGGAACTTCAAGCTGTGCACCTGGCTGTTCATTTTTCCTGGTAGGAGCGGTGGATAGAGGTACATAACTAAGATGAGTCATGAGCAGTGGCTAATTTTGAATGGTTGGTCAGCAACTTGGAAGAAACATGACTTAGAGAAGAGGTATGTGGAAAGAAATATGAGAATATTTTTGTTCCATATAAATGCTCACCAAATAACAACTTTATAACAGCAGATCTTAATAAACATATGTACAAAGTTACCCATTCTTTTACTATTCATTTATACCCATAATTGCTCAATTGGCTCATGAAGACAATGATTATGAAAGCAAAAGTGGAACTTAGGCATGGGCTCAGTAATATGGATTTTCACTCATAAAAGTGAATTTAGCAATAGCCACGACTGAGTACCCAACCTGCCAAGAGCAAATTTCAACAGTGAGCCCCTGAAATTGCACCCTTGCCTAGGGGAACCGGCTACCTACCCACCTGGCAGCAGGTTGATTATATTGGATCACTTCCATCATTGAAGGACCAGCTCTTTGTTCTCACTGGAAAACACGTTTATGCTGGATAGAGTTTTGCCTTTCCTACAGTCAGTGCTTCTGCTAAAACCACCATCTGTGGGCTACAGAAAGCTTTACTCACCATCATAGTGTTCCATACAACACTGTTTCTAACAAAGAAACTCATTTTATAGCAAATGGAGTACAACATTGGGCTCAAACTCATGGAATTCTCTGGTATCATTATGTTCCCCTCATCCTGAAACAGCTGGCCTAATAAAATTATGGAATGGCCTTTGGAAGACTCACTTATGGCACCAGCTGGTGACAGCATTTTATGGGATTGGAATAATGTCCTCCTGAATGTAAGATAGGCTTTGAATCAGCTTTAAATATGTAATGATGTTTCTCCTATACTCAGAATTCAGGAGTCTCGGAATCACAGAATAGATGTGGAAATAGCTCCTCACCTATTAATGCTAATGAATCACTAGCAATATTTCCGTTTCCTTTCTCTACAATTTTTGGATTGTTTATTGGTTTGTTTGCTTGCTTGTTTTTGGTTTAGCAGTCTTACTTCCCAAAGGAGAAATTATTCCACCAGGGAATACAACATTGTACTGGAAACTGAGATTACCATTGGCTACTTTGGGCATCTCATGCCACTGAAACAACTGGAAAGAGGTTAGAGGAAGTATTTTCAGTATGTAGGAGATCCTAGAATGTTGCCTAGTCTTCCCATGTTTTTTGGTAAAAGTTAGTGGAAAGCTACCAAAAAAAGGGACTGTAATGACAGAAACTCTTCATGAATGAAGATTTGAGTCACCCCATGAAATAAGGAACTACAACTAACATAGACACTAGCTGGGGCAAAAAGTGTATGAAATAAAGAAGTGGAAAATGTAAGTTATAAATACCATCTATGATCCCATGACCAGTTCCAAATATGAGGTCACTAGTAAATAAGAACATTATATCTCCCTTGCTTCTAAGTATGTGTTTGTATAAACGAATTTTCTCTCTCACTCACTTCCTTACTCTAACATAAGATTGATTAATAGTGGTCAACTATGTCTCAGAATTAAAGTTCTAGGATATTCAAAGTGGGACTTGACTCCGCTAGAAGAATGAATGTTCCTCAGAGATGGATAAGTCACTTTGTATATCCTCTTTAGGGAAGAGGTTTAGCATGTTTTTGTTGTACAAAGAATACTTGCATCAATTTTAGGTGAAAGAATGATTTTTTAATTTTTTTTGCCTTTAGTTGGAAGCAAATATAGTTAATATGAGTGAGTATGAATGCCAAGTTGACAAGGGCTGCCCTGGACTGCAGATTCCGCTGACCAGCAGTGGGGGCAGACCCACCACCAGGTGCTTGTTTGCAGACCCACAGAGTTAATAGCTCTGCAGAAGCACTAGCTTCTCTAGACTCCCTTCACAACTGCCTCCCTGGAACTTTTTGAATGATTGGACATGTTGAGCTTCACAGATTTCCTGTGAGTTCTCATTTCTTCCCACTTGTCTACCCATACCAATACTTTAGGCAGATCACTTTGTGACTCCTCTCTGATCTGTCAATTTCCCTCTTATAGACTTTCACTTCCCAGCTCCCTCTGTTTATGTTAGGTCAAATTTCTATAACAACTCCTTTATTTCCATATATACTTAAAGAGACTGTTTCCCTGACGGAATCCTGGCGGGTAAGTGTAAATGAACACAAAACTGGGTTCGTCCTTAAAAGAATCCAAGTAACATACAATAGTGTGCTATAAGCATGTGGCTCACCTATGAAATGAACAACCAAATAAGACTAGAACTAAGACTGTATATTTCTCTGGTGATGCCTGCCTTTTGGATTCCAAGTCCACTAGAAGCAGATTAAGTGTAATCACAGTACCCTTGTTGAGAGACTGCTACAAAAACAATATCTTACTACAGAGCAATCACAGCGAGAGTAATTTATTTAGCACTCCGTATATAAGCATTACTGTATTATGCAGTTGACTTGGGTTATCTTAAGAAACAAATGCCCAAGAGTTTAAGTAACCTGCCCAAGTTATACAGCTAAAGTCCATCCTAAGTCTCCTCAACCCCGAAGCAATGCTCCCTCCAGGGAGACATATTTGCATATGCTTTATGAAAAATATTTTAAAGTTTATCTTCAGTGTCCTTCCAGGTCTTTTTTGAGCCCTCCTCTTTTTCCTTATGCCATGTACACCTACTGACCTCATACTAACCTCTAACACTCTGAACCCCTTGTAAATCATACACTGTCCTCTCTTCCTTTTTCATATGCTCCCAAGAGACTATCATATAGGAAAACTTTTGATGAATAAAATTGCAATGTGTTTTATTGACAAATAATGGTGGGGAATTTTTATCTTAATGGTCTTAGAATTTAAAGTCATTTAGTCATAACAAATATTTACCATGTTTTTGATTGGCTTTACAAAAATGATTCAGTCCCAACACTAAAGCAATAATGAAACTCCCATCAGTTAGGTCTCTGATTGATAATATCTACATGGTATTTTCAATAAGTAGAAAACACATTATAACACCAGGCAGCCATTCGACTCTTGGACAGTTACTAACTGCCAAAATGTCCTTCCTTACATTCCTCTGAATTCGGTCTCCATGTAACTTTTTTCTTCTATGCCCTCTGCACTATAAAGAGTAAGCCCAGTTCATTTTGTCAAAAATGCTTTAATTTTCCTGTTTCTAAAACTGCCACCACAATCACCATTTAGCATCTATGCCTCTTTGCTTACACCCCAGCCTTTAGAGTCCCTCTTATACATGGCACTCAGAACTGATCACACTACTTCAGCTAACATCTAACCAACTGATATTCCAGAGCAAATAGTACTATCATCTCCCTCATTCTATATACTTTGTAATCTAAATTTCAATAGACTTTTAGAACAGCCATATTACAAGGTAATCTCATAGTAAATCAATAAATAACACCTTCTTTTTCTCATTAAAAAAACTGTTGTAAATCCTGATCTCTTTCCCTGTTGCCTAGGTATGCAATTTATTTTTTTAACCCTAAGGTCTTCATTATCATACAGGCACAATAGAATGGAAGTCTGAGGATGAGAATCAATCATTTTAAAACATGATTCTGGACCTTCGTCGTAGAGAGGATTTTATGAACGTGACCTCAAAGGCAAGAGAAGTAAAAGCAAAAGTAAGTGAATGGGACTACATCAAACTCAAAAGCTTCTTCAGAGCAAAAGAAATCAACAAAACAAAAAGGCCACCAGCTGAATGGGAGAAGATATTTTCAAACAACAGCTCTAAAAAGGGATTAATATCAAAATAAATAAAGAACTCATAGAACACAATGATAAAAAAAAATAATCCAATTTTTTAAAAAATGGGCAGAGGACCTGAATAAACCCTTCTCCCAAAAATACAAATGACCAACAAAAATATGAAAAGATGCTCAATTTCATTAGTTATTAGGGAAATGCAAATCCAAACCACAATGAGATACTACCTGTTAGAATGTCTATTATCAACAAGTAATAACAAGTGTTGGAGAGGTTGTGGAGAGAAAGGAAAACTCATTCACTGCTAGTGTGAATATAAACCAGTACAGGCACTATGGAAAACAGTATGAATGTTCCTCAAAAGATTAAGATTAAGAATAGCCCTAACTCAGTGGATAGAACATAGGCCTGCAAACTGAAGGGTCCTGGGTTCAATTCCGGTCAAGGGCACAAGCCCAGGTTGCGGGCTCGATCCCCAGTGGGGGCATGCAGGAGGCAGCTCATCATTGATGTTTCTATCTCTCTCTCCTTCTTCCTTCCTCTATGAAATCAACAAAAATACATATTTTTTAAAAAACTAAGAATATAGCTACCATATAACCCAGCAATCCCTCTTCTGGCTATTTACCAAAAAAATTTGACATTTATTTATAAAGACATATGTACCCCTATGTTCACTGTAGTATTAATTAATGGTGGCCAATACATGGCAACTGAAGTGTTCTTCAATGGATGATTGGATAAAACAGATGTGGTACATATATACAATGGAATACTACTCAGTCATAAGAAAAGATGAAATACTGCCATTGCAACACCCTGGATGGATCTTGGGAATATCATGTTAAGCAAAGTAAGTTATATGGAAAAAGTCGAGAACGAGTAAATTTGACTCGTTTGTGGTATATAAAACTGAAAGCAGCAAATGAACAAATAAGACAAACAAAAACTTGTAGATAAAAACAGTATGATGTATTTTATATTATAGAATTGTACACTTGAAACCTATCTATAATAATAAAACGGCAATATGCTAATTAGCCCGGACGTCATTCCAGATGTCCTTCCTGATGAAGCCGGGGCCCGGGGGAAGCCAGCCCAGGTCCCGGGTGCCAGAGGGAAGCTGGTGCTGGCAGCCGGGGGAAGGAAGGCCTACTCTTGCACAAATTTTCATGCATCGGGCCTCTAGTATATTAGCCAATGTCACCTCAATAAATTTAATAAATTTAAAAAAAACACTAGAAAAAAATAACTTGATTCTGTCATCCAAAAGATTAGATGCCATTTTCACATGTGTGTTATCCATGAGTAAGATGACAATGAATTTTATATCTTTATTCCTTCAAATATTTTGTTGACAAACATTTTATAAAAGGTCAAGGACAGGAATCTAAAATACCTCCTGTCTTTTTTTAAAATATATTTTTATTGATTTCAGAGAGAACAGGAGAGGGAGAGAGATATAGAAACATCAACGATGAGAGAGAATCATTGATTGGCTGCCTCCTGCATGTCCCACACTAGGGATCTAGTCTGCAATCCACGCATGTGCCCTGACCGGGAATCAAACTGTGACTTCCTGGTTCATAGGTCGATGCTCAACTACTGAGCACCCCAGCCGGGCAAAAAATACATCCTGTGTTGATCACTGTGAATAATGCTGCAGTGAGCATAGGGGTGCACATACTTGAAACCTATATAATCTTATTAACCAATGTCACTTCAATAAATTTAATTTTTTAAAAATTAAAAAGATATAAAATAAAATTCCTCCTGGTTCACATGAACTTTCTTATCAATATTCTTTGACATGTTTGCTCAACTTTTTATATATTTTATCCTAATTTTACCAAAATCTAGTCCATTTGTCTTGATGAAGTTGTCTATAGAATGGATTTTAGCCCTAGCTGTTTGGGCTCAGTGGATAGAGCATTGGCCTGCAGACTGAAAGGTCCTGGGTTCAATTCCAGTCAAGGGCACATGCCCCAGTCCCTACTGGGGATTGTGCAGGAGGCAGCCAGTCAATGAATCTCTCTCATCATTGATGTTTCTCTCTCTCTCTCTCTCTCTCTCTCTCTCTGAAATCAATAAAAACATATTTTTAAATGGATTTGAATATTTGCTATTTAAAAGCAACTTCCTGGTATATGTATATTGATAAGGCTACATTTGTGCATCCATTTTAAAATTATGAACATCCTCATAAGACTACATAATGTGGCCAATGTGACTTAAGGATATGTAACACAATCCAACAAAATTTTAAATGTCAGGTTTTGTGGTGTGTTTTTTTTCAATTATCAAATTTGCCAAGGGGAGAGAGAGGCATCTTCACAGTTCTCATTCTTAGTCTTTTCTTTCCTTAAATCCCCGTCACTAGCATGGAATTAATTTAGAAAGGGGACATGGTAATGAATTTTCCTCTTTTGAATAATACTTAGCAGCAAGAGCAAATAAACAACAACAAAAAAGGTATTTTAATGTTTGGCATAGCTGCTCTGAAGTATTATATCAAAGCAGCTTCCATTTTTAAGGGGACTTAAATAACTAAGGGCTTAGCTTTGCATCATAACAGGATTATTTAGAGATGTGGGGGTGGGGTTGATGAAAGAAAAAGGTCTGCGCCAGAAATTACCCTTGACCTAAAAGATGAGCATGTATGATGGGCTTAAGAATCAGCTGCCCTAAGGAAAGCTTTGCCTTTATGAAGCTGATGACACAGTGTCTCAATTTGTGCATGGGAGACCTTTCTATTTACAGTGGTATGTGATAAATGCTTTTTCCTTAGCTCCTCAAATTCTGAATGCTTTTAATTTCAAATATTTTTAAATGTCTGAAATATATTTTAAAAATAAAGAGTTAAATGGCTAGGACACTTCATAGTTCCCTTAGTTCTAAGTTCATAGTTAGGAATTTCTAGGGGGGGGGGGGATCTTAAAATCTCTAGAATCCTTTTGTTTCAGCAGAAGTTGCAGAGAAAACAGATTTGACTCATATGCTCTTCAACTGTCCCCTCAGCCGTAACCCATTTTCACTGAATAGCCAGAGGAGAGCTTAGCCCAGGAGGCCTATGCGCTGAATCAGATGAATTCCAAAAGACCAACCCTGAGATTGGGCTTGGGCAATAATTCTGATCCAGAGGCCATGAGGAGACTTGGGTAACGTCCATACAAGACTCCATGAAAGTGAACAAAAGCCTCCTCTTTGCTCATGTCTTTCATCACAGACCGGAAGGTTGTCTACCGAATAGAATGGACTTGCCTAAATACACTACATGGAAACTGATGTTCTCCCTCCTCCTCTCACCCCTCCTTAGAGGTTTAGGAGGTCAGGCTTCAAGCAGCATCCATGGGCATAAATGTCAAGAGTACAAAGAATTCAGTAGTATAGTGACAATGTCAAAGAGCACCAACCATAGTTGGTTGGTTGTTTTTATACGTATGGTGATATAGACTGTGAGCAATTTCAGGCAAGGTCTTGTATCTTGGTCACCTCTTTGTCCCTTGTACAGTGCCTGGCACAAAGCAAATGCTTAATAAATAGTTATTAAATAAATTCCTAAGCTAATACTTTGTTTTTATTTTTTATTTAATTCGGTCAGTATAAAACCATTCCTTGAGCACCTTTTAGGTACCAGATACTGTACAAAGCTGTGAACAGACAGACATGAATCCCTCCTCACACCTTCTAGTCTAATTGAAATTGGTGAAGTAACTTACACTCCTGATTATTAACACTATTGTTGTAACACTGGGGATGAACAACACTACTGCTGAGCCACTATTTCCTCACATACAACTTAATGGTTGAACAAAATTACCTATTGAAAGATGATTCGGAGGCCAAAAACCAGGTGACACAGGCTTTATTAGAGGAAAGACCTGCTGGGCTGTCTTGCAAAGAGAGAACAGCAGCCCGTCTTTTAAGGAGAATGAGGAAGGAGAATGAGGAAGGCACAGGGCTTGGGGTACTTGGCAAAGAGCTGGTTGGTTAGTCCATGTATATGTCCATACAAGGTGTTCCTTCCGGGTTGGGGCCATATCATATTTATAGTCAGTCATCGCCATTCCAGGGACGGGTGGGCTTAGTAATCACATTCCAGGGAAAGGTGCGTCTATCACCTATTCTATAAAATTATCTAAATTATGAAATTATTGTGAAGTATGAAACATATCAAGCATTATATAAATTAAGTTTTAAGATTGTAAAATTATTGTTTTAATTTGAATACTGCCAAAAATAGATGTTCTCTAGTCTCAAAGCAATTTAGTCTCTCAAATGGACACATGCACAGCATTATGTAAAACACAAAGAATTTAGCAATTCTAGCATTGTTGTATTTTTAAACTAGATCTCTATTGTTTAATGTAACTTCCTTGAGAATGCAACATTTGATGTTTGGTATCTTCTATAAGATCTAACACTTTTCAAAAAAAATAGTATTCAGCAAATGAATTCATACAATGGAAACAACTTAAGAACAACCAAGGATTCTAACCTGAATGACATTTAGGAGATTCAAAAACCCCATAAAATTATATGCAAAACTGTGGGTCTGAAGGCCACTTGGTATAATTCTTTGGTTTTATCTGATTCTCAATGAGTTCTACTATCCAAAATAGTTTTCTTCACTCAGTGTGCAGCAATTGAATATCAACTACTTGCCAGGCATTGTTCCATGATTCAGACTTAGAATCTAAAATATTTTTTATAAATAATGAATGTTAATTGCATCAAATTTTTACAGAATCTGCTTTCTCAAATTCACACCATTAAAATTAATGCATATTCTACTGAACATATTTACATTCTAAATCAGTGCTAGATACCATGAAGTCATTTACTATATTTGCTGGTAAAATGTACATTAGAAATATATTCTTATTTGGCTTCATGAAAAAGGCTTCAAGATGACAGAACTGATGGGGCTTGAATGAATAATATACATATATATGTCTAAACATATATGTGTATATACACACACACATACATATAATTTAAGAAATCTCTAGTGAATCATAACGCTCACACTGTTTAAACCATCTTTCATTCGCCAACTATCTTACACCACAGCTGGGTTTCTATTTATTCCTAACAATAACAATAAAGCTGTTGTCCTTTAAAAAGAATGATGACACATTTAAAAAATTCATAAAATTGCTTTGTAATCAGTTTTCTCAGGGACTTTTCATTGACGGAAATAAACAGCTTTCAAATGCTCCAGATTTTTTAAATCTCGAGAAAACCTTTAAAATTTAATGACAATTTTTTCCCTTTGGAAATTAAGCATCTCCTATCAATAGTCAATATTTATCTGAAGAGCTATTTAAATACTCTGAATAACATTTTTACCTTTGAGAATGACTGCTATACTCTTGTCACAAACATATAGAAAAGAGCATTTTTCCAGAGATAGGCATAGCACACTGAAAGACTAAAATTCCGCAAATGTTCACTTTATAATGTGACAATTTCTATGTAGCATAAAGTTACTGTGTCGAAAAATGGTTACCTTATATGAATTAGCTAATTCCGATATTCTATCAGAACTGAATTGCAATTAGTGATAGTGGCCAGGAGATGGCAGAGTCTCATTTTCTAAGATTTATTTCATTGGCCTTTGTATGATTCATAACGTTCACTTTAAAGAGAAATGTTTTATCAATGGCACTGTTATCACAAATGACAGATACGAATGAAAAATAAGACATTCAGAAAAAATAAGGAATTTAAATTTCTCAAAAGTTTTACTTATTACTAATCATTTATATGTGAATAAAATATTTTAAAATACTTTGAATAACTTTTTCTCTCTCCAGTGTACAAGGAACAGAAGGAAAGAAAAAGTTTAAAACAATAATTATTTAGATGTATCTCAATTTTTCAATTCTTCCTTTGGTTAATTTTATATAATGCTGGATTGTTTTATACTTACAAATGTACTTTACAACTATAAACTCCAGTTTTCAATAAAATGAAAACAAGTACAGTTTTAAAATAGAAATTCAGCAATGTATATTTTAGGGAGAAAATGTGTTAGTTTAAAATAAAAGTATTTCTTGAAATGGCTTTATTCAAGGCACATACAATGTTTAAATGTTTCTTTCACTTAATATAAAGAAGTCTTTAAATCTCAAGTTTATTATATTGCTCTTAAAAAATAGCATCTTTAAGGCCTGGTAATCCACTCACCTACATAGTGAGCACATTAACAGATGTGGATGTGGGTGTAGGTGTGGGATTGCATTGCCTGCCTTCTAGAAATGCCTCAGAAAGGGAGAACGGGCGGGTGTGTTACAGATTGTCCTGGGTCAGCCTGGAGCACAGTCTGCTGCCAGTTACAGAGTCTTTACTGGGATGGTGGGAAGCATCCCGAATCATCCCCGAAAAGGCATAATCCAAAGCTGGGTGAAAAGGCAAAGCTGGTACCAACCCAGGAGTGAGGTAGGGAGACATGAAACCAGGTAGCAGCCCTCTTCCTGGAGAGGAATACGCCAGCCGTAATGGACTGATACCTAGTCTAGGACTTAAGCTGTAGAGACTTGAATCACGTCCATAGGAAGCAGAACTGGTTTGAAGGGGAGAGAAGGCTGATTTATTCCCTAGAGTTCCAAAACCAATTCCAGCTAAACTAAAGTTTGAAGCTCTCTGGAAAGCTGCATTTCCCAGTTCTCCTGAGCTCGCGAGGTCCCCGCTGTCTGGTTGGTGTTCTTTCCCGTTGAGGACCTGTTCGATAGCTTGGACCACATCCCCTTTGCAGAACTGCAGAATGCCCTCCAGCCGGCTGCGCCTGTAACTGGGGAAGATCTTGGTAAGGATGTCAAGGGGATCTCTTGGTCTAGAGGACACGGTGCGAAGTCTGGATCGGGGAGCAGTGAAGTTCTTGGCCCACTCACTTTCATTTCCTGATTCCAGATCAGAGGATGAGAGAGACCTGGGACTCTCTTCACCTCCTGATTGCTCCCCAGGGTGAGGAGACACAACGCTATCCTCCTTGGTTGAGTTTTCTGAAACAGATGACCTAAGATTGTGTTTTCCAATGACACCAACAGGCTTAGGAGATGATTCCAGGGTAAGTTGATGAGGGTTGGAGACTGGTTCTTTTTGTCCATTCTGGTATGAGTCACATTTACTCTCTTTGTGTTCTGGGGGAAAAGAAAAAAAAGAGGAATCAAATAAGGAAAAACTTCCCAGAACATCGTGCTGCCTACTCAAAAACAATGCTGGATAGAATAATTCATTCCCTCATAGTATTAGTAATACTTATTCACTGTAAGAAATTTTAATGAATAAGAATTTTTAAAGCTTATTTGGAAATGCCAATGTTGGAATAGTGGGAAAATGCTATTTATTATGCCATTTCAAGATCACAAAATTAAATAATACATATATTCAGTAGTTATTTAGGAACCAGAAATGAGAGTCCATTGCTATCCCAAATTGTTAATGTAACACCCAATATCGCACACTGGCAATTTGAAGTTTTCGTAAATGTCACTTAAGTTTTGCTGTTATCCAAGTGAGTCTTCTTTTCACAATGACGTGATGCAAAAAGAACTGAGTAAAATAATTATGTTTTAGATAAGAAGTCAAAAGAAGAAGCAACCTGAGTATGAAAATGAATATTCTATTTAATCATTAATGCTACATTTCTACAATTGGTTTTTAATGCTCACATTAGCAAGTTTCAACTAAATTACCTGAATAATGTGGGAAAATAATAAAATTGTTTACTCCATTTCAAATCTAAACCAATAATAATGACCGCTGTACCAATCTCAAGTCACACCAGTCACACACCTCATTTTAGTGAGAGGTGATACAGAGTTGGTATTTTTTATAATCCTCTGCGAAATACAGGCTTTCCTTTTCAATCCTATGAAAATATGGAGAAAAGAGATTACAGTCAAATTGTTTCTAAAAGAAAATTAGAAACAGCACTATTGCACTATTGTAATCTGTATGGACCTTCAAAGTGTGTGATAAAAATAATATATTAAGTATTTATTTCAAATCTCAACACCCTTGTAATCTTAAGGGAAATTTTCCAAAAAATATTTTTACAGAGCAATCTGATTTTTCTACCTCAACTGGTTGAGCATGAATATTAATAAAACAAGAATATCTTTAGGAAAATAATAATGCATATATTCACTAAGTAACTTTTATTTTGGTTTATACTATAGACATATTTTATCTCATTTCCATTTTCAAAGAGTAAATTGTCAAATGGGATACTCAGAAAATTTCAGTCAAACTTTCTTATTCTACTTTCTTACGAATGCAACAAAACAAATATTGCCTAAAGCAGTGATTTGCAACCGTGATTTGCAAAACTCCTATGTTTTCTCAAGGAGAGGTCCTACATTCTAAAATAATATCTACGATTTATTTTAAAATTAAAGTCAGTGCACAATTGAAAATTTTGATCACTAAAATGCTGTCATTACATCAAACATTTAACAAAAGAAGGATGTTTCTCCTATAAAATTTCAACAACTCTAATATTGTCAACTTTAAATAAAACAATAAAATTCTTTTGATGTAATTCTGCCATGTGGAGAGAGATTGGCATTGGTCTGCCATTCCATTTTATTTTCAAGGATGATTCACTAAATATAGCCCCCTGAACATGTAAGGCCTCAAAATTTCACCTCTAAAGCAATTTATATGTATACATATATATGTTGTTATTACATTGTACTTATGGAGTATAATATAATGTAATAAAATAGGGATTGCATGAAACCATCTAGAAAATAAGGTGTCTTTAAAATACTGTGATATCATTTATATCATCTCTCTGTTCTTTCAACTCCTATTGCTCTTTTTACCTCTTTGCTTTTATCATTGTATATTATGTCTTATAGTTTTTGGATGTGTATAGTTTTCCTCATTTTGAATATAAGGTCCTTTTGTGTAGGGAAATCTTTATTCCCCTCTGAATCACTGTTAGTCTTTGTCTCATGAATGAGTAAATGAAGTGCCTTCCCACAGTTCATGGATATTGTGTAAGAAGAGGCAGTTTAGAAGAGCCGTGAAACTCGTCTTCCAAAAAAGGGGTCAACTGAGCCAAAGAATAAAATAACGTAATTGACCCTATGGAACAGAACACTTTGGGACCCCTCCAAGGAAAATACATCCATCAGTATGCAGCAGAGGTTTGTCAGCCAGATCCCACTGTCAATTTAATTTGTAGAATTTTAACTGTTACTTCTTTTTTATAGTAGTTTTGTTTAATAACTCTGCTCTTCAGCCCTCTTTGATTTTTCACAAGAAATGTTTAAAGTCTATTTTGTCTGCTGAAATAAACTAAAACATGGGCAAAAAATGGCATAGGTGAAAAAATCATATATGCCTTATGTAAATACAGAAATAGTTTTTTATCAAAAGCACATCCTGTGACATAAGATCTGCAGTTTTCATAATCTGGGAACGTTTTCTAATTAACAACTTACTGGATCGTTATCGTACAATTTCATATAATACAACTTGTCTTGGATTTATAAAAAAAAGTACTGGTGACATTTTCACTGCTAGTGGGCCCTGTGGAGGATTATGAAATTCACTAAAATACAGTGTGATTTACATTAGCAGGAAAAGTTAATTTGGAATAACCCTAGTCAAATGTAGATATGCATGTATGTGTGTGTGTGTGTGTGTGTGTGTGTGTGTGTGTATCCTAACGCAGTGTATTAAAGTTATTTGTAGCTGATAAGTAAGAAAAAAATAATTAAAACTCCTTGGGTAAGAAATCCCTAATATTGGACTTTGAAATTCTTATCTGTGTTTTCACACGGTGGAGAAGTGAAATTTTTTCCCCTATAAGAAGAGCTGAAACTTCAAATATTAGAACATTTTACACTTTAGGAGGCTGACAAAAGAGGATTGGGGTGGAATGCTTAAACATTTTGAAGAGACTGGGATGAAAAGAGGCTTTGGTGGATGTCAGTCTCTTCCCCACTTCTGGCTGGCTCCAGAAATTTGCCCCAAAGGTTAGGAACCTACTCTCAACTATCAGTGAGTTTCCCACACAAGATCAGAAGGCTGACTCTGGTTTTATAGCTGAAAACAGTGCGGATCAAGCTCAAAACGCAGCCCCTTTCACTAAGCTTTTCACTCAATGACTACTCACACCAAGTCACAGAACCTGGGGCACAAACTCCATTCCTAACCTAAGCTGCTCATCTTATTACCCTTCACTTTTTTCATTATCTTATCCTATCGCCTAAACTCAGCAGTGGTTCTCAACCTGTGGGTCGCGACCCCTTTGGGGGTCAAAAGGACCCTTTCACAGGGGTCGCCTAAGACCATCGTAAAACACATATATAATTACATATTGTTTTTGTGATTAATCACTATGCTTTAATTATGTTCAATTTGTAACAATGAAATTGCGGGTCACCACAACATGAGGAACTGTATTAAAGGGTCGCGGCATTAGGAAGGTTGAGAACCACTGGAAGGAACTGAAAGCTTTTCCAAAGTGAATGTGATGGGTCTCAGCCACCCTCATTCACGTCCCTATTGCAGAGCAGTTTTCCAGAACTTAGTGCTTCTTTTAAACAACTTTTAAAAATATATTTTTAATTGATTCAGAGAGGAAGGGAGAAGGAGAGAGAGAGAGAGAGAGAGAGAGAGAGAGAGAGAGAGAGAGAGAAACATCAATAATGAGAGGATGATGAATCGGCTGCCCAAAACCTGGGCATGTGCCCTTGACCACGAATTGCACGGTGACCTCCTGGTTCATAGGTCGAGGCTCCACCACTGAGCCACTGGCTGAGCTTTTTAAACAACTTTTATTGTCCGCCTCCAGGGCAAGGCTGCTTGTTTCACAAGCTTTCTCTCGGGAACAATCATTTTCTTTTGCAAAGAGGAAAAGAAAGACCAACTCACCTTGCTTTCCCTCCGTGGAATCTGGCTGGAAACCCTGGAAAGCAGGGGTCGCCAGCCCACGAGCGCGTCTCAAGGCGTCCGGTCCCAGCGCAGCCACCTCCGCAGGGACGCTCGCCTCCTGGCGGTCCTCGGTTCCGCTGCCGCCTCCCGAGGTCCGACCCCCGGGCCCCGAGGGCGAGGGTCCGGAGTACAGGAGCCTCTGCAGCCCCCCGGCCTCGCTCTCCTCCTGGGCCTGCTGCCGGCGCAGCGCCACCTGGGCGGCCATGACGCGCTGGCGCTCGGCGATCAGGGTGCACTTGGCACAAGCGCAGTCCCGCCAGCGGCAGAAGCGCTTGTGGCCCTTGAGCGCCGAGACCACGCCGTGATTGCGGCAGCGGGCGCACTTGGGGGTTCCGCGGGTAGCCGCAGCCCAGCGCGCCCACCGCCCCGCTCCAGCCCGCGCGCCGGCCGGGAGGCTGCGCTGCCCGCGGGGGAGGCGGCGGCGGCGGCCCGCAGGAACAGGCTGGGCGGCCGCAGGAAAGTTGGAGGGAGCGGGATCCCCGGCGGCGGAGGGGCCGGGGCCACCAGCCCCGGGGCCGGGCGGGGTCCGCCGCTGCCGCTGCCGTCTCGGCTCCCGCACGGTGACCGCTCCATTCCCAAGAAGTGTGGGCGCGGGGTCGGCCCCGGGAAGTGCGCTCGCTGCCCGCAACTAACCCTGCGGGGGTGCGGGGATCGGGGCGACGGCCGTGGTCCCGCCGCCTCCCCCCGGCCCACGGACAAAGTTTGGTACAATCGCCGCGGTGAGCTGGGGACCGCCGTTCCCAGGAGCTGGCGCCTCTAAGAGGTGCAGGTGCCCAGTGCGCTTCTGAGAGCCCGGGCGCAACGCTAAGGTCCCAGCGCTCCGGAGCCTGAGCCGGAGGGAAGCTCCAAGAGGCTACCCCCGCCCACCGGGCCTTCGGGCCAAGCTCCGAGCCTGGAGCCCAAGGCCAGGGGCGGAGAGTGGGACCTTCTGGGAGGAGGGGCAACAGGAGACACAAGAAACCCTCCTGGTGGGATGCCCATGGCCTTTCCCCAAAGAAGCCCTTTTGCACTTGCTTCCCCATGAATTCCTCAGTGTTTGTATTTGTGAAACAGTCTTCGAATCCTTTCCCATGCCTCTTACTGCCCTTCTGAAATTAAGCAGTAGTAGTAAATTCTCCTTTCCCCAAACTAGAACAAGTACTGCAAACATGTATATGGAAACCAAAAAAAGACCCCGAACAGCCGCAGCAATCTTGAAGCAAGTGTGAAGGTCTGAATGTGGAATTCTTTCCTGTCCTTTTCCCGGATGAAGTCTCCAGGATGGCAGCGTGGGCAGCTTTCATGAGGAAGCACGGCTCCACCGGCTGCAAATGTTACCCACCTGAAAGCTGCTTTACGTTAAGTAGGTCTCAGGGCTACCTCAAAACAAGGGATAATGAAGGGGATGAATTCACATCCAGATTCTTCTGCATTTTGTTTATTAACACGTGCAAATTTGGATTCTACGTATTATTAAATTTTGAAACACTCCCTCCCAAAGAAGCCTATATGAACTTCTTATCTGGAACTATTTATGAACAATTGGGTTAAAGCTGTCTCAAACATACTTCACATTTCTGTTGTACAGTCTCGGGGAAGGTCCTTTAGACCATTCTTTAAGAACGCATTCTTGAAATATGCACTTAATGCCTTTAATTGCAAGAGAAGATCATACTGCTTTAAACTAAAGAGCATTTGAGGTAGAAACTTCAAGAGCGTTTGCTCTTAATGGAAAGGAGAGTCAGGGCTTTCTCATTCTTCAAGATCATATTCAACTGCCTTGACGGACAATGCGTATTCTAGCCCTAAGATGGAAAGTAATAATGACATTTTTCCCATTCCACCTATTGGCATCCAGTGTCCAGGGAAGACACTGCTAATCAATCTGAGCTCTCTCCTCCGGGCCACGCCACATCGTCACTACCATCACCACCCGCCCATATCCACAAGTGCTAGCCTGTCATTGAGGTTTTCTCCCCTAAGCATTGGAACCACCTAGGACACTTTTAAATGATATAGGCACTCCTGTCCAGGTATTCTGATTCTTTTGGTCTAAGTATTTTGGGGGTTTTGTTTTTTAGGGTTTTTTTTTATTTTTAATGACTTCTTTAAAAAATGTATCTTTATTGATGAAAGTATTAGATATCCCTCTTTTTCCCCATTGACCCCCTCCACCCCTCACCCTCCCAGGCTTTCACCACACTATGTCTGTGTCCATGGATTATGCATATAACTTCTTGGGTTAATCTCTTCCCAAACCCCATCTACCCCCACCCCTCTGAGATTGGTCAGTCTGTGCCATTTCTATATCTCTGGACCTATTTTCTTCATCAGTTTATTTTGTCCATTAGATTCCACCCATGAGTGAGATCATGTGATACTTGTCTTTCTCTGACTGGCTTATTTCACTTAGCATAATAGTCTCCAGGTCTCTCCATGCTGTCTCAAAAGGTAAGAGATTCTTCTTTATTACAGCTACATAGTATTCCATTGTGTAAATGTACCACAGCTTTTTTATCCACTCATCTACTGATGGGCCCTTGGGATGTTTCCAGATCTTAGCTATTGTAAATTGCACTGCTATGAACATAGGGGTGCATACATTCTTTCTCATTGGTGTTTCAGGATTCTTAGGATATATTCCTAGAAGTGGGATCACTGGGTCAAATGGCAGTTCCATTTTTAATTTTTTGAGGAATTTCCATACTGTTTTCATTAGTGGCTGCACCAGTCAGCATTCCCACCAGCAGTGTACTAGCATTTCTGCTACACTATCGCCAGCACTTGTTATTTGTTGATTTGTTGATGGTGACCATTCCAGCAGGTGTGAGGCGATACTTCCTTGTCCTCTTAATTTGCATCTCTTTGATGATTAGTGGCTTTGAGTAGTTTTTCATATGCCTCTTGGCCATCTGTATGTCCACTTTGGAGAAGTGTCCATTAGGTCCTTTGACCATTTTTAATTATTGTATTGTTTGTCTTCCTTTTGTTAACTCATATGAGTTCTTTATATATTTTGGGCATAACCCCTCATCAGATATATCATTGGCAAATAAGCTTCCCCATACAGTGGGCTCCCTTTTCATTCTGTTGATGGTTCCTTTTGCTGTGCAGAAGCTTTTTATTTTGATGTAGTCCCGTTGGTTTATTTTCTCCTTTGTTTCCCTTGCCCTAGGAGATGTATCAACAAACATATGCTATGAAAGATATCTGAGATTTTGCTGCCTATGCTTTCTTCTAAGATTTTTATGGTTTCAGGGCTTACATTTAAGTCTTCTATCCATTTTCAGTTTATTCTTATGTATGGTATAAGTTGGTAGTCCAGTTTCATTTTTTTGCATGTATCTGTCCAATTTTCTCAACACCATTTATTAAAGAGACTGTCTTTACTCCATTGTAAGTTGTTGCCTCCTTTGTCAAATATTAATTGAGTGTGATAGGTTGGGCCGATTTCTGGGTTCTCTGTTCTGCTCCATTGATCTGTCCATGTGCCAGTACCAGGTTGCTTTGATTACAGTATCTTTGTACTATAACTTGATTGCTGTTATTGTGATCCCTCCAACTTTGATCTTTCTCAATATTGCTGTGGCTATTCGGGGTCTTTTTTGGTTCCATATAAATTTTTGGAGTATTTGTTCTAGATCTGTGAAAGATGGCAAGTGATACTGGTTTTCACTTTTGACTTTGATCCATACCTTACACAACTTACAAAGAAGTGAAAATAATTTTAAGTGAATATGTTTAAGTAAAATGTACCGATTTAAATGAAAAATGATAAAATGTATGAAAGGCTGAAAACTAATAAACTTTGCTAACAAAAAAATAAATATCTCAATAAATGAAGAGATATAGTGTGTTCATGGTGAGGAGACTCAACATTGTTAAGAACACGATTATACCTAAGTTGATCTATAAATCACTTCAGTCTCAAAATTCTATCAGACTTTTCAGAATAAATTGTCAAATCCATTCTAAAATTCGTGTGGAAATGCAAGGGAAGGGCCTAAAATAGCCAAAACATCTTTGAAAAAGGGTAAAGTTGCAAGGCTAACAATATCTTATTTTGCAAGTAATTACAAAGTTACAGTAATAAAAACAGTGTAGTATTGGTGAAAAGACAGAAAAAATCTACCAATGTGACAGAATAGAGAGTTTAAAAATAGACAACCAATTTTAAACAAAGGTGCAAAGACAATTCAGTGGTAAAAGAATAATTTTTTTCCTAACAATTTTTTCTGGAACAATTGGACATTTGTATGTAAAAAAAAAATGTTGACTTTGATCCATACCTTACACAACTTACAAACACTGACTCAAAATGGATTACAAACCTAAATGTAAGTCATAAAACCATATAACATAGGATAACAAGTTTGTGATCTTGGGTTATGCAAAGATTTCTTAGATACAACAACGAAAGTATGATCCCCAAAAAGAACAAATTGATAAATTATAATTTATAAGAATTAAATGCTTCTTTTCTTCAGAAGACACAGTTCATAGACTGAAACATCATACCATTGACTGAAAGAAAAGAATTGTAATACACATATCTGATGAAGGCCCTATATACATAATATATTAAGAAAGTTTGAAACTCAAAAGAAAAAAAATACATAATATATTAAGAAATTAAAAGATTTGAAGAAGTATGTAACCCAATTTTTTAAAAAGAGCAAAAGATTTGAAGAAGTATGTCACCAGAAATTATATATACATATATATAGTAAAGAAGCACAAGATGCTGAACATCATTAGTCACTAGGGAAATGCAAGTTAAACCATACCATGAACTACTACTACACATCTGTTAGAGTGACTATAATTTAAACGATTGGCCATACAAAATATTGGCAAGAATGTGGAGCAGCTAGGACTCTTGCACACCCCTGCTGGAAATGTCAGGCAGTCCAACCACCTTGGAAGCCAGTTGAGTGTCTTAAAAAGCTAAACATGCACGTTCCCAGTCATTCCATAAATAAAGCAAACGTCCATACAAAGCAGCAAACTGGAGAAACCCAAACAACCATCAACAGTTAATATAAGCACACAATGGAATACTTCTTGGCAACAAACAAAAGTACATGGCTACATGCTACACATGAATAAACCTAAAAATCATTATTCTGGAAGGCAGAAGCCAGGTAAAAATGAGTGTGTACTCTATGATATCATTTAGTATATAAAATACTAGGAATTTATAGTGACAGAAAACACATCAGTGGTCCCTAGGAACAGGTTTTGGAAGGACAGTGAAAGATGGGCAGGAAGAATCAAGAATCAAAACTTTTTTTGGAAGTGATGAATACATTCTTTAATTGTGATAATGATTTTACTTGTATATATGTCAAAATGTATCAAATTGTGTACATTAAATATGTGCAGATTGTTGTATGTCAATTATACCATAACTAGAGGCCCAGTGCAAGAAATTCATGCACAGGTAGGGTCCCTAGTGGCCACCACAGCCAGCTGGGGCCTCCCTTCCCCCAGCTGCCTGCCACCTGCCACCACCGCCGCCAGCTGGGGCCTCCCTTCCCCCAGCTGCCTGCCACCTGCCACCACCGCCGCCAGCTGGGGCCTCCCTCGCACCCACCTTGGTTTGGCACCACCCACTCACCTGTTCCACCATCCCGCCACGGTCCCGCTCTTTTCAGGGCCCATTAGGGCTGGCAGTGCCTCCACTGCAGCCTGCTGCCAGTACCATGTCGCCGAAGCCTGCCATGTTCCACGCCACCCCCTGATGGTCAGTGCACGTCTAACTCCCAGTTGG
>NW_005871319.1:1715397-1765286 GCF_000147115.1 Myotis lucifugus
CCTGCTGTTCTGGCCACCCCTAACTGTCCTCCCCTTCAGGCCTGATCACCCCCAATTGTCCTCCCCTGCTGGCCATCTTGTGGTGGCCATCTTTGACCACATGGGGGCAGCCATCTTGTGTGTTGGAGTGATGGTCAATTTACATATTACCTCTTTATTATATAGCATACACTAGAGGCCCGATGCACAAAAATTTGTACAAGAGTAGGCCTTCCTTCCCCTGGCTGCTGGCACCGGCTTCCCTCCAGCACCCAGGACCCGGGCTTCCCTCCTCCAGTCTGCCTGCAGGCACCCGGGACCCCAGCTGGCTTCCCCTGGACTGCCCTCAGGCATCTGGGACCCAGGCTGGCTTCCCTCAAGCCCTGGCTTTGTCAGGAAGGATGTCAGGAATGACGGCCAGAAGATGTCCAGTCTAATTAGCATATTACCCTTTTATTATTATAGATATAAAACCCTAATATGCAAACAGACCGAACAGCAGAACAACTGAACAACTGGTCACTATGACATGCGCTGACCACCAGGGGCGCATGAGGACCATGTTGGGCATCGGTAGCAGGCGGCAGAGCATGGAACATGGTGGGCGTGGGCAGCAGGTGGCAGAGCGCAGAACCTGGGTGTCGGCTATGGCAGGATGGTGGAGCAGGTGTGCAGAGGCACCAGACCAAGGCGGGCGCCAGTCACTGTCATTGGGGCGAGCCTCTGGTGGTTACTGAAAATTCTTTGCTTCCATGTGCCGTGGTCCCACCCGGCGCTCGCACCTACTGCCGGTGCCGGTCCCACTCGCACCCACTATTGGCACCCAGTGCTAGCCCTGATTGCTCGGTGCCGTCAGCAGCTGCTGGCCCTGATCGCCCCTCAGGGCTTCTCCACCTCCCCCTGCTTTTTTGTTGGTTCACTGTACCAACCACTCAGCACAGAAAAGGAAAAGTGCAAATCAGCAATCATAAGTATAGGCCTGGCTCTTGTCGTAACTAAGATCTTGGGTAAAACATTTATCCTCTCAGCTTCACTTCTCCCATAGGCAAATGAAAACATTAAGTCATCTCCAAGGAGAAGTCCAAGATTGTGGACCATTTCTTTTGCCAAACCTAGTCTGAAGTTATTTTCATGGATGTTCTCAATCTCTAAAGAACCCCATTAGTACCCCCACTAAGACTCAGTCAAAGCACCTTTCCTGCTGGAAGAATATCCTTGCTAACCTGGTAAAGTGGAAGTGTGGGTACTTACTTGGCCAGAGGGCTTTGGCAAGAGGACTGGGGAGTTGGAAGGACAGGGTCTAAATTGCCTATTTGTTCATGCATAAACATATATAATTCACTCCATGGCTTCAGTATACACGTGAGCACACTTTGTATATTCCTACTCCAAGACTTCCCAGAGCCATACTGTTTGCTAATACTATGTTTTGATAGTTTTGAGGAGAAAGTTTGAACTGTTTCTCTGGGGTTCTTCAAAGGCATTGATTACCATCATGATTGAGAGGCTACAGTCTGCAGAGTAACATGAATTTCACCCCGTGGACTGCTCTCATCAAATGGCCAGGCACCCCAGGTCGGGAAGAGTGAGGCCTCCTCAGAACATAGCCTTTCCTGGAGTATGATTGGGGAACGATGGACATGTTTGGTGGTATATATCATCAGCCAAGAAGTGTCCCTCCACCAAAACCAATATTCCTGAGAATACCCTGCTGCTAGGGAGAGATCATTCATTATACAAGACATGTAACTAACCACAGCATGTGCATCTTGGGAAATAGGACTCCCTTACAAGACACCATCTCTGATCCCTTTCTCTGGGAGGGCAACAAGCCAGTTGGAGAATGTATACATTGTTCCCCCACAACCAAGGGGACACCGATTGCAACAGGGAGCAGCACGTGTTCTTTTGTGGCTTTAAGAGCTCTTTTCATACCAGTGGACGATGCTTACCTAGAATCGTAAGAAACGAACAAAGACAGGGAACAGAGAAGTACCTATTTTTCTAATAACCATTTCTACATGCCCGCACATAGTAAACATTCAACACATCTTTGGAAATAAGTAAAGAATAGATGCCACAGGACTTACTTGTGAGTTGGCTGAATAGTCACTAATATCACATTACTTCTTTGTATTCTAAAATTTTTGAGAAGTAATTTCCAGTTCACTTAAAATTAATCCTTTCCTGTCTTACCTCCCTAATGTTTACATAAGCTGGAGTGTGATTTCTTTTTTAAGTCTGGTTTACTGTTTCCTTTGTTTTCTTTACCTTTAATACTAAATAAGGTATTTTATGACCATTTGTTCTTAAAGAAAAAGTCTTGTGAAATTCTACTAGTAGTTATACTTTTCATGCCACTGTAACTGTATTCTAGTATTTTTCAAAATGTTTAGATCTAAGCACACATAGTTGCTTATGGGCGTGATGGATTAATATGTCAGTATATTTGCTTCTAATCTTTTTTCTGCATATAAAAAAGTTATGTATATAATACTTTTAACTTAATATTGTGATACATTTCCTATTTTTTGCTTTTTGCAAACATAAGCTCTAATAGCTATATAATGTTTCATTATTTAGCCATACAATAATTACTTAATTCTTCTAGTTTAGGGCATTTATAATGTTTCATTTTCTCCCTGTTTTAAATAATAAATAAATAAATAAATATGTGAGCATTAAGTGGTTTCTATATTTCAAATGATCTCTTTAGAATAAACTCCTATAAATAAAAGTACTTAATTAAAAGTTGTTGATATTTTTAAATATTTGGATTTATGTTAACAACTTTTCTTCCCGAAGAGATCATATGAATTTGAAGTTTAATATACAATTCATTTCATCATCATCTCATGTTTTCTTTCTTTTTCTTTTAAATGGCAGTGGCTTTCTTATTAGGAAATTGATGCTGCTTTCTCCTGAAATAACAGTGATAATCCAGAATTCCATTAGGAAAAGAATTCCCCTCAAGGTTTCAGTTCATAGAAAGATAATCATTATTTTGCAAATCTCTGATTGAATATGATTGGGGGAATTGAAGCAAAACTGGCTTAACGCTCTAATCATTGTAACATACTCTGATGGTTCTTTGAGTAAATTACACAGCCTTTTGTGAACTTGCTGATTTAAACAATTCCTCATAAAGGAGTGCTGTTGACTTAAAGACTATAACAAGAAACCTTGCTGCCAATGTGGTTAATTCCGTAAGCACATGTTCAAAAGCTATGCTCTATTTCATTTACTCTAATGGACCTAAGTCTGCCGTGTAATAGGGCTCAGAACTTCTGAAACTCCTGTTTTGTTTAACTCCTGGGATATTTAAAGTAATTTATGCTTAGGGATTGAGATAAGCTTTGTAGTTTGTCATACACTGAATGGAACCCACCGTCATAAATTAACGTTTATGTTAAACATTTCCTCATAATTCAGTCCTCACACAGACAACAACAGTTTCACTCAGGGCGTATGTGAAAGCCCTTTATGTGGCTGTTAGAGATCTTAGCAGAATGAATATCACATATTAAACACTGAAGCGTTTTAGTAAGAAGTTTAATGTAAAAAATGCATCCTGGGTAAGTTCATTAAAAAGAAAACACAATAGCCATTATCAATAGATTTACCTAATAAAATATTACCATTTTAAAGGATCCTCTACATATGGACATCTCTCTCATTATTACAGCTACTTTTTAAGAGCTGGTTATTGTACATAATACACCATGCTTGCGCTTTATATATATTATGTCATTTAATCCTCATAATCACTTTATGGAGGCAAATTATATTATCCTGATTTTTAAATATATTTTACTGATTTTTTTAAAGAGAAGAAGGGAGAGGGATAGAGAGTCAGAAACATCGATGAGAGAGAAACATCGATCAGCTGCCTCCTGTATGCCCCCTACTGGGGATGTGCCAGCAACCAAGGTACACGCCCTTGACTGGAATAGAACCTGGGACCCTTCAGTCTGCAGGCTGATGCTCCATCCACAGAGCCAAACCCGGTCAGAGCTTATCCTGATTTTTTAAAATGAAAATGAAAAAAAGTTCCAAAGAGAAGAAGCCCTCAAGGTAGTCTAATATTTCAATTCCTACACTCCTGCTTCTCCCCAGAAGCCAGGCTGGCTTCCACTACAGAGCAGGCTCAGAGGGCCCTGGCATGCAGTTGTTCAGGAGATAGTTATCCAAAAGGATGCTTATTGGCTGACTCATTAGCCATCTTAAAAATGCATCTGTTCTTTCACTTAACAACAATGCCATTTTTTAAAAAGAAGGTATGAAGAAAAATAATAAAGAGAAATTAAAATTCCCATATTTTGCATATGTTCTTTTAATTTAGTGAAGTTAAATGATGGTTTTTTGCTGTTTTCCCGTTCTTACCATTTCCTACCATGTAACAGTAAGACAGAAATGAAGGCATAAAATTTTTTTTTATATTTTTATGCTACTAGAAACTTAAAACATGTCTTCCTTTTACTCTCAAGCATACCCAAGTCAGAGTTGGTACTAAATTTTACTCCTTTCAAAGCCTGACATTTAATGCAAAGGTAGCTTTTCCCTCTCAAGGTAATTGTTGTGAGACCCTGCCATTTGGCATTAGAAACATACTTCAAGGCTTTCACAAAGTAAAAATTTACAAAAGATAAGTTTTATATACCCATTTGGAAAGCAAAAGAGTTAACTTTAAAAAAAATGATACATTTTAATGTGTTAGTTCCTACTGTGTTTCATTGATTGAACACAAACAAGATATGAAAATCAATTCACCAAATATCCTCAAAACCCTATGTGTTCATGAAGAATTGCCACAGCACCTAGAAAACAATTTTCTGTTCATTATTGTTATAAAAATGATGAAATTGACATTGAAAAGTATTAGACATTCCTGCCTTTTTTTTCTGTCCTGGGCTGTGGCAGGGTCTGTCTTCTGGAGCTTTCATTAGAAGTGTCCCAATTAAAAAGCTGTGTGAGTTAAAAAAAAAAAAGTGGCTTCCATTCACAAGGATTTTAAATAAGAAGTAAATTTGTTAAATCAGTTCCTCCCTGGCTCCTAGCCATTCACATCTTTTGGTTCTGAAATCCATTTCAGTGTGAGCATAAGGTGGTTGTTATGAGGTGTTGTCAGGCCTCTCGCAGTGTTATTGTGCATGGTGGAAGGTGGTAGTTTTTGATCAATGTCTTCAAAGTCAAAGCTTGGAACATAATAGCTGCACATCAAAACCCAGGACCATAATGCAGCTAGCACCGACTCTTTCAGGTGGCCCCAGGGAATTACTTCATGCTCATGGTGAGCGTTCCTATAATTAGTCATTTATAATGCTGTAGTAAGGGGAATGTGCAGACTTATAACTTGAGATTCATTATCAAAAGCGGTTCAGCAAAATCATTACCAGAAAATAAATAATAAAGAAGCCTACCTATTTATTGATGTTCTTCTCCCTTTTTTATTCTGAATCCCTGATTTATTGCATTTCTGTTCCCAATATCTTTACAAGAATGCCTATGTTTTTAGGCATTTTTAGGCCATTGATGCAATTATTTCATGAAATCTTGCCTAGTAGATTAAGTTACTAATGATAAAGCTTTTTTGTTGCACCTTCTTCTATATTCACATTACTTTTCCAAAAAGTCTTCACATGCACAATTGCTTTAAAATGATGGAGGGTTTTATTGTTACTTTTTTTCCTTCTAGAAGTTATTAACATTTAAGAAGAAAAGGCAATTTTGTTCATATATCCAAATAAGAGCATATATTATATAATCATATATACATATATATACTGTATGCTTTGTTAAAGAAACTATATAATCCCAGGTGAAAAACACACAATAAAAAGTCAAATAAATCCATAGTTAAGAGGTAAATGCACCATATGTTTCTCTAATACTGAGGCACAATGGGGTGCATCGAGAAACTCATTAAGTCAATGGAAATAGCAGCTGGGCCCTATCAAGATGTCTATTCATTTCACTTCTGAAATAGAAAAACAGAAAAATAGTGGACACATTCCGTTTCTTCTGAGGTTTGAATTGATCATATTAGCATGGGGTTGGTGCAATGCAAAATGCTAATATATCTTCCCTCTCAGCATCTAATTTGATCAACTTTTAAATAGTTTTTTCTTTGTTTTTCCCTGTAAAGATGATGTCCATCTCCCCGTACCCTTTAAATTTCTCTCATAAAAAAATTAAAGCTTTGCCAAGGCACCTAAATAGCCAAGTAGAGTCACGCAACAGACCAACTGAGCCAGATAAATGACTTGAGCAGTAAATGAAGTCATAATACGTCTGTTTTGATTTTATGGACTTCAGAATGAAGTATATTTCATTATATAAATTGCTCCCACTAAAATTTTGTGTGATTTTGATAAAGGCTTCAGTTTTCAAGGCATTAGTTTTCTCTTCCATAAATGTAGTTTTCAATACTTTTTTGTCAGTCAGTTTAAGAATCTGATGAAATTTATGAGTATCTGAAGACATACACATATAAAAAAAATTACATAGCATTTCCAGACCCTTTTAGTTTGAGAGCAAGAACAGATT
Organism: Myotis lucifugus; assembly: GCF_000147115.1. Classification (NCBI taxonomy): domain Eukaryota; kingdom Metazoa; phylum Chordata; class Mammalia; order Chiroptera; family Vespertilionidae; genus Myotis; species Myotis lucifugus. Next base: position 1,721,923 of record NW_005871319.1, read on the forward strand.
CCTAAAGTCCCTTCCTAGTTTAAAATTCCATGGCTCTATGCTAATTTCAATACAAGTCTTCCTGACTCATAAAGCACATTTGCAACACTGAGACCAAGTGTCTAAAGTCTCTAAAAATCTACTATGGAAGGAATTCAATTCAGAATTATGGAATCTTAAGAATTCAAAATGACCTTAGCATTGATTAGTTTTATATTGCTAGATTCAACGTTATGGTATCTATATTCATGTTTTAACAAAACAATGCTCTGAAACAGAATGAAAAATTAAGCCTGAAAAAGGAACACCTCTAGCCATTTGGTTTAATAATAATATTTCATATTCTTGAATTTGTTTTCTCCTTATACGATCTTCAAAATTCTCACTTAGTTGAGAAATGTTTAACAGCTAAGGGGACAAAACAAATATATTTTCCCTACTTGGTAATCACCACACTGCAAATTTTAAACTCCTTGGGGATCACTGAAGTTTTCATGCATCAATGATGAATTCAGAAGCACAAGGCTTAAATTCTAAAGGAAAAATTCACATGATCATCAGTAACGGCTCTGATCATTTGAACTCCTGAAACAGGTGAAGAGAGGTCCCAAGTCTTTCAAAATTCCAAGCTTCTCAGGGGGTTCCCTCTTAATGGTTTTTGTATCTGCAGAATGTTTTAAAAATCAATTGAGTGATATGAACTTTTAAACATTACTTACCCCAAAATTATGTAATCTAGTGTATTTTAAAATATATGTCCAATTCATTTTAGCTGATGAAAGTGTCTACCTGTTCCAATGTTTGCTCTCCTCTTCAGTGAATGGAGAGTTTATCAGGCTCAACACACTGTTCAGATAAACAGGCATGTCTTCGTGTCAGCGGTTGCTGAGCCTGTCAGATTCTCAGCTGAGCTATCAACATTTGAAATTTGGTTTATTTGTGGAAAGCAGGAGGAGAGATTCTGATAGGAAAAAAAAAAGCAGGTGTCCCCTCTGTTTGCTATCTCTTTAGTCCCTTACTCTTGACTGATCCCTTGTCATAAGCCACCAACATGCTCTAGTATCTGTTATCTTTCAAGGCTTTCCTTCAACCCTGATATACCATTCCTTCTTATCTCTCTGCTTCTCAGAAAAATCCCAACAAGAGTTTTGTACTCGGTCCCCACATCTAATAGTCACATCGAACAGGTTTCTATTCCCTCTGTCTACCTACAACACTTAGTAAGGTCACCGATGATTCCATGTATCAGAAAAAAAAAAGAATCAAACCATACTGATGCTGAAAAGGCACACTTGCTAGTTCAGAGCTTAGGTACTAGAAAGATGTTCCTACTTCATGTCTCTTATTTCTTGGCCATCTGATCCCAAATATAAAAATAATCTTCCTCAAAGTTTCCAAATAAAACTCCTCAGAATGCATGGAGGTTTCAACTAAGTGGGATGAATAGCAGAATAATGCTGTGTACCTGCTTTATAGCAATTAAATTCAATTCACATAAAATTCCATAGGAATAATAATAATAATACCAAAATAAAACTAATATCAGCAGTCTCTTCGACTATTGCTATTGGGTAAATATACTTCCAGCGATTTCAGTTTAACATCTAATTTTGCAATTACTTAGTTTCAAAATGATTTACATTTGACCTGGGGAAGTTCAAATGAAATCTGGCTGCCTAAATATATTAACTTACATTTATATATTTTCCTCATAATGCCAAATACATCTGTCAAAAAATTTAGTAGCTATTAATGTAACATTTTATTTTATTTTATTTGAAACTGATACATAATTTCTGAAAAGCTGAAGATCACATTCTCTTGCTCACTGTTCTAAACTCTTATTAACCTTCTCAGAGTAAAACTATCTTTAATCTATAGTCTCAGAGCACTCAAAGTAGATGCAACAAAAAGTAATATCAATAAACACAAAAATACAGGAATGTATTCTTCAGTAATTAAAGATAAGACATAGAAGCAGAGTAACTCAATTAATTAAAGGTTAGTTTGTATAAAATAATATTGATGGTTGTCTCTCAAGGTGCTTAGACCATTAATATAATTTTAGAAAAATGGCATTTACCAACTTGTTTTTAGTAGTCATTATAATTCCACATTCCAATAACCATGACAAAATGTAGGAATTTTATGATAAAGAATCTTTCTTTTTTCAGCATATGTAAGCTTTTCAGGATAATCCCTTTACCTCTGAAAGGTCAAAGACAACCATGACTATTTTAGCAAGTGAAGATGAATAAATACTCAGATGAGAAGCATGGTTATCGACTGAGAATAAAGTCAGAAAGACCAAGTTCAAACCTGATTCTAAACACCAATAGCACTTGTAAAGTTCACAACCCAGGGGCACAGTCTCACTAAGTTGCAGCCTATGTCCTCCCCATGTAAAAATGAGGACTGTGCATAGATATTAAGTGAGATAATATATGTCAAATTACCTGGAGAAGTGCCTGGCACATACAGGCGTTCAGAAAATATGGGTTGGCTTAATTATGTAAACAGTGCCAGTCATGCTATCCCCTCTGCAAAACTTTTCAAAACACTGGGAATTCTTTGCCATATTCTCTGAGGCTGAAAGTCTGGTAAAATAAGAAATAGCAGCATCAGAGAAAAGTATTAAGCGTGAATCATGTACATTTAATTGTGCGTACTTTCAGAGATTTTTACTTTCCATTCTGGCACGTAATGAGGAGGGAAGTCATCATGCTGTCCTAACAAATAAAAAGCTGAAAAAACTGAAAACTCAGCAACTCCTTTTGGATCTGTTAGAGAAGTGAGACCATAGGACAAACTGCTACCCCCAAATTAGAGAAAGACAGGTAGATACAGAGCATCACAAATCCCTGGATGGATCAGAACCCCAGGGGCAGAAAGTTCCCTGGGAACCAGTACAGGATAGAAAAACCTGAACTCTAATTGAGGAATTCCTGGAGGCTCTACAGGGACAAGTCTGAGAGTTAAAGACCAGAAGAGCCCAACGCTTCTGTGAGTTTGACCAGCAAGGGCTCTACCAGTGAATATCAGAAAATATCACAGTGAGTATCGGAGAGAAATCCCCTCCTGCTTCCGGCAAGGGAAAGGGAAAAGCAACCATTTTGAAATACATCAAAACATTCTGTCTCTCTTAACAAAGCCAGCCCTTAAGAGAAACTTCTCTCAGAACTTAAGTTATTGGGGCAATATCAGAGCTTAACCAGTTTGGGGAAAGGAAAATATATAACTCCAGCCCGCACTGGCCATCCTGCCCAACCGGAAGGGGAAGGATGGTAAGAGAAGCACTTGTAAAGTTCACAACCCAGGGGCACAGTCTCACTAAAAGGCTGAGACCTAATCATAGGACTATAAAACGTTTCCCCTTCTTCCACCCATTACCACCAAATTACTCAAGACCTATTTACCATGGCTCCTTTCATCAACATCATGTCTGGTTTTCAACAAAAAATCACAAGGCATATTAAAAGGCAAAACACACCAGGAAAACAAAGAGCAAGCATCAGAACCAGATGAAGGTGTGGCAGGGATGTGGACTATTCAGACCAGGAATCCAAAACAATTATGATTAATATGCTAGGAATTCAAGTGAGAAAAGTAGACAGTGTGCAAGAACAGACGGGAAACATAAGCAGGGAGAGTAATCAGAGAGATGGAAATTCTAAGAAATAATTTTGAAGAAACAACAAATGCTAGAGGTCAAAGCTACTGTCACAGAAATGAAGAACGCCTTCAGTGGGCTCCTTACTAGACTGGGCATACTGAGGAAAGAATCTCTGAGCTTGAGGATATGCCAATCTGAACTGCAAAGCAAAGAAGGGGGAAAGGGCTGATAAACAGGAACAAAATAGCCAAGAGTTGTAGGATGACTACAAAAGATGTAACATATGTGTAATAAAAGTATCAGAAGAAAAGAAGAGAGAAAGGAACAGAAGAAACATTTGAAGCCACAATGACTAAGAATTTTCCAAAGCACAGAGCCCAGAGGTTTAGAAAACACCAAGCAGAACAAGTGCAGAAAAAAAAAAACAACAACACCAAAAACTAAACCTAGTTAATACATGTAAACTGCAAAAAGTCCAAGTTGAGAACAAAATCTTGACAAAAGCCCAAGGAAAAAGATAGCTTATACATATAGAGGAACAAAGAATTATATCAAATTCTCAGAAACCATGCAAGCAAGAAGAGAATCAAGTATTAAAAGCAATAGAATTTTTTTAAAAAATCCAACCTAGAATTCTGTATCCTGAAAAATTATCCTTCAAAAGGGGGAGAGAAATAGACTTTCCAAACAAATATCGAGGGAATTTGTTACCAACAGATTGGCCTTCAAATAAATATTAAAAGCTTTTCAAAAAGAAAAATGATAAATCAGAAACTCAAATTTACATAAAGTAAGAAAAAGCATTAGAAAATGAATAAGTAAAGTTAAAATAAAAAACTTTTATTTTTACTTAATTGATCTAACAGGTAATATTTTGTTCAAAATAATAGCAGCAATGTATTTGTTCATTATAGCTATGTACAAGTGAAATGAATGGCATCGATGATATAGAAATGAGAGTTAGGAATTGGGAATACATGTTTTGTTATTATGAAGTACTTGCACTACCTGTGAAGTGGTATACTGCTATTTAAAAATGGCTTGAATTAAATGTAAATGCATATTGCAAACTATATGGCTACCAGTAAAAAAGGTATTTTTTAAAGTATAATGAATATGCTAAGGAGAGAAATGGAATTATAAAATGCTTGATTAAAGCCACAAAAGGCAGAAATAGTGCAAGACAAAAATAGAAACTAAGAACAAGAAGAATAAGTAGAAAATAGTAACAGTTATGGTATATATTAATCCAACTATATCAATGCTTACTTTAAATGTCAATGGTCTAAATACACCAATAAAAAGACAGAAATTGTCAGAATGGATCCAAAAGTGAGACCCAACTACATGTTCTCTACCAGAAACCCACTTTAAATATAAAGACACATATAGACTAAAATTAAAGAGTTGGGGAAACATATGCCATGCTAACATTAATCAAAAGAAAGCTAAAGTAGCTATAATAATAATTACCTTTATGATGAGTGTTCCTTCAATGCCAATACAACTGTTTTATTTTTTATTTGTGTGTGTGTGTGTGTGTGTGTGAGAGAGAGAGAGAGAGAGAGAGAGAGAGAGAGAGAGAGAGAGAGAGACCTCTACTTGTTCCACTAATTTATGCTTTCATTGGTTGCTTTTTCTATGTGTCCTGACTGGGGAACCCATAACCTTGGCCTATCTAACCAGCTGAGCTACCCAGCCAGGGCCCAATACAAATTGTTTTCAATACTTTAAAAGACTACTCAAACTTCTGGTTCCCTCATTGCTGGAGTAACAGGACAAGATTTACTCCACTTCTTGACATAAAGCAGACAAAGATACATGAAACAAAGGTTTTCAGTAACTGTACAATAGGAAGAACATCCAGAAGGTACTAAAATAATTAGGACGTGAATGTTTATTAGTATTGGGGTTAAAGAAAAACTATTTGTAAAAGGAGGACATAGTCAAGTGACAAAATTTGAAGAAGTCAAGCAAATTAACTAAAATGTACTCGTTGATTTTAGCACATAAATTAATAAATAAGTAAATAAATAAATAACATTCTTGAGAAATCAGGGATAAATTAGGCAAAACCCTATACCTATCTTTTACTTCTAGTTTCAACTCTGACCATAAATGCTACTATATCAGTAGGATAAAGGAAGGGAAGAAGAGAAGAGAGAAATAATCATCACTAAGATGTGGATACCTCGTTTAGGACCTCAGCAATGTGGTAACATTACATCCTTTTGAATGCACAGTTTCCACCAGAAATTTAGGAGCAGCTAAATTCTGATTCTGCAGTCACACAATTTCATAAAGTTACATCAAAAAAATGTTCTTACTTATGGACTGTTTTCCCGCAATTTGGAGAAACTGTAAGCTCTTTCAAGGATCTTCTCCATTTCATTGTTAGATTATTTGAATTATATGTCTTGATAAATAGTATGTGCTCAGTGAATGTTTGTTGTGTAAAAGAATAAATGTGTGAATGAAAGAATAAATTAAGTAGATATCATTTATATTAAAAATATTTACTACAATGTTCAACTATGCTTTATCACTGGGACTCGGTAGATGTGTTAATTTACTCATATGTAATTATGTTTTAAAACATTCTTACAAATCAGCAGTTTGATTTCATAAAAATACACTAGTATTTTATTTTTTAAAAAAAACACAAAAACACTGATGTCTCTTGTAATATACCAATCACAAAAGATAATAGTTTCTCCTTTTTTCTTTAATAGAGCAATGTGACACTTCATTACCTTTGTATTTCAATATATATGACTCTGGTTTTGCTATGCCAGTCGCTATCACAGATTCCAGAGCACATGTCTCCTGGAACAAAGTAGAAGGTTGGAATGACCTGCCAAATTTATTGAAGCTACAAATATAATTGCTAAAATTTACCTTACAGAAACAATGTTAGAGCTTCTTAAAATTAAACCATACAATATTGAAATCCATGAAAGGAATTTAAAATAATAAATATAGTATTCACTCCAGGAGATGAGAATGACTGTACAGATAAGCAGAAAGGCACAGAATCATGAATGATGTCTTGCTTTGAATGTCTTATGGCTAGCCAGTATTATTACTGTAGTATTAATACTTTATACATTAAATAGTGTGATATTTAATAATGCCATTATTAATATTAATGATCGATGTAACTATACTATGTTCCTTAGCTACTCATAAAGTCTGAGGTTTCAGACTCTTGGTCAATATCATAAGTCCATTGAGTTTGATTCCTAACTCCATCATTTACAATAAGACTTCTGTCAAGCTGCCTAATGTAATTATCAGTTTCATCATTAAAACAGGGATAAAATAGTATTTTCTTCTTTGGGTGTTTGAGAATATTAAACAAGACAATGTATGTAGAACACCTTGAATGTAATATATGTCCACTATTACTATCAATACCAAAAAATTGCAAGTTTCTACACTTGCTGACTAAATTCTTAAAGAGTTATTTCCTTCTAAATCATAACACAGTTATTACTCCTTTTGCTTTTTCTAAAGTAATAAGCTGCCATATAATTTTCCTTGCAAGAACTTTGCGAGTCAGCTTTTATTTCACCAGCCCTCAAATGATTTTATGCTTAATTGGACAGATTTCTTCATAAAGTCCCACAAAATCTCGAGAGGCCTTATCAGCCAGCTAGCTATCATTTTATTCTATTTGCTCTTAGATGACTCATCTCCATCAGTTTCTCCCAACACCTGAAAACTGATCATAATTCAACTTAGAAAATTTTGAAACTAAAAGGAACCAAACAGAAAGAGAGTCTGAAAAAATGCTAGGTAGAAACTAGGGAATATTTCAAGTTGCTATTTTACAACCTGTTGACTGCTGCTCATTTGTTGGGGATGCTAATTCAAAGAATATAAACAGATCCAATTGAAACAGGCCACCTACTCACTAAACATTTATATTCAAAAGCTTCTAACATCAGTTTTCTTACTTTATCTCATTATATACCATAAAACAGGGATGCTTAACTTTTTATGATCAGAAAACTTTTTGAAAATGAAAATTCAATCCAGGAATATACACATACAAAATTTCACATATAATGTCAAAGGGTTCCAAGGAACCTCTCAAGCCTATCTGTGAATCCTCTAGGGCTGTGTTGAAAGCAGATTTTAAAACCTTGATTTTGAATATGACATTATACCTGAGAGCTGTCCTATTACTTACTTTTTTTATTTATATTTTTCCAATAGGCAAGTAAGTAGTTTACACGGAATAGATGCATGCAAATATGTGTGGGTACACGAATAAGTCTGTATGTAAACTCCTCCCTAAGCATCACCCCTGGTAAAATGAACTACAAGGCAGCCCACCACATTGCTAAGGTAGCCCTAAGTGCAAATATCCCTTAGTTGACAAACTCCAGTGTTGCTGTAGTTACAGTCTTTTATCCCAGCAATATGGGGTTCAGTCCTTTCTCTATCTTCAGATATTCCTATTAAATTTCCATGAAGAATTCTCCTCTTGGCATTCCATGCTTCCACACTAACTGTAAAGTAGGTCAGCAATAATAATCTTCACAGTTTCCAAGAAAACACACCATTAAACCTAATGATGGTGATTTTTTATACATCTAACTTCAAAATCTTTTTAAAAATAATGTGTTATGTTTCAATTACAGTTGGTATATAATATTATATTAGTTTCAGGTGTACAATCCAGTGATTAGACATTTATATAACTTATGAAGCAATCATCCCAATAAATCTAGTATCTATCTGACACTATACATAGTTATTATAATATTATTTACTATATTCCCAATGCTGTAGTTTATATCCCCATGACTATTCTCTAACTACCAATTCGTACTTCTTAATTCCTTCAAATTTTTCATCAATCTCCCCAATGCCCCTCTTTTGAGCTGCTACCCCAGTGCTGGAGCACAGAGGAAGTGAGTAATGAGTTCTAGTAAGTCCACATGTGAGCCCTTTAAGAGGAACTGCCTGGGGCTCCAGCAGCCTCCATCTCACTCAGCCACAATCCCCACTGGGTTTCGCAGCCAGTAGTTTTGGGGACTTCTCTTCCTGGCACTGGAACCCTGAGCTAGAGGAGCCTGGTGTGGAGCTGGGACCCTTTACTCCTCAGGGGCGACCGCCACAGCTGAGTTATCCCTCCCAATTCTTAACTACCACACATGGGTGTGAGACAAGCCCTTTGCATGTTTCTGCCCTTCCTACCAGTCTTAATGTGGCTTCTTCTCTGTATCCTCAGTTATAGGACTTCTGTTCAGTTAGATTTCAGGTGGTTCTGAATGACAATTGTCCTATAGTTTAGTTGTCATTTTGATGTGGCTATGGGAGGATGCGGGTATCAAATTTAGCTACTCTGCCATCTTAACTGGAAGTCCCTAACTTCCAGTTCTTATAACAGCTCTTCAAAATACGTATTACTGTCACCATGCTACAGATGAGGAAATCAGACCTCATAGAGACTGAATAATTTACTCAGTTCCAAACACCAACCAAACACATACTTTCCATTACATCACAGCCAAACAAACAACACACAAACAAAAATAGCTCCTTAGGAAAACCATTCTGTAGGTATGCACCACCAAAATGTACATATCCTGGCCAAATGCTCCTACCAAAATAATGCAGATAAAAGAAAAGAGGAGTATAAAATGTTCTCCCTCTCAGCTGTGGCTCACTTAGCACTGACCCAGTCATTCTCTCTTGATATATCACAAAATCAGTGTTTCAAATTTGCAACAGTGTTTTAGGCTGCCCCGTTGCTATTTTCAGCCATTGCTTCTATATAAGCACATCAATTGCGCATACACTGGGGTCTAAAGGTCTATTCTTTGCTTCCTCTCCCACATCTGTTTCTCCTTCTGCTCTCCACCGCACCCCCACCTCCTCACTAAATGACAGGCTGACAGACATGGCTAATATACCTTATTTAAACATCTGCTTTATTACTGTTGAGTGACTGCCCTATGAATAGGCAGGGGTTTTTTCTTATCTTTCACTTAGGAATTCAGATGGTCTGATTAGAAAGCTGTACTGCTTAGAGGATCCTGACAGATGTCTCTTACTTTCTTTGAAGACCACCATGAGTGGTTAGGCATTCCACTCAGACAATTTTCAGTAGTGGAACAGCTGTCTGTCTAGGTACCTGGCCAGGTCAAACATGCATTGAGCTCAGGAATCCCACCTCCACACCCAAGAATTTTTCTCCCGGGAAATAAATGGACAAAGAACCATTTATTATGTAAATGTTATGAGTATGTCAAGGGTCAGTTGTTGCAATTGTATAATGGAGTGACTACTGAGAACACTGACTGTTGGTAGAACTAAAGTAAAACTCAGAGAAACCTAAAGACAGATAAAAAGGAAGAAAGAAAGCCCTAAATACTAAACAGAAAATACAAGGAAGAGCATGGGTATCGTGAAATAATGCACTTGTTTTTTTAAATGTATAACTATTTTAAAGATTCCTTATGGAAATAATTGAAAACAGAATATTTTGGGTTCAAATATCAAAGATAATTTCAGACTCAGGGATACAAATGAAGTACATACTTTAAAAAATATTTATTAATAACCTCTAGTTTGAATCTTTCAGGAAAGAAAAATATTACTCATTCCGACTTCATGTAAAGTGTTACATTCTGAAAAAAAATCTGTTACATCAGAGAGTTCTAGAATATTATGTGAAGAAATTCAGGCTCAGAAGAAAGAGTAGTAGAAAGTGTTAATAGGAAATGAGTAAAGATGAAATACAAGAAGGGGACAACAGGGGAGTCATCAGTGACCCTGCCAATTATTTTAGGGGATGTCCTTTATCTCTTTCCCTCAGCCGACCAATCACTAGTCTTAGCTTCTTTCTGACCTTCCACTGCACAAAGCTCATCAGCTTTGATAGAGTCTGTGTTCCCCACCAGTGACTTTCTTCTTCTATATCTTCCCTTGTGTGTTGCCCATGTTTAGTTGTTTCCTCACATTAAGCTGAATCTCAAGTTGCATAATTCAGCATACAACTTAAATGTGACCTCTCAAAGAGGGTTCCCTAACCATGCTATTCAAAAGCTCGCCAACCACTCTCACATACACATAAGCTCCACTTACTATCACTGGTTCACATTTTCTTGACATTTTTTCATCTTTTGTTTCAGAAAACCTGTCTCATTCGCCACAGTATTTTTAGCACTTAGCCCATAAATAGGTACTCAGTAAAAGTTTATTGAATGAATCAAATAAAGATAAAAGTAATAAGAAATCAAATAAAGATAACAGTGTTTACTTTCTTAATTGTGGGACAATTGCTCCCCAAACACAAAGCCTCCACATAGAGCTAAATTGGTAAATGCACTTCCTAGGTGAAAGCACCCTTACTTCTTAAAGAGAATAGGCTGTAAAACAAGTATGACCTGATATACTTTTTCAGTTTCTGGAAGAGATTCTGGAGAATGGTGCTCTTCCATCACAGGGACCCAGACATAGAGGATTTACAATGCAGTTGGTTGGAGCAGAAGTGCCTGCCTGACTGAGTACAACTAGCTCTAATAAAGCCAGAGAAAATCGATGCTATCCCCACCCCAACTGCCTTTCCCCCTAGACTACATTGCCCAATGGATATCAGGCTCTCGCCAATTTAAACAGGGCACTTAGTCATATTTTTAAGGAGAAGAAAAGATTAAATGAGTGGATAGATAATTTCAAAGTGTGCATTCCAGTACTTTCACCTGTGAGATTGCATCAGAAATTATCTTCCCTCTCTGACGGGACATGGAATAAGGCTCTCCTGTAATGAGCGCTGGCTCACAGTGTATGCTCCAAAATAGTCAATGAATATTTTATTTAAAAAACAGAAATAAAATCTCAGAAAGCTAAGGAATGAGATCAAAGATGAAATGTCAAACATTCTGTGGTCCCTGTTCCTTTGTCTGTAAAATCAAAACAAAGGAACAGAGGCAAAATAAGAAGTCTGCACAAATATAATCATCCATATTGAGTACATCACAGTGTTTGACAATGTCCTTTTATGCATGTTAATAACTGGTGAGCTTTTTGAGAATAGGGACAAAGTCTTTCATCTTTTGAACCCGACACCTTTCCTCCTCACTGTCTAGAACAGTGATGGCGAACCTATGTCAGAAGTGACACGTGAACTCATTTTTTTGGTTGATTTTTCTTTGTTAAATGGCATTTAAATATATAAAATAAATATCAAAAATATAAGTCTTTGTTTTACAATGGTTGCAAATATCAAAAAATTTCTATATGTGACACGGCACCAGAGTTAAGTTAGGGTTTTTCAAAATGCTGACACATCGAGCTCAAAAGGTTCGCCATCACTGGTCTAGAACATCATAAAAACTCAATATTATTTTAATTGAATTGATTATATTCAATATTAATATAACCAAGACTTGCATGTGGCCCATTGAGTTTCTTCATAGAGTTAGAAAATGGATCATTTAATCTGTACCAATTTAGGGGACATTTGCAAAGTGAAGAAATTCAACAAAGTATATGAACACATTTTCTAACAATTTGTATGAGTCATAAACTATAAAAAATCAATAAGAAGTCATACAGCCCAATAAAAAGTGGGCAAAATGTTCCAATGGATGGTTTATCAAAGATTTGTGGGTGGTAATAAACACATGAAAACATGCTCAATATATGTTTCATGAAGGAAATGACAAACCCTCAATTAGATACCACTACATATCTAACAGAAAGGGTAAAATGAAAATGACTCGCCATACCAAGTTTTGGTGAGGATGCAAAAAAATAGAGCTTTCATAAATTCCTAGAGAAAATGTAGATTGGTACAACTGCTTTGGAAACCACTTTGACAGTTTTTTAAAAAGGTAAACATACATACTGTATAATCCAGTCATTCCACTTCCAGGTATTTGATCAAGAGAAAAGAAAGCACATGTCCATGCAAAGTTATGCACATGAATAGCTATAGAAATTTCACTAGTGCCCAGATGGCATGGCTCAGTGGTTGAGTGTCAACCTATGAACCAGGAGGTCACGGTTCAATTCCCAGTCAGGGCACATGTCCAGGTTGTGGGCTCGATCCCCAGTGTAAGATTTGCAACAGGCAGCCGATCAATGATTCTCTCTTATCATTGATGTTTCTATTTCTCTCTCCCTCTCACTTCCTCTCTGAAATCAATAAAAATATATTTATAAAAAAAGAAATTTCATTAGTAATAACCATAAACTAGAAACAAACCAAATGCTAATTAACAACAGTTTGTAGACAAACAAACTGTGGTATATTTATACAATGGAATACTACTCAGCAGTAAAAAAAAATGCACAGCATTGATACATACTACAACATGGATGAATTTCAAAATATTAATTTTGTTTGAAAGAAGCTAGAACCCATACACATATCCCCCAAGTCATGCCACACAATCCCATGTATATAAAGCTCTAGAAAATGCAAACTAATCTATGGTAACGGAAAGCAGAACAGTGGTTTTCTGGGGAAGGGAGAGAAGAAAAAGGGATGAAGAACAGATTACTAGGGTACAGGTGGAAATTTTAGGGGTTTGATGTATATGTTCTCTATCTTTATTGTAACTATGTTTTCACAGATATAGTCATATGTCAGAATTTATCAAATGGTAAATTTTAAATTTGTGTAGTCTTTTACCTGGTTACATATATGGTATATATATATATATATATATATATATATATATATATATCAATGCATTCTAATTTATGTTCTTTAAAATAATACATTGTAGTAACTATTTAAAATACTATTTTAATTCACTGCATCTAAGATATTACAGTTACGTTACAAGGTAAACCATCTCAAATAGAAAACATCATGTATAAAACTAAATCTAAGAAGTAGAAGAGAATATAGAAATTAAAAATGTTATTAACTACCAATGCTTTATAAAAATGAACTCTCTAGTCTTTTTTAAAAAAATTATTGATTGATTTTGGAAAGAGAGATGAAGGGAGTGAGGGAGAGAGAGAGACATTGGTTTGTTGTTCCACTTACTTATGCATTCACTAGTTGATTCTTGTACATGCCCTGACCAGGGATTGAACATGCAATCTTGGTGTACCAGGATGACACTCTAAGCTACCTGGCCAGGGCTTAACTATCTAGTCTTTAAAGTCAAGCACCAGTGAAGAGACTATTATGGCAGTAAAAGAAAAAAGTTTCGTCATAATATCCCATTAATGAAATCAACATCATACCTTTTAGATTAGACTGTGGAAGACATACATAGTTTGACTTCAGTAAATACGCATTTGCCTCCTCTAGAATATGTGGAAAATTAAAACTAACATGTGGAGTTGAAGTGTTACATTAAGTTGTTTATAAAATGTACCTACTACAGACTGGTAAAACAGCCAATGTTAAGTAAATATTTGTCCCTTCCTTCATCTCATTATGAGCACATAAACTCATATGTGCATTGACCACAGAGAAAATGTTTATGGTAGCAAAGAGAAAATTGTATAATATCACATTTTATTATTCTAAGCCACATTCTTTGCATTAAATAAGGAGCAAATTATGCATAATATTCTAAATAAGACTTTCTGAAGGTTAAAATATGTACCATGCAAAATTCCCTTTGACATGAATAAATCTCAGTTCAGAGTAAGAGAGAATAATTGTAGTGGACAGATGAAAAGGCTATGGATAAAGTCCTAATTCTCTACAGCTTTTAGGGTCTATATCTAAAGATGTCACCTTAGTTACCAGAGGGAGAAAACAATTTTTTTCCTAATGGAAAAGAAGAAAGTTGCATTTGCATAATATTTTAAATAAACTACAGTGGTTTGACCTTGGTTTAAGGATGCACTATTTTTTAATAAAAGAAGTAATGCCCTGGCCAGTGTAGCTGGGGCATGGGGGAGGCAACCAATCCATGTGAGAGTATCACATCGATGTTTCTATCTCTCCCTTTCTCTTTCCTTTCCCCTCATTCCTCCCCCCCCCCCACTGTCTTTAAAAAGCAGTGGGAAAACATCCTCAAGTAAAGAGTAACAAAGAAGAAGAAGGAAAAGAAGAAAGCTTATGACAAAGTTTATTAAGAGAACAAATCTCAGATATGGATATTCAATAGGGGAGAAAACCTAGTAGGAAAATGAAACCAATCTACTTGGAATTTCCTGAATAAAAAAATATCTGAGATATTCCTGAACCTATAAAACTTTAAATTCAAGTTTTAAACTCACACATTTACAAAAGAAAACTAAACGTGTATGATGGAAATGAAACATGTAAATCCATTCTACTGACTACTGTGATAATGTTTTATTAGAGGTAGTTCAACACACACACACACACACACACGACCTTAATTCAGCCCCATAATAAAACAGGCACTACTTACCTCATCTGTGCCCCAAAATCTTTTCAGAAAATGTAGGTTGTGTCTACTTCCAATATTTCTTCTTTAATAGATGAAGGGATCAATTACTTTTGACTCTATATAAAAAAAAGACTATATAAAAAAAAGAGACACAAATTTTGGTTTGGAAAACACAAACTCATTTAGAGATAGCTTTAAATGAGATATTATTGCTTAAATTAGTTACCAATTCCTTTTCACTAGACTTTTTAAAAGGTGAAATCCCCTTTACTTGGAGTACCTGGGACAGTGTTTTCCCAACTGAGGAGGTGAATAAGTTCTACAAATGTGAGTTTGCCTAAGTTCAAGTAGGGCTCCTGTCCGGTCTCTGCCCTAAGATTTCAAAAAGGATTTCAATGGGAAAATGTCTTGTGAGGAGTAGGTTTAACCTACTTAATTTTTACTATTACTACTACTATTGTGCATTGTTGTATTATCATTTTATTTTGTTTTTAACTTACCAAACTGCTTCATCATTGTCTCCTTTTTACCTTTTATTGCTGTGATTATATTTTCTGTATTCATTTGCATTGCTCTTTGCTTATGTAAAAACTGTCTTTTAGTCTTTCATTCACAATGTTTAGGCTTAAATTTTAACAAACATACTTGACTTAATATCTAAGTGGAATAATTATGTCTTCCTTTCTCCTAAATAATTAAAGAACTTTAGAATTTTAACACTAAACACCTTATTACCTTGTTTTCTAATGTACATATTTGATTTTAATGTCTTTTAATATTCTACAAAATTACTGATCACTATCATTATTTTATCAGTGCATCTTTCTATCATCTCACACCCTTTTTGTCTCTTGCTCCTTTTTCCAGATTCTATTTTTCCTGAATCAGATCTTTTATTAATTCTTCTAGTGAGAGCCTGTTAGTAGTCAAATCTCTCAGACTGTCTGAAAAATGTATTTTTCTACAACATTCTTATATAGAAGTTCAGCTATGCAAAGAATTTTAAAGATTTGAAGATATTCCACTTTCTTTTGGCTTTTATTGCTGCTTATAAGTATATATATACTTATGTAATGTGATTTTTGTGTATAGAAATAAAATCTTGCTTGGGACTTGATGTACTTCTTTTGATCCTGGAAAACTCTTAGCCATTTTTTTTCCAAAATTTTCTTTCTGCCATTAAATCTTCACAATCTATCCTTTGCATCTTAATCTACCCTTTTTATTTCTTTCTGTACATTCTCAAACCTATTTTCACTTCTCTTTATAATTGTCCTATTTTTGTGATCTACAATGTAATTTTTGAGGGTATTTTTGACAAAACATTCAAAAACTATTTCTAAAAGCAATATGTGGTTCTTTTCGTATCTGCCAGGTTAAATAGATAGTTATATAGAGTGATATATCCTATTACCTCATTGTCATTTCCATCCTATCTTTCTCTCTTAAATTTTATTTCCAAACCTTTTCAAATTATTACATTTCCTTAGGATCTTTGAGATGCTAATTTTCCTGTTTGTGTTTTTACTGAATGTCCTTGAGTCTTGTGAATTTGGATTGTGGAATTTCCCCTTTTTGTATTTCATTCTGCTGTGAATCCTAGGAGTTTCACTGGCCCAGGAAAGCATCATTTCTGTTTCAAACTGCCAAACAATGCAAGTGGTGTGACTCTGGGCCCCGTTTATGGACGATCCTTGTGGTTTCTATTACTTACAAGATTATTTTCTCCTTATTCTCAACTGCAAACCCTTACTTCTCTGTTCCATGGAGGAGGTTTTTTAGGAACCTTTTCAAGAGTGTGAAGAAGCCTTTTATGGTTCCAGCTTTCTACTAGGATTTGAGTTTCAACTCCCCACCTCTTGTTGCCAAGACCACATTTCTTAGTACTGAATCCCTAGCCCCTGGTCTTTATCATTTATATAGATCGTGGGCCCCATCTTGGTCTGTCATAGTACCAACTATCACAGTGGGAGCTCTGGCTTTGAGGGTTTTGTGTAGATTATTATTTCTGGCTCCTGGGATTGCCCAATATGTCTTTTAAGCTTGACGTGTGTAGTGTAATATAAAGGGAGAACTGAATGTTTATTCACTTATTTTGTCATGTGACCAGGAAGTGTTCTGGTTCATCTTTTATAATATTACTTATTACTATCTTTTGTTGTCTTGTTTCCAACCTGAAACTGTATGTTTACAACTTCTCTAATTTTATAGGATCATCCTTCTTTCTCCTACACATTTATTACTAGTAATTATGTAACAACGATATTAGAGTGATGCCACATAGCACACCCTGCGGGCTCCAACGGCTCCCTGCTTACCTCCTTGGGAAATCCCACACTCCAGCCCCAGCCCCAGCCCCTGGCCTGGGCAAAGAGGCCAGCTCCTCCATTGCAGTAGCTGGCAGTTGGGCTGGGTCTGAGAGAGACTAATGCCCAGGGCTGTTCTCCAGGGTAAAGGCTCCAGAGACTGGCAGGTATGATCTCCTGGGACAAATTCTAGACACCTCATGGCTGCCAGGGGAAACTACTGGGCCCAAGGATAATGGTTCAGGGTGGTGCAGTCTTAGATCTTGGCAGACATCGGATTGAGTCCCTGGTTCCTCGCCATAAGTCTGTGTCTCTGCTTGGCCTCCTGGAAAGCTATAGGTTTGCTATGCAGGTTGCACAGTTCACTCCTTGGTTTCAGCCTGTGGAAGTCAGCACAGCCTTTGAGACAGAGTCGGTCTTGCACTTGGCTGGGCTCCTGGGGCAAGGCGCCTCTTTGTTGTGATTTAGGAGGCTGGGACGAGCTATTGGGGTTTGCTAGAGACATGAGCTAGATGATGCGAGCCAGACTCCTGTGGAGGACTCTAGAACCAGGGGCCTCTGGCACTTTGGGGCTGGGGTGGGGGTGGGGATGTAGGGAGGCACTAGGTGTTTCTCATCCCAGGACTCCCCTCCTGTCAAGTCCATCTCCTGAGATCCTGCCAGGATTGGGCTTCCTCTGAGAAGAGAGGATGTGTCCTCTTTTGTGAGAAATCCATTATCTATCTATCTATCTATCTATCTATCTATCTAATTTTGAAATGTATACATTCAGAATATATAATATGAATACAGAAGGTCTTTGAATTATGTAGTTTTTTTCAGCATCCTTTTATTACATGACTAGGAATTTAACTCTTGCTTACATCAATTAGCCTATGCCAAAATTGTTGTGTTTTTTTGGTTATACTTGCTTTCACTTAAAGTCACAGAAACTATCAATGACATTGAAGACTTAATATATATACGTGTGTGTGTGTGTGTGTGTGTGTGTGTGTAAAAATATTTACATATGTTTGTAGGTGAAAAAACTACACAGAGAAATAAATGCCTGAACAAAGACGACTTAGGCTCTGTGAAAGAAGAGACTTTTTCAGTACATTTTAATGTATATATCAAAGTATACCCAGTGGCCTTAAAACTAACCTCCCAATGATAGAATTTAAATATCCTAGCTTTGAATCCCAATACAAAGAAGTCCCAAAGGGTCCACTAAACATATCCCCAGAAATGACTCAGGCAAGCCCAGCCAGGGTGGCTCAGTGGTTGAGCGCCAATGTATGAACTAGGAGGTGGTGGTTGATTCCTCATCAGGGCACATGCCCCAGTTTTGGGCTTAATCTCCAGTAGGGGATGAACAGGAGGCAGCTGATCCATGATTCTCTCTCATCATTGATGTTTCTATCTCTCTCTCCTGCTCCCTTCCTTTCTGAAATCAATAAAAATATTTTTTAAATGGCCAAGGAATATATCCAGGAATAATTTCCTACCACCCACCAAAAAAGGTTAAAACATTGTCAAAATCTGGCCTTTGTTTTTGGCTGCCCCAACTGGATCTAAATTCTGTGCTTTCACATATAAGAAAAGCAAAATCTTCAAAAGGGACTTTAGAGAAGGGTAACTAAGACCTTTTTCCAGTGTTTTATTTTTGTATACATTTATAGTAAAAATATATATATGTACATAATATAGGTGTATGTACAATAATATATATATTGGGTTTTCCTGGAAATCTTAATTCTATTAACCCCCTTTGGTTTATGGGAAAAGTAAACACAAGTAGCCCAACTCATATTTGCAGAGTAAAGCCACAGTAGCCAGCCTGAGATTTGGTGGATACTTACACTGTACCTCTTTGTTTCCACACAGCTGAGAAATCTGAAAAGTTATCCAGTGTCCTTAACAGCTGGTAGGGATTGGAAATGAGATAAGTCTATCTAATCACAACTTTGGAGGCCACTGCATGACTAGAAAGATCCCATATCCATGTTCCTGGCAGCTAAGAATGCAGACTCTGTTGAGATTGTTTGCGGACAACATCAGGTAAAAACTCGAATAAGGCTTCAGGTGGAGAGGCAACAGAGCTGCCCTTAAGGGCATAATGAACCGCATGGGATTCTTCCCCATTGGTAACAACACTATTTTAGGAATCACAGTTTGTCTTTTCAAATAAATATAAACTTCCTTATATAATCTGCCCCTTTTCTTTCTTTCTTTTTTGTTCTTTTATTTCACAATAGTGAGGTAATTTGGGGTTAAAGCTGATATGATAAGATATCATATCTTAATTTCAGTAAAAGGAAATAAGAAAAAGGAGGTCTTTGTATAAAATATACCTATTTATTCACCATTTAATACCAGTACAGTGTGTTTTTAAAGAGATCTTATTGAAAGAATTATTTGTTTCTCAAGCTAAATTTGTTCTAATCCTAGTAAATCCCAACCACACAAAGTAATACTTCGTGTATGTGTGTAGTAAATCAAATTTTTAAAATATAAATCCGGCCCATTGCTAGGATCATGTGGACTCAGCAAATTTGATGTTTGCATTCATTACTTCATTAATCCAGTCATACATGCTTGAAACAAACATGTACTGAGTGGGGAACCTGTGCCTGAGCTCTGCTGAGTGATAGAGATAAAAACATTTCCAGGATCAAAGACCGGGTAATCTCAGGAGAGATATAGACAAGCACACTAACAATTACCAAAAATAAAAAGATGATTTCTAAGATAGAAATATCCTTGGGATTCTAGGAGGATTGGAGGACACAGTGATGAGCCTGGAAAAAAGTTAAAGAAGGCTTAGCAGAGAGAGAGCACTTGAGAAGGATCTTAAAATTTGCTGCATCACCCGGGCTAGTGTGGCTCAGTTACTTGAGGGTCATCCGGTGCACCAAAAGGTTACCTGTTCAATTCCTGGTCAGAGTACATGCCTGGGATGCGGGCTGGATCCCTGACAAGGGGCATGCAGGAGGCAGCCAATGATGTTTCTCTCTCTCCCTATCCCTTTCTCACTTTTTAAAAATCAATAAAAAAAATCTTTTAAAAATTGCTGTATCATCTAGACCAGAGCTTTCAACTCATCCAGTGTACCTCCTCTTGAGGAGATGTAGATATATAGGGTGTCCCAAAATTCACGCAAGATTTGCAATTCAATTCAATTTCAAATCTTGCGTGAATTTTGGGACACCTTATATATATGGGGTTTTGAATTATCACAATGTTTGGGTACACACCTCCATAAGTTTGGTGGACACAGGCCAGGGATGTAAAACATCTTTCCAGAAGAGGACATTTTTGCACAATGAAATGTCTGTCTTGTACTCACATGGTTTTTAATGCTTGGACATTTTTCTCCCACTTAATGTTTGGACATTCTTATAGATAAAAATCCAACATATAACCATCTGAACTTTAAACCCAACCGTTTTATATACATGCATGAAAATAATTTCTGTATAATTTATTCACTGAATTTTCCAGAATTAACACGCCTGTGTAAATTGAGAAAAGATTAGGGGGAACAAATTTGGAACTCTTCCAAGAGTATTTCATCATTCCATCAAAAACACCACAACTCCTGATATTGGTGAACCTAATGAAGCATAGAGTATCTGTCTGAATTTGCAGCTTTCCCATTCTCAGTGAATCTCTATGCATATATGTACATATGTATAACATTTTAAAAATGTAATGGAAACATAAATGTTTTGATAATATGCAATTCAAAACTGAAAATCCAAATTTATTTATTAATATCAGATTCAAGCATCTATTTCATTATGTCTTTGAATATAGTTGATCCTAAGCATTTCTATGTTGAAATATATATTACTTAAAAATCCTTTTATTTTTTCTTGTATATTATTCTTAGAATTTTATATTGACTTAATCTCTATTGAGTTATAATTACAAAAAGCAAAATACACAGATCTTAAATCTATGTTAATGAGTTTAATAAATCTATAATCCATACATTCAATATCCCATCAAGGTATAAAATATTTCCATCACTCTACTCATCTCATCCGTTATTGTTAATATCTTCCCTTCTCCAGCCCCAAAGGCAAGCAACGTTCTGATATCTAATTTTATGAATTAATTTTGCCTGCTCTTGAATACCATATAAGTGGAATCTCAAAGAATGTACTGGTTGTTCTGCTGTTCAGTCAATTTGCATATTAGCCTTTTATTATATAAGATGATCCTAGGTGAGAATTCTTGATTCACTTTCTTTTTGACAGTGATTCACTGAATCTCTGTAAGCCTCGGTTTACTCTTGCAAATTAGGGGTCCTAGTAATAATCCTTACCTCACTGGGTTGATACAAGGATTAAATTAACTACCTTAAGTAATGCATATATGCCTGACACACATTTAGCTTTCAGTTCTTTGAGTATATATTATGGTAGAAAATGGCCAATTAAATTTTTGGATGACTTTAAGGACCTGCTGTCTCTCTGAGTATATCCTGCTCAAACCAAATTTGACCACTGACTACATTCCTAAATTTGCCACTGCTAAGATTTGCCTCCTTTCCCACCAGGAAGTTTACAAAAGGCTGCCTAGCTCCAAATGGTTACCTCATTCCAAGTAGAGTACTGTATAACCTGGTAATGGAGAAGAGACTAAGTATCATTCAGTGCTGCTGCTCTGATTACATTTATGAAAGGAGATGCCTCTCCTATTATGGGTCAAACTGGAAGCCAAGCAGGGGCTCAGAGAACAAGAGATAAGCTTAGGCTAGAAGTGACAAAAGAATCCTGGGGGTCACAAGGCATGGCCCCGCTCCCCAGGTACATGGCCATATAGAAATTTGAAAGTAAGGTCAAACTCATCATAAATAATTCCTTTATGTGGGGTAAACTCTGAAAAATATGTATTCATCAGGGGTCAGAGTCAGGACTGCCTATCTGGTGCCAGAGGAGGAGCAAGAATAGTTTTGTGTCTCTCCAGATGAGTGACTTTTGTATACATATGCCAACTCACAGAACATGTACAAAACAGAAGACATAAAGCCACTTGCTATTACCTCAGTTTGATAGAAACAAAAAGGAACACCCTTCAGTGAAAGGGAAATTAAATGTGACAGCTTTTTAATCACTCTGGGTAGAGTACTATATAATCTGGTAATGTAGAAGGGACTAAGCTTTTTTATCTCAAGCGTTTCAGGCTTTCAGAAATCTGGATCCGTTCTCATCTGGCCTGGGACAATCAGAACTTCCATCAGGGTTTCAAGAAAGTACAGCAGGAGAAGCAGCACAAATGCATGATCTGTTGTGTCAGGACATCCTAGAAAGGGACTATCAGGCATTCTGTACATTCTGGGCTACCTGGTTCTAGCTTGACTCTTTGAGGGAGTGGAGAGTGGGCAGGATTCAGCCTAACACACAGAGATGGTTACCACTGTGTAGAGGTTGAGCTGACCAAGCTGACCAGGGAATCAGAGGTCGAAGCTCCCAGGGAAATATAATCCATACATTCATTTAAAACACGAGTCTAATAGCCAATCTCCCAGTTGGAACTGGTGCTTAAATTCATAGAACTACGCATATGTTCAAACTGCTATAATATGGTGACATTGCAGAGTTTTACGCTAAAGTATCATGGACTACTTTAGAGCAGTGATCATCAAACTTTAGCATGCTTTGGAATCACCTGGATGTCTCATTAAAAGGTAGACTGTTGAGTCCCGATCCAAGAGTTTATGATTGAGTAGTTCTTGGGAAAAGCCTGAGAATTTGCATTTCTAAGAACCTTTCAGGTTATGCTGATGCTGCTGGCCTAGAGAATCACACTTGGAGAAACACTGCTTACTGGTAGAGGACCCTCAGTGGTCAAAGACAATCTTGGCACAATGTGACTTCTGCTTAGAGGAGGGAATTATCTTGGGAACTCCTTACCAAATCAGGACTTCATGGGGAAAGTGGGATTTCAGGTCGTTGCTGGGTTCCAAGCAGAAATAAAATGTATCTGGGGCCCAGTTCCCATGGTAGTAAGCACCCTGCCTCCTGACTTCATCACTCCTGCTCAACTAAGTGCTGCATGTCACCTCTTGGGAGTCACCAAATTCTGTGCCTGTCTCTCTGCACTAAGAGTCTAGCCCTGGGTCTCTGGACTTTGGTTTCCAGGATTCCCCACCCTTGGGAAACCTTATTTTGGAGAAGGAAACTCAGTCTAAGGAGCGATTTTCTGTGGACAAATCTTAGGCTGATTTCATTAAATTCAGAAAATTAGAACAATTCACAGTGTCAAATCTTTATAGTAGATGAGAAAATGTAGTGAATATGCTCTGTGAAACATTTTTAAAATGAATCAACGTAGAAGATAGTATAAGATAAGTAAGACTTTTTGAGGATGATACACAATATTTCCTTCTGTTCTCAAAAAACATATATTTTATATCCAAAATAGTGAGTCTCCTTAGGATAAATAGCTTACATTCATAATTTTTGTTTTGAATGACACAACTAAATCAAAGTCATAGATGTTATTACAGCAAAATTTTTTTTATGCTAAGCCTCTAGGATCTACAGCTGGAATTATTTGAATGAATTGTACCATCACCTACACGTGTGAGAATCTGTGAACAAATTATATTGGCCTTGGGACAAAATGAAACAATCAGTAATTCACAGAACTTGCTCTATCTTCTCTGCCTTTCTTATCTTGTGAGACACCTACGGATAATGTTTGTCTTTCTTTTGTTATTACCTGGACCTATGTTCCCCCTTTCAGGGTGGTAACTACATTTGCCGAAATTGAAATTCACTTGATCTTTAGGCCTTTTGTAATGTTGGCAAGAAGTAACTTCCTGTTTCCTAGCAAGAAAAGCCAACAAGGCTACTGAGGCAGATACATGTGGGTTGAATTTCCTTTCAAAAATAAATATTAGTTTAAATCTTAAATGGGAAAAGGTTGAGCCAAATGCATTACATTGGATTTCTGAGACATCTGATGAAACTACCCTTCATTTCCCTGTTCCCCTTTCACACCCCCAATGAACAAATCACCTTCTGAACAAAGAGAGAAATGTTTGACTCTTTCACAAAGAATCTGGAATATGTCACTAGACTTTTAATGGAGAATGAACTCTTTCATGGACAAAGAGGCCACTGAGTACACAATAGACAGATTTAAATTTGATCCATCTCACAAGAGCAGGACAGGGTCAACCTGAGAAGGAGTTGTTGATCTTGACATGAAAAAAAGTTACAAGATGCTTGCCTTCTAATTCTAGGGACTGTATAAACTAATCAGTGAGCAAACCATAGAAAGGATTTTAAAATAAGGGATATTTTCATTTTAGAAAAAAATACCATCCAGAAAACATAGAAAATCCCCAAAGTCACAATAGTTGCTTTACTGCATTCTTTAGTGTTGGATTTAGTATGTTTAAATTGAAGTTATTTTTTCTGTTACACTCCCTTACCCAGATGTTTTCCTGTAGATGTTTAGTAGAAACCACAAAGCCTGAAACAATAATTAGCAAGAGGATCCCTTTTCTTTTTTAAAAAATTCATATCACAATTTCTATTCTTTAATTTTCTACTCTCAGTCTACACTATTCATTCATTCTCCCAGCACAGTTCACATAGAGACACATACAATAAACCCTTTTGATCTTCCTTTCCTCTTGCCCCAGCCAGTTTACCTTACCCTGCTGAAGTGCAGAGCAAAGAATACAGGATTCGGAATTGAGAGGACCGCATTTAGTCCCTGGCTCTGCTGCTGACTGCTGGGTGACCTGGCCCAAGTCACTGTTTTGGAAGAAACAAGTAAAACAATGTCTGCATACTGTTATTATGTGTGTGTCTATATATGGCACTCTATGTACATATTATTATTATTGCCAACTCTGTCTTGGAGTGAGAGACTGTACCTCTAATGGAGGCCATGGCACAAAAACCTCATCTTGGAGCCATGGTCAAGAAAGAATCATAGAGAGTTCAACTGGAATATGTTTATACTGGTGACAAACCGAGGCATGGAGATGTTAAATCACTTACCAAGGTCACATGGCTAAAACTAGGACCTTTATGTCCCACACCACTTTACTGAACTCTCCCAGCTAATTCTGGTTTCATGGAAGGAGAACATAAAGTCGAGAAGGAAGCAATGACTTTGTAGGATAAAAAAGAGGATACATGTGGAAGGACTATTAGAACACGATCAACAACCCAGGTGCCTGTGAGGCTGAAGAACACCTAGAGACCCATTGGCTAATGAAGTGAAAACAGATGTGAGCTGGCATATGGTGAGGGTAAGGAGGGATGACTGCCTTCGGAATGTCAAGTTAGGCCAAAGAAGAGGACATGGGAAAGCTGTAATCTATGAGATGTGTGTCTGGAGAAAATCACCTTGATAGAGAGGCAGAATAATTGAATCTATTAATAATATTAAGAAAAAATTTGATCTATTGGGCACACGTATTACATAATTACCCTAGGAATCAAGCAGTCGGGCAAAAGTGTTAATGTCCCCTCCTCTGTACAGATGAAAAGACTCTACCAACCCTCTGAATTAGATTTTGTTAAGTAATAGCTGAGGGAATAACTTGCTTAAGACACAGTTAGGGGGGATGAAATAAACCCAAATTCTCAATTGTATTCAAACTCTTTGGGACTTGACAAACCCTTGTTTCCATACTCACTCCCTACTTCCAAACCTCTCTGAGCCTCAATATTCTCATCTACACGGTAATAATAAGCCTTTGCTGAGTTTGTGCTCGTGTTTGATAAGATCACACTGCCAAACAGAGTGTCTGATATGTAACAGAAATGCCTGGTGTGCTTCAGAAATTCTAGGTCCTTTTTTAAGCTTGAGAAAGAAATGATCCTGGAAAGGGAAAAAATACCCAAGCTCAGATTCTTAGGCTAGTAAGCGAAAACTCTTCCAAGATGTGATTCAGTGTATTATAAGGGAATCAAGAAGGATGGAAAATTTTTACTAGAACTAGTCATGTACAAGTTAACAGTGTTTTAAACACCTTGAATATTCTCTTTTAATCCTCACCACAGACTTGTGAAGTTGATATTATTCCCATTTTACTGATGAAACTTGAGACTCAGACAGGCTAATTAATACTAGGTTACCAGGGGTGTTTAAGGGATTCCAACCCAGGTCTGAACAAAGAAAACCACATCAGTATTCTCTTAGCTTTACCTCATATTATATGTCCAACTGGATATCACATCATATGAGTGGTATATATAATTTTTCTTTTGAGAGAACAGGATGATAAAGTATTAATTAGACTTTTATACAAACACTCTCAACAGTTGAAACACCAGTTTCAATTTTTTTTCTCTGAGTTTGAGCTGCTTGCATCTGTCTGTGGCAAGGGAGCCCTCCAACTGAATTTCAGCATTTTCCATTTTCAACTATATTTTCCGCCCTGGATTGATGTGAGATCATCACGAGGCAATCAATGCCAAAGATTTTTGTCAGTTTTCCACTGCCTTAGCTTAAATAAACAATGTTAAGGAGGGGCACAGGTCGGGGGGAGTGGGGGTGGAGAATGCTCACTCACTCACACAGATGCACAGTTGCACACACAACCTCACAAAGACATACTTTGTCATGGTTCACTTGGAAAAATCCAAATGAAAAAGGAGGAGGAGGATGAATAATAAAGCAAAGCAGAAAAAGGAACTAATTTAGGGATAATGACTGCAAGACTGCCTCAATAAAGAAGAACAACATGTGTCATTAGGTGGCAAGCTTAGCCTTTGGGCAAGATTACACTTCGAAGCCCTGCTCCAATTACCTGTTTTAAGCATAAGTGAAGAGGGAATGTAAAAGAGTGGGGGGAAATACTTATGCTCCCTAAACAGTAGTAACATTCAGAGAAAATGAACTGTTGCTCTCACAAAGAGACTCTTTTTGCAATTGCAACTGTGGAAGGTGAGAACCCACCATGCCCACGTGAAACCACGCGTTCGGCCATCAGGTAGAATACCATTTCTCCCAAGGGCCGAGAAATGAACTGAGGAGCAGGGAACGTGTGTCCCATATTTGCATCTTGCCTCAACATCTGGCAATCTCAGAAGCTGCTGAATAAAGCCTCCATCTGAGGTGACCTCCTCACAGCATGGGTCAGTTCCTGAGAATGCGGCTCTTTTGCCATGAGGACTAATGACAAGGCAGGAAAGCCTGCAGATGAGAAAGCCCTGAGCCTGAACAATGCATACAAAAGCCTGGTTAAGGAGCACTTCCAAAGTCATTCCTTCCTCACCCCACCGGCGACCACTAGGTATAAAGGTAGCGGTGGGGTGGAAGGATAAAGATGATCAAGGAAAGGAAACCATAATAAGAGGTTTATCTCTGAATGACTCCAACTTCCCCCCTTCCCAGATATCAACTCTATTACAACTGATTGCCTTATCTAATCCCAACCCAATCTGTGGGTAATTGTTGGCTTGTCCAAAGGTAAGCAGGAGATATTCTTTTCACAGTTGCCTGCTTTTCTCAAGTGTCCAGCTTCCCCAAATCCCCTTTAATAAGGATTACTTGCATGTAAGTCAGCTTCCTTTTCTGATGCCATAACAACAGTGTTCCTTGTAATCTGGCCAAGTACAGGTTATTTTAAAAACCATGTAGCTAATAGGTATATACTTCCTGCCTGCAGGTGAAATTGGCAGGTGCCACTCAGATTGCAAAATCTGTGTAAGTATTGCTTCCAGGCAGGGTCGGGACTCATTTCCTTCCCCTCAAACTGTTTCCCACAGAGAAAGTAAAGTTTGAGTAGAAGAAGCATCAGATGCCCTTGATATGCTCATTCGCTATAGAAGGAGCAAGATAGAATCATCCTAAAAAGACTCATCATGTGAATACAATTGTCAGCCTAGGATAATTGCATAAAATGTACACAAATACGTTTTTCATTCAAATTTCAGGTCAGCGGCAAATCCTTCTACATTATATAAAAGGACATGTGATTGCTTTTTTATAGTCATTACTTGGTGAGAGAGAAATTTCAAAATATGGTTTAGATTCATGCTTCTCAAATTTAAAGTCTATCAGATTCCTTTGAGAACTTTGTAAAAACACAGAGGCCCTCATCTTACCCAACTGGGCCTCTGATTTTGTATTGACTCTCCAAGTGACTCTGATATAAACCAAAATTTGAGAATATCTGGCTTAGACAAACGTTAAGGACTCTGACCCGGGCCCACATCTCCTGATGGCACAGCCTCCTAGACTCCCGGTGCTGTCTTCTTTAAAGCAGAACCTCCCATATGTGAAATCAGTCCACCCTTAGTTCACAATTCCACAAACCACTGTACGAATGAGAAAACAGGTCAAAAATGAGTCAAGATTACAAGTGTCTTTCATTTATTGTGTACATGTCCCTGATGCTCCCAAGCCTCTGTCCCTAGTCCCATACATCCAACTCCACCTGGAGGGAAGACAGGCACCTGAAAAAGAGCATGTCCAAAGCCAAGCTCTTCATTACCCCCCCCCCAAAAAAAGCCTGATCCTCCACTTGTATTTTCTATTTTGGGATATAAAAGAGGAATGAATCATTGTCCTTAAGTTAAAATAATTTTAATCATAAAAGATAAAAGTTTTTAATCATAAAAAGTGTAACAGTCTAATAGCCTACTAAATTGTAAAGGACTTACGTTTATAGCTATTCAGATACAGGTTATAATTTTCACTCACCCAGTAGGTAAAAATGTGAAATAATTTATGAAAGCTCTCTGGGCCTACTTTTCCTCAGCCCTGAAATGCAGACAATCAAACATATATTGCCTAACCTTAAACTTAAATTAGGCAATTAAATTAGATAATTTCAATAAAATATATAAATAGGCATGGTAGACTCAAATCAAATATCAGACTTTTTTTCTAACAGAAACAAATCTGACGTTCAGACATGTTGACTAATTACTAAATTATTGATTCTAGCAAGATAATTATGACCCAGGTACAGGTAAAGAAAACAGCAGACCCACATCTCCGAAGCCTTGAGAAAGGGGTATTGCCTCATTTCATTCAAGGTCATATCTAAAGAGAATATGAGAAAGGCTGGAATCATATTCCTTAACTAACAATTTTGAAGATGAAATAGCAATAGAAGTACTCTATATCCTCTTACACAAAATGAACTGATGTAAATATAGTAGGACATACTTATTCATTTTAAAATATAAGCATTTTTTTGTTAAAAAACAAAAAGAGCCCTGACCAGTGTTGCTAAATTTGTTAAAAAACAAAAAGAGCCCTGACCAGTGTTGCTAAATGGTTAGGGTCTGCCTGTGCACCAAAGGGACATGGGTTCAAGGACATGTACCTGGATGCAGGTTTGATCCCTGGCCCGGTTGGGGCAAGTGTGGGAGGCAACTAACTGATGTGTCTCTACCACATCGATGTTTCTCTCTCACACTCTTTCTCTCCCCCTCCCTTCAACTCTCTCTAAAAAAAAATCAATGGAAAAAGTAGTAGGGATTAACACACACACAAAAATGCTGTGTTTTAATGATTAGCATTTTTTCAATGTAGATATATTACTATATAATATTATATTTAATCACTATTAGTATTGCTATAAATGTACTGCTTTTTAAAAAAGATGTTTTATTGATTTTTAGAGAGAGAGAAAGGGAGAGGGGGAGAGAGAGAGAAACATCAATGTCAGAGCAAAACACTGATTACTGATCGGCTGCCTCCTGCACTCCCCCTACTGGGGACTGAGCCACAACCCGGGCATGTGCCCTGACCTGGAATGGAAACCAGCAACCTTGCCGTGCATTGGACCATGCCCAACCAACTGAGCAACACTGGCCAGAGCTGTACTGCTTATTTTAAAATTTCAAATGCTTTATTTTATTACCAGTGTCTTCCCTCACATACTATTAAAAATACATTCAACTTGAATACTCTCAGTGGGAAAGGAAACTTCTTAGGAATATGTAGTACTACATTTTACAGCTCACAAAATTTAAAAAGCAGGCAGTGATAACAACTAATGATGACCCCCTCAAACAAAGGAATTGGTACACAATGTTCTCAGTCTTCCCAAGAGATAAATGATGGCTATGGGCCTGCAAGACAAACCAAGGTAATTAACTGAGTATGCACAGAGATTTAGACTATGTGTCATAAAACACACATGATCCAAAAATCCTTTTGTAAACATGGGGATCAAGTCTGAGTGCATTTTTAAAACTAGGATCTATTCTCCCTGAGGCCTAAGTCAGTTGAGTACCTAAAAGAAATCATATTCAGGTTTCTTTTTTAAAAAATATATATTTTATTGATTTTTTACAGAGAGAAAGGGTGAGGGATAGAGAGTTAGAAACATCGATGAGAGAGAAACATCGATCAGCTGCCTCCTGCACACCCCCTACTGGGGATGTGCCCGCAACCAAGGTACATGCCCTTGACTGGAATCGAACCTGGGACCCTTCATTCCACAGGCCGATGCTCTATCCACTGAGCCAAACCAGTTAGGGCCATATTCAGGTTTCTTATAAATACACAGAAGTATTATGATGAACTACACTAGTTGTTATGATGAATTGGCCTTTGAGAAAAAAACCAAAAAAAAAAGAAGCATTTATCAGATGTCAACTATGTGCCATATGCTCTCACTTACTCATCTCACTGGTCTTCACAGCACACTGCTGTGGGAATGTCATTAATCCCAGCTTGATAGGTAGAGAAACCAAGTCGCCACAGGAGCAAGTAATTTGTCCGAGGTTGCACAGAGAGTGTGTAGCACAGCTGAGACAAAGTTCCGTTCGCCTGACTCCCAAGTCCATGCCATGTCTACCATCAGACTCCAATGCATCAGAATTTTTAAAATTACTTGTTCTTCACATTTAACTTTGTTCTGTTTCCTTACCTCTATTTATTTACTCTGAACCTTCTCACCCAAACATCACTCCCACTCAATTTCTCATTAACAAAAGCATAACAAGCAATTTATGCTTAAATATGTACAAAAATTTAATTAATAGTACTTTATGCTATTTTAAAAAAGCACACGTTACAAGAAGTTTTCATACATACTACCACATTTTTATTTCACTACAGAAAAGTGGGCCAAGAGATTTCTCTCACAGAAGAGCAGAAAAAGGAAGTATCAGAAAGAGAGTGGGATCAAGATGCTGATCCCTTTACCAATGTGTGTTTTTATCTGTCTAATAACCATGCAAGTGCTAATCTATTTTATAGATGAGGAAAGGAGGCTGAGAGTGACGTAAGTGACCATTAGTGTCAGTATTGGAATCCTCGTTTATCTTTTTTCAGTACCCTTTTCTCTTATGCCCTGTTACCTGGCCTTTCAAGTCATGTTTAACCCAAAAGAGATACAGAAAAGGGAAAATAAACCAGTATGTAAATATTTTAGACTTTTAAGACTAAACTCAAAAAATGCTTCCTCTCTCAAAATTTCTCTAATCCTCCCTCTTCGCCCTCCAGTGATGACTATTGTCTGCTTGCTACATGCCGCAGGGCCCACCAAGATAAATAGCATGTTGTTCCTGCCCTCAAGGAGTCTATAATCTAGGAAAATGAGGAAAGGTGACAATTGAATTGACTCTCGGATCTCAGAGCATACATCCAAATAACCTGAATGAATGAAAACTTTAAATGTAAACTGAAAATATAAACTAGAAAGATATATTATTGAGCAATCCTGACATGAAGAGGGATTTTATTAGCTTAAAACAATAAAAGAACACACAGGAAAAAATCATAACAGTTCTGATGTCTTTATTTTCATGATATAGGTTAATTATATTCGTGGATTCCCTCTTCCCAACCTCTGCAAATTTTTTCAATTGAAGTACCCTTTTTCTTGCTGACGTGTAAGAGACCTTGATATTTTAAGTACAGTCGTACTTTGCATGCCTTGTATCTTGGAAATGTTTTTTTCTTAGATAGCCATTTGCTTTTCAATTTTTAGAATGGGTTTTTATTAGATTTTTAATGCTTATGTTGAATCTTTTACATTATTTTTCCTTCTTTTGCTTTTATTTAGAAAGTTCTTTTTAATCTTGACATGAAATAATTATTTCTCATGTTTTTCAAGTATTTTAGAAATGTTTTCCCATTTAACATTCTAATTAATCTGAAAGTTATTTTTGGTGTATGTTGGATGGTAATGAAACAGGAATTTTTAGGGATGAAAAAGACAGGTTTTAGGAAATTTGAGAAATTTTGGAAATTAAGGGGACCATGGAGGAAGCACAGAACTGCAGAGCAACAGAAGGTATATTTCCATAGAATAGGGAAGCTGAAAAGCTGCAACAGGTACATTTCCATAGAATGAGGGAGCTGGGAACAGCGAAAGGTCTATATTTACAAAATAAAGAGAAGGAAGCCCCTCATCCAGAAGGAGAAGAAGAAAGCCCAAAGGGAATAGGAAAACAATAAGGAAGGATGGTGGGGGGGGGGGAGAACCTCACTTGTCCCATGTGAGATTCAACCTTTGAGCTCAGGAGTTACTATAGTAACCAGTCCAAGGGAATAGTGACCAATCAGAGGGGATATCAAGGTACCTGGATCTGCAGCCTTTATAAACCACTAGAGGCCTGGTGCACAAAAATTTGTGCACTTGGGGGGGTCCCTCAGCCCAGCCTATGCCCTCTTGCAGTGTGGGACCCCTCGGAGGATGTCCACCCCAGTAGGGACCCTCACCCCATGGAGGTTTGGCCAGCCTGGGTGAGGGGCTGATGGCTGTTTTCAGGCTGGTCACACCCCCTTTAGGGTGGGGGGTCCCCACTCGGGTGCCTCGCCAGTCTGGGTGAGGGGCTGAAGGCTGTTTACAGGCTGGCCAACCACCCTGGCGACATAAGCTCCCAGCCTCTCCTTTTTTTCTTTTTTTTTTTTTTATTCTGGGATTTATTTACCTTCTATAATTGAAACTTTGTTGCCTTTAGCAGAGGCCTTCGGAAAGCTTGGCTTCCTCCATCGCCAGGGGCAACCCACTCCTGCTCGCTCCAGCTCCGTGGCCACGGCTGGCTGAAAGCAGGTATCTGGGGTTTGTTTACCTTCTATAATTGAAACTTTGTTGCTTTCAGTGGAGCTTAGAGCCCGGCTGTGGCAGGCGGGGAACCTTGGCTTCCTCCATCACTGGAGAAAGCAAGCCTCCTGCTCACTCCAGCTCCGTGGCTTCCGGCCGCCATCTTGGTTGGGTTAATTTGCATATAGTCACTCTGATTGGCTGGTGAGCGTGGCTTGAGGCATAGCGAAGGTATGGTCAATTTGCATGTTTGTCTTTTTTAGTATAGGATAGAGAAAAGGAATTCAGTGGGACCCTTTCCGCCTCCCTATTGGGAGTCTGTTCTGTGGGACTCTTTCCCCTCCCTACGTGGGAGTCTATACTTGTTCTTTAATAAATTTCCAACTTTGCTATACCATCTTCTGTCCATGGATTCATTCTTCAACTCTGGCAGACAAAGAATCCGGGTTCCAGTCCAAAAATTCTGTATCAGTAAGAATCCATGTTTTAAAGCAATTATTTACAACTATTGCATAAAATACAGCTTCCCATTGATTTGACTTACCATCAGTACTATATGTTGAATTCTTATATATAGTAAAATTTCTTTGCTTTCTTATTTTGCCCCACTGGTAACTTCCTCCTCCTTTTTCTTTTTCCTCATTCTCTTCCTCCTCCTCCACCCTTCTTCTTCCTTTTAAGTACATCACACCATTGAGAATTTGGGAGCTATGGAGTGATTCAATTAGTCATGATCTAAAGAATGATTTGTTAAGGAACAGTGTGTGACTTGTACTGGTGTCAGGAAAGACAAAAAACTAACATCATTCTGGTTTAAGACAGAAAGAAATGAAGGAAGAGAAATGAAGGAGATGGTTATGAGAAACTGTGGAAAGAGATGCTGCTTGGTGGAGCAGTGATGTAGAAGTAGGACATATGAGAAACGGGACAGTCAACATGCTCCACTTCTCAGGCAGTTGACCAGGATGGGTAGTAGTAGTAGTAGTAATAAGAAATAAGGAACCTCAAAAGAAGAAAATGGGTAGGAGAGAGAGAGCATGAGATTTGGAAGGGACTGATGATTGACCCCATCTTACAATTCTAAATGAATAAATCCTAACCTAAGCCTATGACTTTGAGAATGGTGTTATGTCACTTGGTAAAGTAGCACCCAAGATGCAAAAGAAAAGCTCGCTATGCCTCTAACCTAACTGAACAACCATTAAATTAGTAACTACTTAGTATTCCACATACTCTGGGAAAATCTCAGTGTAATTTCACTTCCCTGCCAGAATAGGAAAAGATACAAAAAAACAAAATGCATATTCTAGGTCATCACATTACAGAATTTAGTCTTAGTTTTTCCTTCCTCCTCTGAAATACAAAATATTACAGAACAAAAGATTGTAACATCCTGCATTGAATACTGCAGAGTTTTGGGGAACTAGTTGCTTCCCTTATTTAATGACAAACTAGAGTCTCTACACAAATTATTTTTCTTGAAACTGCTGAGATTATCAGGGCCCTTTAAGGAGAATGAGCATTAAAGTACTCTTTAGACTTCCAAACAATTCACTTTCACCAGTGTTTTCTACTTCCCGGATATTTACATGCCATGAATCCAACACTCTTCAACAAGATCTCTCCTTCATTGAACAGGTGCAAAGCAAGAGGGAGGATAAAGTGGGATCAAGGAACAACAGGGCGGGATAAAAGCTTGACTGAGGCTTTGGATGAAGCTGTTATCTCCACTCTGTGAACCAGATGTTAACATTCCATGCTCATTCTGAGAGAGTTCTTTGATTTGACAAAGGTTTTGAGGAATGTAATTCATTAGTATGAGGACTTTGTCACGGTTCAGTAACCACTCAGCTCTCTGTAATCCTGGATACACCTACGCAATGGTTCCTGATTTATTACAGTAACATTGTTTTATATTTAAAAGAGAATTCTTCATTTACAACTGGACCATGGATGAAAGTATGTTTTTCATTTTTCTTCTTTCATGGTCTCCCTTCTCTGATATTGACAAATTTCTCTACTCTTGTATGTCATCCTTTCTTCTCTTCTTCCTTATGTATAATCTTCTTTCATTTTCAACATATTTTTAAAAATTTCTGTTGGTTTTTCCTTTCTACTTACTACCTAATTGCTCTTCCGACTTTCTCCAAATTATTATGACAAAGAAGGGGAAAAAAATAAAGAAAAACTACAGCCAGGAGGCCTAGGCCCGAATGCCAGCTCTGATCCCAATTAACCATGTGACCTTGAACCAATGCTTTCACTTTTCTGGGCATATTAATTTAAGCTATGAGACTTAGTCTCTCTTATATCTAAACCTCTGTTATTCCGATTCAAATAATATTAAGACATTATCAAATCCA
This sequence comes from Myotis lucifugus, assembly GCF_000147115.1. Taxonomy (NCBI): domain Eukaryota; kingdom Metazoa; phylum Chordata; class Mammalia; order Chiroptera; family Vespertilionidae; genus Myotis; species Myotis lucifugus. Next base: position 1,757,508 of record NW_005871319.1, read on the forward strand.
CAAATATACTCTAATTTTCCTTCACTTGCTGTGAATCAATAAATGAATAAAAGCTGCAAATTCTATTGGGCACACTGAATTAAAACAACCTATGTATATGAAACACCATGCAAAATACAGACATAGAAATTATAACAATTACCTTCAAAAAGCTTGCAATTGGGAGAAAAATACAAACATACTTGCAGTGTGAAAACACACACACACACACACACACACACACACACAAAACAACACTTTTCATGGTGGCATTTAGGATATTCCCTAGTTTCCTATGAGATATTCCTTATCTTCAGTTTTCACATGTGTAAAGTGAGGGAGTATACAACACCATCTCTACACTCTCTTTGGGTTTTAACTAAGATTCTATTATTCTGCTGGATTTATAATTTATATGATCATCTTTAGTCTAAGAATTCCTATAGGAAAAGGTATGATTTAAACTGAGCCTTAAAAAATAAATAAATAAATAAAAGGAGACATATGTAATACTCTTTGTAATACTTTAAGCAATAAAACAAAATTTTTAAAAAAAACATGAAAAAAAAAATAAAATAAATAAATAAATAAATAACTGAGCCTTGAAAGATATATGAGCAGAAAAATGCGGCGAAGGTGTATATATGATGTACCAAAATAGGTTTAAGTCAACCAAGAAATTCTTCTTACATTGATGGTTTCAGAAAGGCTTAGTGACCATAAGTCAAGAATGAGATTTCCTGCTGAGGCTGGGGAAGTTTAATTCAAAACTAAAATCCAACTCTAAGTGTCTTTAATTATGAGAGTGTGAATTGGAGTATATAGGTATAGTAAGAATTGAAGACCTATGAAAAAAAGGGGGCAGAAGTTATTTAGGTTATGGTATCCAAATAAATAAAAAGTTAGCTTGGATCCCCTTATTCAATGCCGGGGGGGGGGGGGGGACATGAAGAAATGCAATTGAAACCATCAGAAATGTGAAACCATTAAGGTCTCTCTATCCTGTTGAGGAATACAGTATAAAGATAAAAAATACAGGTCTGGCCATCGTGACTCAGTGGTTAGAGCATCAACCTGCATACCAGACTGTCATGGGTTCAATTTCTATCAAGGGCAGGTCTGATCCCTACTCTAGTCAGGGCATGTGTGGGAGGGAACAAATTGATATGTCTCTATCACTCAGATGTTTCTCTCTCTCTCTCTCTCTCTCTCTCTCTCTCTTTCTCTCTCTCTCTCTCTCTCTTCCCCTCCCTTCCATTCTCTCTAAAAATCAATGGAAAAAAATATCCTCACTCCTTGGACAAGAATTAAAGAAAAAAATATGTATAATGATTTAGCTCTCTGGAATTCTTGCAATTTCCTCAAGTAAACCTACACTTCATCTTAAACTAGATTGGTTCAGAACCTCCTGAAGCAAAGCTCTGGTCTCAGTAAGGAAGCCATGATGAAGTCGTTCCACACAGTAAAATAGTGGTGTACTTTCCTAAGAATGCAGAATGTGTTCCCTACCTACTTAGAAGGGTGTTCTTTCAACATGTCCACCTTCCTGGTGGGAATGAGTTTCAGAAAAGTCCGTAATCTCATCAAAGGAAGCCAAGTGACAGAGACTCTCTCCACAGGGGAGCAGATCAGCGAGCCTTCCTTCCTTTTCTTCCAGGCCCTCGCCATTGTCTTCCTGGGGACTACTTTCCAAACTATTGGAATTTCCCTTGATCCCTCTCGACCTTCAATCAGATTTGAGGAAGTGATGATTTCCCCTGAATTCTTTCTTTCAAGCTCACCCTTTGGAATTAAAGGGTCCAGCCCGTTCTTAGCACAATCTCGGTCAGCCTAGCATTTGGCATTTTGCAGTCTGAAATGAGTCTGAATGCACACACTCCCAAACAAGTTACCTTCATTAAGGAACTTTTTCTCACGTCTTGGCAAATAGCTCCGGATAGGAGGTCGTCTGATGCCTTCAGGGTGTAGCAGATTTCCAGGCTGAAAGTCATGTAAAGGGGGCCATGCATCAACTAACTCATTCAAAGCTTAAATCCTCCAATGCAAAAGAAAGGGAACACTGTACCAAAATTCAGAAGCGTAAAAAAGTTTATTAGAGAGGTAACTGAATCTGTATTATTTTATTCTACAAATTCACAGGGAAGTCCTGACAATACTTTTTGTTTTCATCCAACAAAATGTGACAATTCTGGCTTCTTTTTCCTTATTTTTCTTCTTTGCAAACTAACCAGAGGGATAGAGAAACTCTCTCCTTCCTAGAAAATAGGAGAGTAATGGTTTCTCAGCTAAACAGTTAGATGCTTGACAGCTAAGCCATAGTCCTGATAACCCACCCTGACAATGACTAGCCTTTGGCTTCCAATCCATACACCTGTTGGAGAACCAGACTGAATGTCATCTTAGGAGTTGTAAGACAAGTTGCTGGGAGCGTGGGTGAAGGCAAAGAGGAACATCAAAATATACAACTTTGAATTAAAAGGCTCACCTTTTTGATATTACTTTGATAAACTGTACTACCCAGTGGCCATTTTGATATCACTTGTGGGTCAACAGTTGACTCAGCCATCACCTCCTCTAGTCAGTGAGGAAGTGCTTGCCTGGGATTATGGAGGTGTACATTCTGTTCCCTGCTATAAATGAAATGTGGAATTGTATTGTTCCTGACATGAATTTTCCTGATCCCTGCTAAAATGTCAGTTATATTACGACATAGTTGGCCAAGACAGACTAGACATTGTGTGGCTTCAAAGGTTTTATTTTGCTTTTCCAACTCCCACTTAGGGGAGAGAGGAGATGAAACCTAAGAAGGAGAAATGCTTCTACTAGTAAGTTGTTCAGAAGCCTACAGGGACTGCCCACTTAATTACCATCTTTATAACCAGCACTGAGAGAATGTAACACTATCCCAGTCACACAAGAAATGTTAGCGGTAGTCAAATGATAGAGTTTCCTTTCCTCCTTCTTCTAGTTTCCCGCATGGTAGAAAGGCACCATGTTTTGTGTACACTTTCTAAACAATGTGTTTAAGACATATGTATTTAAATACTTTAATTTACAAGCCCAAGAAAACAGCTGTTCAGCTCCAAATTATAGCTCTTAGAGGGTGCCAGGGAAATAAACACGGAACCACATAAACAGTTGAATTTATCTCTTGGCAACTTTTCACAACACCTTCAGCAAACAGAGCACCCATGCATGAAAGGAAAATAATCAGACACATGCCCTATTAAGTGGCAGGCTTTAGCATGTAACAAGAAAGGCACCTTTTTATTCTCTCCACTCCCAGCTACCTTCACCCCCAGTGCCATTTGAGAAATCCGTCAGTATACAGATGCCAACAAATCTCACTCTCCAGCAACTCAGTTTTGCATCTCAGGATGAAGTTCTCCTCCTGGTGAATCCTCTCAAGATTCACCCCAAATGCGTTAGGGGTTTGAGGGGCAATAACACCATGTCATTCTCTCGCTTATCCAAACAAAAGATGTGGTCTTCTAAGAGTTCTTTCTAGCACTGTGGGCAATACTACTTTCTGGTTTTAAAACTGTCTTGAAGCTTGTACATATCAATAGACATCGTATATGGGGTCTGTGTAGAGAATTGGTAGTTAGGCTGGGGCTCTTTAAGCTCTAAATGGTGACCTCGTTTCCTAGAGAACATTCAATTTCAGACTGGACATGGAGCTCACCAAGCATTCTAGTTTCTGAATTCAATATAGACGCGTGGTGAAGGGTAGCAGGGTATGGCATCCTGAAATATGACTGTAGACGTTCAGGACATGCCACCACAAAATATGCATCTTTGATATATTGATAATTTTGAGCTGTAGGCACTTGCAGAACAGCCAATGAAGGGAAGTGCTTTCTCTGAACTCCCTTATCTGCCTAAAACAGACAATAAGAAAAGGACTCGGTTGTCCTAAATCCCTTCCCCAGGAGTTTTATCAACCAGTGAAGATTGACTCATCACAGGAGAGGAGACTAGAATTCAACAACACATTCAGACAAATGTCATCATCAAGTATCATACCCTCTATGCATTATTCTAAGGGCCCATTCATCTTTCCTAAATATCATTCACTTTCCTCTAAATATCATTTACTCTCCTGTATATCAGCCTCTCTTTTCGATGATATTCAAGCCTGAATTCTAAAGCCACCTCAGGGAATTACTCGTTTTTCCCTGTATATATTCCTTATATACATGAGATATACATGTGAATAAACTTCTGCTTCGTTTTCTCTTGTTAATGTCTTTTATTACTGGGGTCTCAGCTAAAAACCCAGAAGGGTAGAAGGAAAATTCTTTCTTCCCAATAGTTGACACACAGTTTTCAGGAAAAGAGTTTTTCCACTTAAGTGAAACTTACACTAGAAGTATCAAATGACACCAAAATTCTGAAGAAGTGCTATAGAGAGAAATATTTGGTGTTTTGTCATCCAAATTAGCACTAATGCCAGTGAGGGGCAGGGAGTAACAGAGGTGGAGAGTGAATGGAGTTGGGTGCCCCTGCTGACCTGTGCTCACTTTGTTAGGAAGAAGAGACAGCTTTTAGAGTGCTTAGGATTTTTCCAGAAAAATCTGTGAATTATCTTGAATTCACATTTGCCTCCACCAAAACCCTAGAACTAGTATTAACTATTACTTAAAAAGTGTCTTCCATCTTCTCATTTATATTTTAGCATTCTCCAGTCCAGGCTAACACAATGGCCCTGAGATAATGCTGAAGTAACCATCTTGCAGATGAAATGGGCATTAGCAGGTGTTTGGAGCCTCTAGCTCAGCGGTTCTCAACCTGTGGGTCGAGACCCCTTTAGGGGTCAAATGATCCATTCACAGGGGTCGCCTAAGACCATCGGAAAACGCATATATAATTACATATTGTTTTTGTGATTAATCACTATGCTTTAATTATGTTCAATTTGTAACAATGAAAATACATCCTGCATATCAGATATTTACATTATGATTCATAACAATAGCAAAATTACAGTTATGAAGTAGCAATGAGAATAATTTTATGGTTGGGGGTCACCACAACATGAGGAACTGTATTAAAGGGTCACGGCATTAGGAAGGTTGAGAACCACTGCTCTAGCTCAAGATGGTTTGGGGGAGTTTCTGAATCCCAGCCAGGATACTATTTAGCTAAAAGTGGGTTATCTCTGTACCCATGCAAAAGACTTTGTTCTTCCAGTGTTTTCAACATGACCATAACCAAGTGAAGTAGAGATATTATCCAATTTTTATTAATGATGAGCTAAGACTAAGTGATGAACCTAAGGTCACATAACTACTAAGTGTCAGAGCTAGGCCTGCTCTCCCAATTTAGAACCATTTCCACTACCTGTAAAGGTTTCAATACACTATACATGAAGTTTAGAATGTTTCTGACACATGATAAGCAACTAATACATGTTATTACACATATATTTAATATTAATGGTTCTTATTTTTTCTCTAGGAACCCATCCCATTTACCTATCTACTTTGACGCTTTTTAATGTAAGTTACTCATTATATCAGCTTTTGGGTGGTAAGTAGAAAATTACTCTACATAAGATTGTTTACCTCATTATTCCTAATAAAACAGTGCTGTCTGACACTTATTAAGGCCTAAATAAGTATGACATTTTCTTAAAATAGCAGGTTCCTATTCCTATGTGAATAGGCTCTGAAAGCTTACATAAATTTTCCCGTAAGTGGTAGAATACAATTTTTTTTATCACTTTAGAATACAAATTTAGATCCAACAGAGGCAACAATGCTTAAAGGGCTGTATGTATTTACATCTCACAAGTTTATGTGGCTGTGAAAAGTGATTCTATTTTTTAAAATAATGAATCCATGAAAGAAAGTGTTTTTAAGTGGGTTAAATTGAGTTTCATTTAGGTATGCTTATTTTAAGGTGATGGTTAGACAATCTAATAGAAATGCTTAGCAGAGCACTGAGAAGGCCTGGAAGAGAGATCAGGAGGACATCTTTCAAACAAATCTTGGATGAACTTGAAGCTTTAAGATGTTATTCATTGTAATGGAGAACATTTATGGAAAATGAAGAGGTCTGAAACAGAGACTTGGGGCATATCCAAAGTGTTAGGAAAGGGAAATATTTCTTGAGTGCCTACCATCTGCCATGCATTCGCCTCATATGCCCACTCTAGCTCAGGGGTTATCAAACAGGGATGATTTTGCTCCCCCTTCAAAAGATATTTTTCAATGTCTGGACACATTTTTGTCACAACGAGGCTAGTGATACTGGAATCTGGGGCAGAGGCCGGGGATGCTACTAAATATCCTACAATGCACAGGACAGCTCTCGACAGAAGAATTGTGTGTTGAATGCCATCAAGTCAGCTCCAACTCCTGGCAACCCTATGAATGAGTGATGTTCTCAATGTCATGTCTTCAACAGTCCTGCTCAGCAACCACAGATTCATGCCTATGTCTTCTTTTATGGAGTCAACCCATATCATACTTAGTTTTCCTCTTTTCCTGCCACCTTCTATTTTTCCCAGTGTTATAGACTTTTCCAAAGAATCCTGCCTTCTCATGATGTGCCAGAAGGAGGACAGCTTCAGTTTTGTCATTTTTGCCTCCAGTGATGTTTCAGGCTTAACTTGCTAAAGAACCCGCTTTTCATTTTTCTGAAGGTCCAGAGCTCTCCTCCAACGTCATATTTCAAATGAATAGGACTCAAACCTGTCAGACTTGCAAGCCTGTGCCTCCAAATGAATCTTTTTTTCCTAGAAGCCTTCTTCACTGTCCAACTTTTGCATCTATACATAAATTACAAAGAATTATCTTGCCGCAAAAGTCAATAGTGCTAAGGTTGAGAAATCTTGCCTCTAGGTATAAAAAAAGACTAGGAAGAAAGGAAACATTGATCTGGCATCTAGGGGTAAGTTGTCACACCCAGGAAAAACCTTTTGGAGAGAATAACCTCAGAGTAAGCACACAGAGTTACATTTTCTATTACAGAATATAACAAGGACCTTTAATAAGAAGTTATAAAGAGAATTAAAAGAATTTGCATAGAAAACTCAGAAGTTTGGTTAGTTTGGTGGGATGACAGGTAACATAGAAAGTCAGCAAAAACAATAAAAATGGTCTTGAGGTTAAAGATAAAGGTGATGGTGTTCTTCATTATAGGTCAATCCACATTTATTAACTTTTGCAATAAACAGAGCATATTCATTCTAATAAGTTGAATTGTGTCCTATGAGTTGAATTGTGTCCCTCCCAAATTCATGTGTTGAAATCCTAACCCCCTAGTAGCTTAGAATTTTACCTTATTTGGAGAATAGAGTCTTTACAGAGGTAATCAAGGCCTAGTGAGGTCATTAGAGGGGCCCTAATCCAATAACTGGTGTTCTTATAAAAAGGGAAAACTTGGACACAGGGATACACTTAGGGAAGACACTGTAAAGAGACACAGGGAGAAGAAACCCACCTACCAGCCAAGGAGAAAGATCCTTCCTCACAGTCCTCAGAAGGAACCAATTCTGTCAACACCTTGATTTCAAACTTCTGGCCTCCAGAACTGTGAGACAATAAATTTCTATTGTTCAAGCCACCAGTTTGTGGTACTTTGTTATAGCAGCCCTAGCAAATACTGACTTATAAGGAGAACCAGGTCAAGAACACAGAAGCTTTTATCTTTGACTAGAGGCCCGGTGCATGAAAATTCATGCACTGGACAGAGGGTCCCTCAGCCCGGCCTGCCCCCTCTCACAGTCCAGGAGCCCTCAAGGGTGGGAGGCGACCCGGCAATCAGGAGAAGGGGACACCCCATCACACCTCT
>NW_005871319.1:1765386-1766919 GCF_000147115.1 Myotis lucifugus
CAGGACTATGGTGTTTATCCAAGCAAACAGTTTGGACATGGGCTTGTGAAGCCCTCATTCTTACATGCTGAGATCTCAAAAAAAAGTGACCTAGCATTTACGCTTAGAGAGAAAAATTACAATTAGTTTTATAAAACTTTGGAATGATCTCCTATGCCATTTCCCAAACAACCAGGTTAATAACTTGTGGGTTGGGATAGAGGGGAGGAGGTTAATCATTATGAGCTGAAAGAGAAAGGTCTACTCCTGCCACCCCCTCACCTTCTGGTGCAAGAGCACAGCTGGTGCGTTGGCCTGTACTCCAGGCAATATGCTTTTTCTGACCTTAGGCTTTGGTCCATATGGCATTGCCTCCCCAAGTAGAAAAGGAAAGCTGTTTGTTTTATTGAAAATGAGGTTCATATCTACATAGCACTGACAAAGGCATTATAGGAGTAAACCGTTCGTTAACTTGTAACTTAACAAGATGCCCCTCTGGACAAGGGAAAGGCTCCAAGGAGCCAGGAAAGCGCCTTCGTGCTGTTTGCTCAGTACTAATCCCCCCAAATCCACAGCCTGAAACCAGACAAAAGGCAAATTATATGGGTGTTGAGGAGTTTATTTTTCCAGATGGCCAACCTGAAGCTATAGTTCACTGGCACATTAAGTCCCCCAATGCGGAGAAATCCAGTCCAATCATGTATTTAATAAAAAGCACAAAGTTAACTTCTCAAACAAGTTATTTGGAAACATGGAAGGTGCTGGAGAAAGTATATAAAGGGGAGCCTTTGCTACATATTGAGTTTCATCTTTCATGTTTGGTCAGTTGGTAAGAAAACAGAGCTATGAAAACTACTTTCCAATTGTCCCAGTGATTCCTGTTTATATTGGTCTAATTCTTCAAAGACAGCCATTTGCTTTACTACCTTGATAAGGTCAAGCTTTTTCTTTTTCTGGGTTCCCAATGAGCTGATTTTCCTTCTTTAATATTTCTCTATGGCAGGGAAATATCTATGTATTTATCTATCTACATTGCTCTATATAGATGTAGGGCACATAAGCTATATAAGAGATGTGTATATAATACATACACACATATATACCTCTTGTATATGATATATGATATGTAGGACACATAGATTATATGGGAGATGTGTGTGTAGCTCATATATATATATATATATGTGTGTATATATACACATATATATACACATATATATACACACACACATACACACATGTATATACACACACACACATACACACACACACTCACACACACACACACACACACACTCACACACACACACTCACACACACACACACACACACGGGGGGTGGGTCTCTCAGACCCATCTGCACCGTCTTCTATTCTGAGAGCACTTCAGGGAGAGCCCTCTCCTATCCAGGACTTTCTGTCTGGCTATGCATCCATATAAGTAAATTGTTTGAGAACCGACCCCAGTTTGGATTGGTGCTCAGAAATAGAAGTGCCATTTTTTATTTCTTTGTTTCATGGAGGAATTTCCTCAGAAGTTGAAGGTATCCTTCCCA
>NW_005871319.1:1768278-1782637 GCF_000147115.1 Myotis lucifugus
AAACCCATCAGTCCTACTCCAGAGATTTTATGCTTAACTACTATGCCCTCATTTGTTTACCCATTCAATTACTCCACAAATATCTCCTTAAATACCTGCTCTGTACCTTACATTAAATATTTGGCAATTAGATAAAGACACTCTTCATTTATTGAGCTCTCCATCTTTGGGGAGATAGCCATAAAAAAATAAGTGCAGTGTGGTGACATATGTTCTAGAACTGAGTTGTGGAAGAGTGCCAAAGGCCCAAAATAAAGCGATCCCTACTTCCCCTTGGGAAGAGGAGATGGAGGGAGCTCAAAGGCACAAAATTAACATCCAGAATACCTTTCTTTTGCATCAAAATCAACAGACATGTTCTAAATATGATATGTCTACAAAAACAAACAAAAATAAAACAAACACTTGTTTTCATGGTTGGTTTCCCTTAAGATTCCGTTTTTAAATTTTATAAAAGACCCCTTTTTAAGGTAAAGAAAAATTTATCTTATCTCCAAATTTCTCTTGTTTCATCTTATAGGCCCTCATCCTCTATTTTTCAATACTTTTCTAATGAAATTCCTGTCCTTCAGTTTAGTCTCTGCTCAGCTTAATCTTCACTCTGCTACCAAGGTGAACTTTCTAATATGAAAATCTAACCATAGCATGTCCCTATAAATATCCTTTGATGGTTCTCTTGACCCTTACAAGAGTGTGCAATTTGGTTCTCCAACTGCACTCCCTCCATGCTCAACCTTCATGACATTAACAGCTATTTATTTAGTGATGACCTGTTTCAGGCAGTTTAAATAGCCCATCTCTAATTTTCACAGAAACCTTGGAATGTAGGAGATTTTATCCTCATTTATAAATGAGGGAATCGAGCCCTGCCTGGTGGGGCTCAGTTGGTTGAGCATTGTCCAGTGTACCTAAAGATTGCTGGTTCAATTCCTAGTTCAATGCCCAGGTTGCAGGTTCAGTTTCCGGTTGGGGTGCTATGGGAGGCAATTGATCAATGTTTCTCTTTCTCTCTCCCTTCCTCTCTCTCTGAAAAACAAAAACAAAAGATAAAAACAAATGAGAGAATAGAGGATCAGAGCAATTGATTGACACACTTAAGTTCATGCCAATAATAGATGGCAGAATGGCAACCAACACTGTTGTCTTCTCCACTAGACAAATGGGTACTTTAAGACAAAAAAAAAAGTCCTTCTTTTTCATCTCTGTGTTACCAACTGTCAACATAAGGCCTGACTGTGAATGGATGAATGGATGGATGGATGGATGGATGGATGGATGGATGGATGAATGAATGAATGTTTTCAGTTCTGCTATATAAAAAATTTGGTTCTCAGTTCCACATTCCTTGCATCTTGTTCTCTGAATGACTGTATTTCATAGATTTCCTCAAATGCCATTACAAAATAAAAACAGCCTCAGATTTCTTTCCTCACTGAGTTCCAAGAGGGGATTCCCAATCTACCTGGACTCCTCTTACCCACAGGAGAAAGCCAAAGTATGCATCATCATTCCAGTCCCTTATTTTTTACTGTTTTCAAAGTGCTGCCAAAATCTCTGAGATGCCAGTGTTGTGTGGAGCTAGTCCATCTCAATCCATATCCCACCTATCATTTGGCTGTATGACTTGTGTGGAAACATGGCTAAATGTGTGGATGCTTAGTTGGCATGTATAGGATGAATTAGAAAAGGAAGATGTTGCAATTGTCCTGGTGGGATATATAGTACTGTCCGTCTTAAAAGGCTTTTAGAAGAATGGATTAGTTAATACATGTAGAATGCTCAGAACAGTAACTGGTACGCAGTAAGTAACCCAACTGGGTTGACTATTACTAATATAATTTTATCTTATCCTTGTGTCCATGTTGAGATAGGTAATATAAATATTATTATTTCAGTTTTACTGATAGGGACAAACAAGAGAGAATAATCATGTTCCAAAGTTCATAGAATTCTAATAACTAGAAATCCACCTCTATGAGGCCTTGAGCACATGATACTCAGGAATAAAAGGGGTACATTCAACATTAAAAGTACCACTGTCCTGTTGGTGATGAAGACCCAAATGGGAACACCTCAGTAAGGTCCTGAATTAGGGTATTAGAGTTTTGTCAATTGCATTCCCACTTTATTCATTGAGTTTCAGCCTGAGTATCAAATGAATAAAAGTTTTTGGAAAAGTAATTTATACTATAAGTGGTTGCTGTTAATAAGAAAATAATTTTAAATATGTAGACAGAGGTCACTATATGTCAGTCCCCCTTCCCTGACTAATGCTATACACTAAACACTTTATGAAATTGACTTATTTAATCCAATTTTACAGATAAGGAAATTGAGAGGCTATAGCTCAGTATAAGTGAAATAGGACTCAAACCTGTCAGACTTGCAAGCCTATGCCTCCAAATAATCATAGAAACAGCCTAGCGTCCATGTTCAAGCACTAAGAACTGAGAAGCACTGTCTTCACATTTTTCCTTTTAAGGATTCTATTAAATGATAGGCCTCTTTATGGTATCGGACTATATGGTATGCCCTGCTTGATCTCACTGGCAATACTCATGCTGCAATAGATTTTTCAGATGCCTTCATAGAAGGCTGCCACTTTATGCTAATTCCCAAACTAATAAAAATATTCAAAAGGAAATCAGAAGGTCATTTAAAAAAAGAATATGATACAATGTGCCATTATGCCATCAAAGACATTCTCTACATTGATGATGGGAACTGCCTATATAAACAGAAAAATATATGTGGTCAAAATTTAGGAAAATCTAGATGATTTTGTCACCCATTAATATATCCTGAAAAATCAAACTTTTCAGCAATAATTATGGCGATGCAGAGCATTTGCTAATGGTTAAAGGCCTTCCAGGGGCTAGGGACAAAGGACCAATCACCCCAGTTGCTCAGTAATCCTTTAGCAATAAGTGCTCACTTCCAGATTCATTTTGTACTGATAGATTATCCTTAGGGGATAGAAAGATAAAAGTTCTCACAAAGAACACATGAAGATTTTTTAACTGGTAGGCAAAAATGCAATATATGTCCGGAAATATTAATGTATGCTACTACACACTAACCTTCATTATCAGATATTCACCATTTCAAGTTTGAAGTTGCCTCTAAAGACAAATTATCAAATCTCCATTTCTTTCCTCCTACCCACTCTGTCCACCACCAATAAAACTTGAATCTATTTTCTGTATAGTATTCTTTACATGAAGTTTTCCACCCTCTGTAGTCCCACTGCAGTAACCAACATTTGATACTTGAAGGCAATAGGTAGGTAAGAAAAAACTGGTATTTCATCTTGAGACTTTTGAATAAGAAATAGGAACTCAAATGTACCCTAGGGATTCTACTGGCAGCAATGCTCATGCATTTAATAGATAGACAAGCATCCTCTCAAACCAATACTGTGCCTTTTCTTTCCTCTGTGTTTTTTGTCCACCCATCCTAACCCTACCTATCAATCGTGGTTCACTCTTAACCTCCAAAAAGCTTCCCCTAGCCTCCAAGAAGCTTTTAATGATTATCCCGAACCCACTATATGTCTTCTCTGAACTTCTATAATATTTCAAGTCCAATCTTCCAAAAAAAAATGTATTACATTTCTTTTTAGATTAAAAATTATTTATATTATGTTTAATAAAGTCTTATCTTTTTCTTTCATCCTTCCCTTGTAACCCTCAGTATGTAGGTAGCAGCATACAGAGCTAAGAGAATCTTCAACACAACTTAAAGTTGGAAATAGCAATTTGATGGGGAAAGACCCGTTCAATAACCTCACCTAAGAACCTTCATAGCACCTGTCAACATAAGAAACATTTATACCTGTGAAGAATTTTTGTGAGTTTATTTGAGCCAAAACTATCAACAACTGCTTCTTATGATTGGAATAATTGGAGTTTGGAATACTGTCCATAATAATTGTGTTGAATTATTTAATAACAAGGGCATACAAGATTACAACTACTTCTTCCTCAGCCTTCTAGAAACAAATTACTCAGAGTAGGATTCAATGATAGTATGAATGAAGCATATCTGAGAGTCTGGCCTAATTTTATCTTTCCAAATATTTATGCATACCAACTCCCTAATAGGGACAATAGGTTTGAAATCTTACCCAACTCTCTTCAAACCTGCTATACAAAAATTATTTTGACAACTTTAATATATATTTTAACATTTAAAACAACTCATTGGAGAAAAAGGCTTTTTGAAAGTTTTCAATTTCTATATTATTTATTTTAGTCATTATATTCTATTCCCATTATTACTGGTGTTTGCTTAATGTTAAAATACCAAATCACTGTCATCAATGGTAGAGACAAATTGAACATCATAATCATGTAACTAGTATGGCAATCTCTTTTTGGAGAATATTTTTATGCTTTGCTTTCAACCCAGAAGCTATAAAATTTGTGGGAATATTATTATTCCCATAGCCAATCATATGTACAACAGTTGGCTCCTTGAATCAATGAATTACCTAATTTCATACTAGCTTAAAAATACATCGTCTCAACAATGAAATACGTCATCTCAAGATAAAGTAGGAACTTTATCTCCACAAATTCAAAAACTTGCCTTTTTCTATTAAACAACCATGATGGAATAAGTAAACAATTGAAGAACAAAAGCAGGAATGAAAGAATAATCTTCATTTTGAATCATAGAAAGAATCCTAAAAAGCAAGCTTAATCAAATGCTTGTGTTTCTTTTGTCTTGTTTCTAAGGATATAACACTTAGAATCTTCTTGGGATTTTCCAGTTTCTTTTCTCTCACAAAGCAAAACAAACCAGGCACTATCATCTATGATTTCATTTTGAGGAAGATTGGGAGAATAGTATGAGTATTTCTATTACATAGATAGTTCATTATAAAAGACAACATTTTGCTGTATTTGTTCAAATTAAATGTGTTTTCTGAAAACAGCATTATTGTCTCCTGGTGTGAGCTTCTCAAAGTGTATTTATTTGCATGTAACTCAGTAGCATGCATGATCATTGGCCAGTCAACGCCAGCATTTTGTTTTTCAAAGAACAATACATGCTCTGATAATCTTTATACTGACCTGTTCATCTGATGGAATATGAAAATATATGCCTGTATCTTTTTGTGAGTTTCCTGCTGCTATTTCTGTTCTGGAGAAACTGTCCTGACTTAACTAACAACTTGGCAACCCTACGAGCTCAGAAATGCTCCCCTGGGGTGATGTGCTTTAAATTAGCATTGCTGGTACATGCTTTCAAGAACTATACAATTATAGCCAGATGAACACATCCTCATACAATTTCAGGATTAATATTAGTCTCCTAACAACCTAGAAACCAAGATCATAATTACCGACTGCCATTTCCCCCCATTGTCCAGGTAACGGGTCCTCAATATATGACCAATTTGAAACCTGGGAATCTTGGGGGAAAGCATCAGGTCTGCTGTTGGGAAATTGAATTCAAGTGTAGTCCTGCTCCCTGAACGCTCATATTCTTCTTCCCTCTTTGTGCTATTTGTTGGTCTCTATTGTGCACAGCTATCGTTTGTGCACACATTCTGTGTTAGATTTTCTACCCGATTGAGCTTGAAAAACCAAAGCTTAAGTACTAAATGTTTCCCTAAGGCCTGAATGGACTTAAAAGGACATAGGTGCAAAAAAGAAAAGAAAGGAAAATAGGGAGAGAAAACACGGCTTGTTAAGTTGTTGCAATAATCTCATGCTGAGAATAAAGACCTTCAGAGTTAAGAGAATGAAAAACACTCTTCTAAATAGATTGCTTGCTTTTGTTGCACAGGTGGCAAGGCCTGGAAATATAAGATACGGGCAACAGCAGGGCAGCCTGCTAGCTTTTCATTAAGCTTAGAGAATAGCAGAATTGTGGAGTGGTTTCTTCCCACTCTACCAGAGACACAGACTACCTGACAACCTGGACTTCGGAGTGCTAGCTTGCTGGTGTGTTTTCTACCAGGAAATACTCTGGGGAAAGAGTAGCTCTCCCTATATTTTGTAGAATTTTACCTCCTCCCCCTTTATTAAAACAAAGCCTTTTCCCATGGAACATGGATCTGTGGTCATCACTGTTTTGGACTTTCCTCTAGATACAACTTCAGAGAAAATGCTAGCTCTGGATACTGCCACTTAAAATTATGCAAGGGTAATGTGCCATGACAATGGGCAAACCTTTTGGTTCAGGAACTAAATCACCACCTCAATAAATGAGCAATAAACTGAAAAGCTTCTTTACAGAAAAAAAACAAACAAACAGAACATCATCAGAATGAAAATGAAACCTATGGAATCAGAGAAAATATTTGCAAACCATATACCTGATATGAGTTTAGTTTCCAAAATATATAAGAAACTCATGCAACACAATAGCAATAAATAAATCCTATATAATAAAAGGCTAATATGCAAATTGTCCCCTCAGGAGTTCGACCAACCGGGAGTTCAACCACCCTCTATGATGTGGGCTGACCACCAGGGGGCGACTTGGAACAAAGGAAGACCCTGGCCAGCACCAGAAGGCCCTGATTGGCCCTGATTGCAGGCCAGGCCTGGGGATCCTCTAATTAATTAATAATAAATACAAATAATAACCCAATTAAAAATGGGCAAAGGATTTGAATGGACACTACTGCAAAGAAGATGTATAAATGGCTAAAAGGTATGCAGAAAGATGTTCAACATCATTAATTATCAGGGAAATACAAATCAAAATTATAATGAGCTATAACCTGACACCTATTAGGATGTGGCTATTTTCAAGAAATAAAAGACAACAAGTGTGGACAAATTTGAATCCTTGGGAATGTAAAATGGTGTGAGCACTATAGAAACAGTATGGAGGTTTCTCAAAAAATTAAAAACAGAACTACCGTATGATCCATTAATCCCATTTGGGAGTATATGTCCAAAAGAATTGAAATCTGAGTCTCAAAGAGATATCTGCACTCCCATGTTCATTGCAGTTCTAGTAGGACCCTTAAATCATGCACCAAATGTCCATCAACAGATGGATGGATAAATACAATGTGGCATATGCATACAATGGTATATTATTCAGCCTTAAAAAGGATGAACATGGATGACAACATGGGTGAACCTGGAGGACATTGTGCTAAGTGAAATAAGCCTGTCACAGAATGACAAAGACTACATGATTCTCTTTATAGGAGGCATCTAAAAATAGTCAAACTCATCAAAGCAGAAACTACAATAGTGGTTGCCAGGAGCTAGGAGGTAGAGAAAATGAGGAGCTATTGTTTAATGGGTATAAAGTTTGAGTTATGCAAGTTGAATAAATTCTACATATCTGCTGTACAACATGGTACCCATAGTTAGCAATACAGTAGTGCACTTCAAAATTTGCTAAGAGGGTAGATCTTGTGTTAAATGTCCTTTCCACAAAAACAAACACAAAGGGACACAAGGAAACATTAGGAGGTGTTTAATATGTCTATTACCTTGATTGTGGTGATGGTATCACATATGTTCAACCTCATCACACTGTATACATTAAATCTGTGCAGTTCTTTGTATATTAGTTATATCTCAATAAAACTCTTGAAAATAAATGAACAATAAAACAAAATGAAAGAATAATATTGTTGAATGTGAAGAGTGGAGAGAAATTTAAATAAATACCTAAGTGTTGGCTGCTTTTATCTGTCTTCAGCACAATGTCAAAAATAGCATGAGTTGGCCATAATTCATAACTTATAATTCCTAGCCCTAGCTTAAAGAGTTCTAATAGACTCCTTAAATCATGCAACACTGATTTTAATTTGGTGGTTATGACCAATCAGATTAAATATTTGTGTTTCGATGTCATTTTATTCTTGATACAGCCATTTCTGACTTTGGGAGTTTAGTTCAAACTTCATGGATGAGAAAAAAAAAAGTGTGGCTCAGAGAAAATGAATGGGTTTCTTTAAACAGACATTTTAAAGGTCTGGTGGGAATGAGGACATAATTGCTCTCAAGTTTCTGGTTAGTTGTTAAATTCACGTTCTTCGATATTAACTGTCTTATACAGCTCTTCAGGCTGTCAGAAAATAATAATTCAAGATAATTCAGAAGCAAAATATGAGAAATATTTTCAACTTCATACATCTCCAAAAATGATTAAATATATGCTTTAGAATACAATGATAGTTTAGGTCAGTGGTCAGCAAACTCATTAGTCAATAGAGCCAAATATCAACAGTACTTCTTCAAAATAGACTCGCCCAGGCCGAAAACTGACTTCTGCGCGTGGGCCACGAAGTTTCAATCACACTGTACGTGGGCCCGCACATGGTATTTTGTGGAAGAGCCACGCTCAAGGGGCCTAAGAGCCACATGTGGCTCGCGAGCCTCAGTTTGCCGACCACGGGTTAGGTCATAAAGCAGAAGATTGTGACTTTGCAGATATACCAGTGTAACTGTCCCAGATAACCCCTTCAAGGAAATCTAAGGTCCTGATTCAAGTCAAAATATCTGAAGCTGGTCCCACTTAGAGTCTGTCTCCTATTCTGTTTTTCATTTACTCTCTCAAAGTTAGCATTTACCATTGCAAAGCACAAATAGCCCTAAATCTTTTCTTACACTAAGTACCCCTAGTAGATAGTTACACAGATCTGTAAATATACTTTAAAAAATAATTGAATTGCACACTCAAAATGGGTGAATTTTATGGTATATAGATTATATCTCAATAAATGTTACCCTTTTCTGTTATGAGTATAGGACGGAAGACTTCGGAGAGATATTGTTGCATAGTGGAAGAACATAGACCCTGGAGTGAAATAGATTTCACTTAAATCTTGTCTCAATTTGATGGTCTTAGGCAATTATTAACTTCCATGAGTCTTAGATTCCTATAGGTAAAATGAGAAGGAAATAATTACCGTTCAGAAAAATTGTAAGATAAAAGGAAGTAATGTATTGATGAGTGCCTACTAGAATAATAAGGTATAAAGTTTAAAGTACTCATTTTTTTAAAAAAAAAATATATATATATATTTTATTGATTTTTTACAGAGAGGAAGGGAGAGAGACAGAGAGTTAGAAACATCGATGATAGAGAAACATCGATCAGCTGCCTCCTGCACATCTCCCACTGGGGATGTGCCTGCAACCCAGGCACATGCCCTTGACCGGAATCGAACCTGGGACCTTGAGTCCAAAGACAGACGCTCCATCCACTGAGCCAAACCGGTTTCAGCTAAAGTACTCATTTTAAGAGATGATAATGTTCTTTCTGCAGTGGAGCTATAAAAAGATGGAAACCTTAGTCTGACATTCTGTTTACTTTGCCAATACGGCTGGCCCAGGCCATGAGGCAGCATACCTTACCTCCTTTAACTATTCATGTCACCAAAGCCAAAAGTTCCAATATGTCTCCTTCTCTCTCACTTTTAAAGGGATGCTTACAGCAATGCCCTTGCTTATTCTTCTAGTTGTTGCTACATCGCTTCCTAAAGTTGATTCAAGGATAGGAGTCTATGTAACAACATCCTTTGAGAATCAACCTTGTCCCCAGCCACTTCCAAGCATTTCCTATTGTACAGCATAGTTCTGCTGAGTTTTATTCAAATGAGCTCTGTACATTAAAGGTAGCTCTCACTGGTAGCATTGGGTAGGACCACAATGCCCTGACAAAAATTGTTTGCATTTTCTGGGAGCTTACCAGCAGGCTTTTCTTTCTGTGGCTTCTAAGAGACCAGAGTAAATCATGTCCTTCAAATGGCTCAAAGAACAGGTATGCAAAGAAAAACTAAAATATCTTGATATGCCTTCATTATTAATACTCAAAGTAAATATTCCACATCCAAATAGTTTATGATCCAAGAATCATGGCACTGTTCAGAGAAAGCTCTTAACCAACTTAAGTAATGATATTCCTTCCAAAACTTTTGCTTTCCATGCTGTGAGAAAACCCTAGGTTTAGTAAAAAGGACTCCAGCTGGCAACCCTAGTTGATCTACCAACCAAAGACCAGCCAACAAATTGCCAGGCCACCAAGCTGAAGCTACACTGAGCAGAAATAAGCTGTCCCTGTCAAGTCCTGCTCAAACTAAAGATTTATGTGCAAAATAAATAATTATTGTTTTTAGCTCAATTTTGGGGTGTTTCATTATGTGGCAATGGATGCCTGAAACAGAACTAAATACTGATCCGTGTTTCTCTGCCTGATTAATTTCTTCTCATTCTTAAAGATACAACTCAAATGTTATCTCAATTCAGAGTATAAAGCCTTCCCCAATCTACTGCGACAAAATCAATTACTTTCTTCTGTGCTTCTCCAGACCTTAGTACATACACTATTGTAGTAATTAATGTCCACCTCCCAAGAGCATCACAAATCCCTTGTGATCAAAATGTGTAGTAACCTTGGTATCCTGGCAACTAAAACAATTGAGTTACTTGAACATTCAATGTGGTAATTTCTATACTGTGCTAATCTTTAATTTTAGTTCAACAAACATTTATTGAGCACTGTGAGCCAGGCAGTATCTATCTATATGCAAATAGACCGAAAGGCAGAACAACCAAGCAACCAGTTGCTATGACGCGCACTGACCACCAGGGGGCACATGCAGAACATGGCGGCATCAGCAGCAGGCAGCAGAGCATGGAACATAGGCGGCGTTAGCCGGGGTGGGATGGTGGAGCAGGTTAATGGGGGCACCAGACCAAGGGTGTGGCGCTAGTCGCTGTCATAAGGGAAAGCCTCTGGGGTTACTGAAAATTCTTTGCTCCCATATGCCACGGTCCCACCCGGTGCTCGCACCTGCTGCCAGCACCTGGCACAGGCCCGATGGCATGGTGCCATCAGCAGGTACAAGTGGTGGCTGCCGGCCCCAATCTCCCCTTAGGGCTTCTCCACCTCCCCCTGCTCCTGAGGGGCAATCGGGTCAGCAGCTGTTGCTCGCACCTGCTGATGGTGCCGGCCCCACTTGCACCCGCTGCTGGCACTAGCCCTAATTGCTTCACGCTGTCAGCAGGTGCAAGCGGGGCCGGTGCCATCAGCACGTGGAAGCGGCAGTGGCAGGAGCGGGGCTGCCAGCAGACAGGGGACTGGGGGCTGCAACAAAAGGGGCCGAGCAGGGGTGCGGAGGATGGGCCAAGACCCACCCCTCACAGCCTCACAGCCCACAGTTCCTTTCAAGGTGCATGAATTCGTGCACTGGGCCCCCACTATATTTATAAAAGCCTAAGCAACTGAAAGACCAAATGACTGGTCGACCAGTTGCTATGATGTGCACTGACCACCATGGGGCAGGCACTCAATGCAGGACTGCCACCTGGTCAGCTGACCGACAGTTGCCAGATGAAGGGCTCACAGCTGGCCTGGCCACTGCAGCCCAGAGACCGCAGCAGAGCGGCAGCAAGCCTGCCGAGCGGCAACAGCAGCAGGCACAGTGGGGCCAGGATGAGCAGGAATGGCAGGCAGGAGTGGCAGGTGGCATTGGACTATCAGTTTCACTCAATCCCCGCAGGTCACGCTGAGGGACCCCACTGGTGCACAAATCCGTGCACCGGACCTCTAGTATTATATGATAGGTTTGCATTGTGAATAAGCTGTAGTTTCTCGCTCTCAATAAGCAGATGTGTCGCTCAGTTATCCCTAGTCACCTTCTCTGGGCTACATGGCACACATTTCTGGGATGTCAATCAAGTGCATGCTTAAGGGCTCAAATAGATTCATAGCTTTTATTAGAGGAAAATATTGGTCCTTTTTGCTGGCCCCCCTGATTTCCAAGAAGAGCAGATGGTGACTGGCCAAATATTTTGGCAAAAAGCAAAAGCAACAAAACTTCTATTGGACTCTCAAAAGTTTCACAAGAACATCAAGAGTCTGCTTCCTAAACATCTAGTATCTAAAGTCTTAAATCAGCAACATGTAATATTCAAGACCTAAGGCTCATATCTCAGAAATAAGCCATAAATAGCCTATGATCCAAAATTTGCCAAAAACTCTTTTCATACATCTGATATTTGAAAAAGACAGTGTAATGGACATGCTAAGCTTTTGTTGTTTTAATTCTCTATGCTCTGAGTTAAATGTGTGGTCCTGAAAGTACTGTCTCAAATATAAAAGATATAACATACATCAATTAAGATTCAACCTTATGTCCTCATGTTTATAAAAGAAAGGGGAAAATATAGCCATTTGAATAAAGTTGCACTTTTATAATAACAAGTATGCACCATCTTATATAAGTATACTGTTAGCTCCTTGAGTAAGGGACTTTGTCTTATGTTTCTATAAACTTTAATAGCTAGCACAATGCCTGATCATGTAGTAGGTGTTCAATAAACAAAAAAATAATTAATTTGGACTAGTAAATTTATAAGGAGCAATAACTTTACCTTCAATTCAATGTCCTTAAAAATGCTGTCCCTGCTCAGAAAATTGTCTTTCCTCTTATCTGACAAATAGCACTAGCTATTCCAACAGTTTTTACTTTTTGTCTTAGCTGTCAGAAAACTCTACGCTACATTTTGTGCTCCACCGTAACTTTTGCTGGAATTTCAAAAGCACAGAAGTAGGAGAAAAATTACAGTGCCTTCTTATTTATTCATCAAAGCACACATAGGCAAACACTGTTAGCCTGACTCCTATTGACAAATGTACTTGAATGCAATAAAATTAAATTTCACCTAAAATAATTTATACTTCCCAGTGACATTCTTTTCCCCCTTTCCCATAATTTCAGGCCAATGAGATTTTTATCAAATGTATATTCCAACTTAGTCTGGCCTTAGAAATATAGTTTAGAACAAAACTAAGAAATCTAAAAAGCCAGTGTACTAATATTTATTGGAAGAAAGTGTTGATTCAAAATGTACAAATCTCTTTTGAGGACCAGATGGACTATATGAACGAAGTTGTGTATTTGTATGGCTCACCTGTGTTCCACATCATAGGGACATGGGATGGGTTCTAACAGAGTGGGTTCCCTAACACAATTTAAAAGCTTGACAACAGTAGTTTCTTGTAGAGGACTAGCATGCTCTTTTTCCAAGGAGAAATAACAGTTATAACATTAATAAGATCATGGTGTCCAAAGGCAGACAGATGGGAGTGCTGGTCTTCACGTTAGTCTCACAAAGGCATAAGGCTCAAAATAATTCTGATGTTAGCAGCTGTATATAATTCAGTGCTTGTGGTGGCTCACGGATAAGGAATGATAATCTCCTCTCCCTTATAAAAGGGGTAAATATGAGTTTGTTTGCACAGACTAAGGTTACAGAGAAAGCCTGAAGTATAGAGGGCTCATAAGCTTATTTGGTTACAGATATGATCTTTAACTTTCCCTAGCCAGAGAAGCCGAAAATAAACATTTCATAACTTTTAATGTGTGGTTAGCAAATATAGCTGGCCCATGGTCATGTCCCTGCAGCTGGAGTCCTGGACAGAGTCAGCTTAGCTGGATGCCTGGGTGCCTTGGCTGCCTGCTTAGAGCCTTCCCTATAGTTTCAAAAGAACAGGGACCTTTTTATCCGCTTAGCTCAGTTGCTATAAACACTTGCTGTATGTTAAATGACTTCTCAGGTCCATCCAATCCGATTTGCACATCATTAGTCTGTGCAGAATGAAATGGATGCCTCTGGATATTTAATTTTGTTAAATACTGAGATCTTTGTAAGGGAAAAGCCCTTCATATAAAATATTACATCAGGGTTGGCTAACATTCCTGTTTCATGAATCACTGGTACCTTCAAGTTGTCCTTGAAATTTCAAACTCACTCTAGACACTTCCAGACATGTACAGTACGTCTTTTTTGTTTTGTTTATTTATGTTTTGACTCGGATGCCAACTGTGCCATGAAAGAATGTGTAAAATTTAGCATCGGAGCAAATGCCCTTCATGTACATCAAAAATGGAAAAGAAAAGCAGCATTACACACCCGAGTGGAAAATGCTAGTCTAAATGCCAGAAAAATGCATCATAGGTCCATGCTTCACCCTGACTTACCATAGTTATTCAGCGACCATCACTCATCTTTTCTATTTCTCCCTGTTAATGGACATGTTAATGCTAAAAGCCTCTATTTTCATGTGCATTCAAACTATACTACAAAGCCATTGTAATCAAAACAGCCTGCTACTGGAACAACAGGCATATAGATCAATAGAACAGAATAGAGACTCCAGAAATTGACCACAACATATGGTCAATTAATATTTGACGAAAGAGGCAAGAGCATACAATGGTGTAAAGGCAGTCTCTCCAACAAATGGTGTTGGGAAAATTGGATAGGTACATGTGAAAAAAATGAAACTACACTACCAACTTACACCATACACAAGAATAAACTCAAAATGGATAAAAGACTTAAATGTAAGTTGCAAAACCATAAAA
>NW_005871320.1:0-53568 GCF_000147115.1 Myotis lucifugus
CCTCAACCCCTGAACAAGAACTTCCCATGGAGTACTGGCCCTTCGGGCAGTGGGTCCCAGCCTTGAGTGCCCCTCAGGGTTATCTGGGAAGCTTTTAAACCTCCAAAATTTCAGGTCACATCCAGAGCCAAGATCTCAGCAGGTGAGACATAGCCATCAGCATGTTTTGAAGCTCCCCACGTATTTAATGTGCAGCGAAGTTTGAGAACAGATGTACTAAGGTTGCCTTCTCTTTACTTCTCCCTAACTCCTCCCTGAAATTCCATCGAAGGTCAGAGATCAGGTTAGGGTCCAAGACAGGCTCAGGGGAATTCTCTGATTTACTTCTGGGGGTGTGAAGTGGATCCTTACTATACGGAGTGTGATCCTTGGACCACCAGCACCAGCACTTGGCAACTTAATAAAGGAGCTGAAGCCCAGGTCCCATCCCAGACCTACTGAATCTGAATGTCTGTTCCGATAAGATCCCCAGAGGATTCATAGATGTGCTAAGATTTAAAAAAAATCTCTGGCTGGTAGGATATCTGGTCTATAGTCTGCACTTCCAACATATCAGCTCAAGACCTAGATTAAGATGGTGTAATAGAACCCCATATCTTTGGGTGCAGGTCCAAGTCATGTCCTCTCACTCATCTTTAATTTAAAAACTTGCATGTTGATCACAATCCCACTCCTGCATCTATTTCTCTCTCTCTCTCTCTCTCTCTCTCTCTCTCTCTCTCTCTCTCTCTGAAATATATATATATTATTTCAGAGAAGAAGGGAAAGGGAGCAAGAGATAGAAACATCAATGATAAGAGAGAACCATTGATCGACTGCCTCCTGCACACCCCCTACTGGGAATCCAGCCCACAACCTGGGCATGTGCGCTTGAATCGAACCTGGGACCCTTCAGTCCTCAGGCTGACGCTCTATCCACTGAGCCAAACTGGCTAAGGCTCTTCAGTTATTTTAACTAATTTGATCCTTTTGAGGATCCTATGAGACAGATTCTGTTGTGTCCACTTTATGGATCAGAAACAGAAAGGCTTCAGTAATTCCTTCAAAGTTATACAGCTAGTAATGACAGAGTTGGGATTCAAACCACTACACTTCACTGCCTCCACTTTTGTACAAAGCCCTGCTTAGATTGGTAGTTCCACCATTTTGTCAACCATGGGTAACTCTCTGGCATGGAAATTCTGTTTTTTCTGCCAGCCGTATATTCCCCCAATTTCCTTTGGGATGAACACTCTCTCACCCATGTGGCTCAAGAATACCTATACCATCCCTTGGGCTTAGCAATTTGCTTTGTCATCTTCCTGGCCACTGTGTTTGGTTCAGGGACAGCAATAACCTGGCCAGGGGAAGCAGATGTATGCTGGGGTCCCACGTGGAGATGGCCTGCCTGACATGAAGCTGACACAGAACACAGTAGGTCTGAGAAACAGGCAGGGAGACACCAATTCCTGGTGACATTACTTGAGGCCGTTGAATGTCCTCACGCCAGGAGTCCTGGACTTCACCCCTGGCGGTCTAGTGGGCAACCATGGAACCACCAGGAGGTGCCTCCCTCCAGGTTCCAGCGACACAAGACCTGAGGCAGTTTCCTCATGTGCCCATTGTGACCAACTACACCTTCCTTAGAAAGCAGACACCCAGCAGGGGCTCAGTTTATATGGGCCTCCAGTCCTCAGTCCAGTTGCAGAAAGTTGTTCCTTCTAGGATGGTGGAAACTACCTCCCTTTTCTTTTAAAAGTCTGGCTTCTGTGAAATAGAATGTCTGCTCCAATTACCACAAAGTGGAGTTCAGAGTTTTGGAAATAGTTATGCTCATGGTCACCCCCGCCACAGCGAGAGACACACACACACACACACACACACACACACACACACACAAATACCCAAAGCTCTTTGTCCAGGCTCCAAATTCCTAGTTCCTTCTAGTGCTTGGCATGTGACAGACCCAATTTGCAGACCTTGTGGCAGCCCAAGAGTCCCTGATCAAGGGGTTTTGAGGAGCACCAAGCAGGGAAGGGGAAGAACACCGCCCCCATAGCATAGTCCATCCTTCAGGTCCCCAAACTCCCACCACAAGAAGTTGCTTTGCTTAGATTTGCACATTTATGTACTCACTCGTTAATCAAGTACTACTGAGTCCCTCCCACATTCCAGGAATTGCTGGAATGACAGTGAGCAGGATGCAGACCCCGCCCTCTGATGGGCAAAGCAGGGTGGCAGTGTGCATGGGGACATCCTGGAGAGCTGACACACCCAGTTTGTGAAGCCAGGCAGGCTTCCCAGAGGACCTGAGGTGGAAGGAAAAATCTGAGCAATGATCAAGAGTCAGGCCAGTCAGTGACAGGGAAGGTGTGAAGGAGAGAGAGGTGGGGACCGCAAGCATTACAGCCTGGCTCAGGAGGAATTTGCAGGAGGTGGGGCTGGGAAGTTAGCTGAGCAGGGGGCAGACTCTGAGGAGCCTGGCCGCTTTAGTCTGCTTGGGCTGTCACAACAAACCACCATAGCCTGGGTGGTTTACACAACAGACATTTATTTCTCACAGTTCTGGAGGCTGGGAAGTCCAAGATCAAGGTGCTGGCCAATTTGATTCCTGCTGAGAGCTCTTCCTAGCTTGTAGGTGGCCAGTATCTCTCTGTGTCCCCACATGATCCCTTCTTTGAGCATGTAGAGTGGGAGGGATAGAGGGAGGAGAGAGAGAGAGAGAAAGAGAGAGAGAGAGAATATTCTGGTGTCTCTTCTTACAAAAGCATTAATCTCATCATGAAGGCTCCACTCTCATGACCTCATCTAACCCTAATTATCTCCCAAAAGTCCCATCTCCAAATACCATCATGTTAGCAGTTGGGGTTCAGCATATGAACTTTGGGATGAACACAGTTCAGTCCATAGCATTGGCCAGTGGCTGTCAGGGTTTGGGCCATGGAGCCCAGGGAAGGATTCTAAATGCAAGTGGTAAATTATCCCCTGGGCCTAGCACCATACAA
Source organism: Myotis lucifugus (assembly GCF_000147115.1). Classification (NCBI taxonomy): domain Eukaryota; kingdom Metazoa; phylum Chordata; class Mammalia; order Chiroptera; family Vespertilionidae; genus Myotis; species Myotis lucifugus. Next base: position 2,985 of record NW_005871320.1, read on the forward strand.
CCTTGGGCAGGGAGGAGGGCTGGTGAGGCAAATACATAGGCAAAGGACACTTCCGGTGCATATTTGATCTGGTATGTCTACCTTCTGGAGTTTCCTAATACAAGGGAAAAACATGAACCATTACCAACTAATAACGCATCTGGCAGCTGTGAGCTGGCAGCTGAGTGAAGCCTGGGGCCCAGGCATGGAATGGCACCCCGAGGGAAGGGCTGGCAGCCCTGTCCAAGCTGCTCTGTGAGCCTTTTCCACAGAGCTTGCTTGGGGAGCCCTCAGGGCACCAGAAAGTGCTGAGTGCCAACAGTGTCACAGTCTCATATCGTGGGAGAGCCCTGGGATGTCAGAATGGAAGGGGCCCTGGAGAGCCATCCTTGGGTTTCCAAATGCTGCTCCACGGTGGTTCCAAGGCCTGCAGAGAAATGGATCATTAAGTTTTTATAAAATTAAGTTTATTCCTTATAAAGGCATAAATGTACACTGAGACTGTGCTTTTTCTACTTTGGGGGGTGTGGGTGGTCAAATGTTCTTTATGATGAAATTATAGTCTTGGAGATGCTAGGTTTTGTTTTTAATAGCTTTATTTTGGCCACAATAAGAAATGATTACCCCACAGAAGTCCCTGTTGTCACTGGATCTTGATGTCTGGGAACTCCAGAGCTAGTCCAACTCTGGTTTACAGAGTAGGAATGAGGCCCACAGCAGGGAAGTGATATGCCCAAGGTCACAGAGTTAGTTAGTAGCAAACCAGCACTGGAACTCAACACTTCTAATGCCTGGGCTCCTCCCTACCATCCTTAGGGGGCTGGTGTAATATAAATTTACCAGCACTATCATTGCAGATCTCTGTTGACTACTGAAAACACATGAAGAGAATAAAGTCTCATGTTGAAGTCAGACACTAAGAAGAATCCATCAATTTTAGTCCTGAAGTAATAACATTGGCCCTAACCGGTTTGGCTCAGTGGATAGAGCGTCGGCCTTCGGACTCAAGGGTCCCGGGTTCGATTCCGGTCAAGGGCATGTACCTTGGTTGCGGGCACATCCCCAGTGGGGAGTGTGCAGGAGGCAGCTGATCGATGTTTCTCTCTCATCGATGTTTCTAACTCTCTATCCCTCTCCCTTCCTCTCTGTAAAAAATCAATAAAATATATTTAAAAAAAAAAATAACATTGAAGGAGCCCTATCTTCCCTTCCCTATCTCCTGCGTTCACTCATTGGGTACTGCTGTGTTCCTTCTTCTCAAGTTAGAAAGCTCTTGATTTATTTTCAGTTGTTTTTGAGGTGGACAAAGCAATCCTCATGCAATGAAGGCAAGAAAAATGATGAGGTTGAAGACTGCTCAAGATTGAACATCTCCCTGTAAAATCACATGTCAAAAGCCTGTGTACAGGTAAGCTCTTGGGATCATCACAAGATCTTCCCTCTTCTTCAAAACCCCTAATTGAGTCACTTAGGAAAATATCGATAGACAAACAGAACAGAACCTCGACTAGCCTAGCACAAGCAGGTGCCACTCTATTGATCTGAAAGCCATCGCAGGAGGCCATAGGGTCAGGGTTTCTGCTTTTGTATTTTTCATGATTCCTCAGTGTGAGGAACAGGATTTCTTAACTAGAGGACTGCAGCAGGGAAAGGCACTTCTTATGGATGCATATATTTCTGCCAAGTAAATGTAAGAGTAAGTAATATTAGCAAGAAAAAGAAAAAGCAGATAAAGAAAAACCAATCCTGAAAACTCATAGACTTTTAAAAAAAGTAACATATTTATTCATATATTTATATACATACATTTATATATATATATACACACATATATATATATACATTTATATATATGTGTGTGTATATATATATATATATATATATATGAGTGTGTGTGCATGTGCATGGTGTGTGTACGCACGCGCATGCGCACTCATTTCGATCTCCAGCAGAAACCTGAAATGCTCTTTCACAGGCCTTGGGGGTCACAAGGTACAAGTATATTTAATCAGGGCAGTGTTAGTAGCTGGGGAAGCTGAAGTCCTTGGAAGAAAGCAAGAATTGTAATCTCCACTTGTGGAGGCCAGCCTCCAAGAGAGCCCCCAACGATTCTTACCTCTTGCTTTCACACCCTTGTGTAACCAATATAATTTTTTAAATATCAACTTTTTTTTTTTTACAATTGATTTTAGAGAGAGAGAGGAAGGGAGAGGAATAAAGGGAGAGAGAAACATTAATCAGTTGCTTCCTGTAAAAATCCCGACTGGGGAACCAAACCCACCATCCGGGCATGTACCCTGACTGGGAATCAAGCCGGTGACCTTTGAGTGTACCAGACAATGCTCAACGAATGGAGCCACACGGGCTGGGGCTAACCAATAGAATTTTTGATAAGACGACCAAGTGTAACATTTCAGACCAAGTTATAAAAGGCATTGTACCTCTTTTCCACCTTGTTCTCTTAATCACTCTGAGGAAGCCAGCGGACACTCAGTGAGAACACTCAGGCAACCATAGGCCGTGGTCGGCAAACTGCGGCTCTTTGGCCCCTTGAGTGTGGCTCTTCCTAAGCCTTAGGAGTACCCTAATTAAGTTAATAACAGTGTACCTACCTATATAGTTTAAGTTTAAAAAATTTGGCTCTCAAAAGAAATTTCAATCGTTGTACTGTTGATATTTGGCTCTGTTGACTAATGAGTTTGCCGACCACTGCATAGGGAAAGGTCACAGGGAATAGGAACTAAGGTGTTCAGCCGGCAGCCAACAAAAATGGGGCAGCCGTCTTGGAATCAGATCCTCCAGGCCAGTCAAGCTTTCAGTGGCTGCAGCCGCCCTGCATGACTAATCTGCTTTGAAAACATGCTCTTCTCAGGAGAAATCCTGAGCCATATATAACTCATAGATATGTGGTAATGGAGGCATATTTCCATACCAAAAAATACATTCATTTACAGTATCCAATTCAATGATTTTTGGTTTATTCACAGATTGTACACACATTACCACAGTTTAATTCTGGAACATTTTTATTACTCAAAAACAACCCCCCTACTCATCACCAAACATTCCCCATTCTCCCTCCTCCCCAGTCCTAGGCAACCACAAATTACTTTCTATTTTTGTAGGTTTGGCTATTCTGTACATTTCATATCAAGTAAATCATACATTATGTGACTCTTTGTATCGAGCTTCTGTCACTTAGCATCATTTTTCCAAGAGTTATCCATGTGGTAGCATCTATCATACTGCAGTCCCTTCTATAGTCAAATAATATTCCAATGTATAGATATACCACATTGTGTTTCTTCATTCATTAGCTGATGGACATTTGGGTTATTTTCATTTTTTTGGCTTTTATGAATGATGCTGTTGTGAACATTTGTACACAAATTTTTGTGTGGACATATACGTAGGTGTGGACTTGCTGGGCCATATGGTAACTATGTGTGTCATCTTTTGAGGAACTTCCTGGTTATTTTCCAAAGCAGCTGCACAATCTTATATTCCCACCATAGTGTATGAGAGTTTCGAATGCTCCACATCCTCATGAATACATATTATTTTTTGTCTTTTTCTATTATAGCCATCCTTGTAGGTGTGAAGTAGTATCTCATTGTAGTTAGGATTTGCATTTCCCTGACAATTATTTATGTTGAGCACCTTTTCTTTCCTTTTTTTTTTAAAATGTATTTTTATTGATTTCAGAGAGGAAGGGAGAGGGAAAGAGAGATGGAAACATCAATGATGAGAGGGAATCATTGATCAGCTGCCTCCTGCACGCCCCCTACTAGGGATCAAGCTCACAACCCTGGAATGTGCCCTTGCCCAGAATCGAACCCCGGGCCCCTTCCGTCCTCAGCCTGACGCTCTATCCACTGAGCCAAACCAGCTAGGGCTGTTGAGCATCTTTTCATATGTTTATTGGCCATTTGTAAATATTCCTTATAAAAATGTCTATAAGATCCTCTGCCCATTTTTAAATTGGGTTACTTGTTTTTTGTATTGATTCTTTAAGAGTTCTTTATTCACGTGCATATCAGATATATTATTTACAAGTGTGTTCTCCCTTTCCATGGGTTGCCTTTCATTTTCTGGATAGTATCATTTTAACACAAAAGTCTTTAATTTTAATGTACTCCAATTTATTTTTTCTTTTGTTTCTGGTTCTGTTGGTATCACATTTCAGAAACTGTTGCCTAACCCAAGGTCACAAAGATTTACTTCAGTTTTTCCTTTAAGAGTTTCATAGTTTCACCTCTTATATTTATGTCTGGGTCCATTTTGAGTTAATTTTTATATATGGTATGAGGTAGGGCCCAACTTTATTCTTTTGTATGTGGCTATCTAGTTATCCCAGCAACATTTGTCAAAAAGACTACTCTTTCCCCATTGAATAGTCTTGGCATCCAAGTGACAAAAATCATTTAAAAATAGATACACGGGTTTATTTCGGGACTCACAGTTCTATTCCCTTGATCTATATGCAATCGTTATGCCAATGCTACACTGTCTTCATTACTGTTGCTTTGTTGTAAGTGTTAAAATAGAAAAAAAATTTATATATGGTATGAAGTACAGGCTCAACTTTATTCTTGTGTATGTGGCTATCTAGTTGTCCCAGCAACATTTGTTTAAAAGACTATGTGTCCTCCAACTTTCATCCTCGCAATGAATTCTCTGTTTTTAGTCTGACTGGAAATGTCTTTATTTCACCTTCTTTTTAAAAATAGTTTGCTAACATAAGCTTCTTAATTCACAGGTTTTTTTTCTCATCATATTAAATATGGACTCCATTGTTTAAGTAAATTTATTGAGGAATAAGTCAATTAATCATAGTAGGGTCCCCTTGCACATGATGTATCATTTTACTCTTGTGGCTTTTAAGATTGTCTCTTTATTTGGCCTTCAACGTTTTAACTATGATGTGTCCAGGTGTTGCTCTCTACTTTAACGTTTAATCCTCCTTAGAATTAATTGAGCTGCTTGGATGTGTAGATTAATTTTTTTAAAGAAATTTGAGAAGTTTTCAGCATTATTTCTTTGAATTTTGTTGTTGTTGTTCCTTTCTTGCTCTCCTCTCTTTCTGGTACACCCATTATGCATATATTAATGTGTTCAATTATGTCCCACATTTTTCTGAGACTCAATGCATTTCTTTTTCATTTTTTTCTCTTTGTTCCTCCTATGGCATAATCTTAATTTGCTTATTTATGTTCCGGTTTGCTTATTCTTTCTTCTGCCATCCTAAATCTATTGTTGAATCCCTCTAGTGAATGTCTTATTTTAGTCATTATATTTTTCAACTCTATATTTCTATTTGGTTCTACTTTGTAATTTCTATCTCCTTATTTACTTTTTCTACTTGATGAAACATCATCATCATACCTTACTTCACTTCCTTCAATACAATGTCTTTTAGTTCTTTGGACATATTTACAATAGCTGCTTTAAACTTTTTGTCTATAATGTCCAACATCTGGGCCCCTTAAAGGCAGTGTTTATTGCCTGCTCTTTTTTGCATGCATGGATAACACATTCCTGTTTGTTTGTTTGTTTGTTTGTATGTCTCATAACTTTTGTGGACAACTGGATATTTATATAACATATTGTAGCAACTGTGGATACTAAATTTTCTCCTCCTGGGAATTGTTACTGTTGTTGTTTGTTTATTTGTTTAGTGACTTGGTTCGACTAGTTCAGTGAAATCTATTTTCCTTGCATTGGCAGCCTCTAACATCTCTGCTCAAACTTTATCCCTCAGTTTTACCTTTAAGCCTGGTTTCCTACAGGTCACTCCTGAGTCACTCTAGGGTCCCAGTCAGCCTCCAATTGGCCAGATGTTGTGTTTAAGGTCCCTGAGCTAGTAAGGTCTTCACCTTTTACCATTGGACTTGTGTGTGAATTGGAGGCTGCTTTCAGTGTTTAAAGAGTTCACTGTTTAAAGAGTTTAAAGTGTGCCGCACATTCATCCAGGGACTGGTAGCTCAGAAATTCCTTCTTCATTCACTCTTTGGATGGCTCAGCCTTGGGCACGCACACTAAGTTGCTTACCACCAGGAATGACTGTGGGTTTAGCTGGGTTCTCTTTGATTGTCTTTTTCCTTGATCTCCTCATTACACTTCTGGTTAGTCTGCCTCTATTGGTATCATACCCAGTTGTTAGCCTCCACTAATTTCTAGCTGATTGCTCCGTAGTTTTCAATAATGACCTGGGGCATAAGTATCTCCACAGTTTGATGCAATGAAAGTAAAAGCTCTTGGCAGGGCATCCTATTGCTAGTGTTGAGGCTCACTCCAACCCTTTCCAGGGCAGAGTCTCTGTGCTTTGGATCAGGAATCAGAGAGGCAAGGGGATGGGGAACTCACTCTTCGCCAGCTGCACTACCTGGGTCCTCTTTACTGAGCAAATGCTGTGGGAGGGGGAGGGGATCTAGGGGGGAAGAACTGGTGCCACTGACTAGCTCCACCATTGACCAGTATAGGTTTTCTGTAGCCCAGAGTAGGGGTTTGGGGAATGGGGATTGAATCAGAAGATGGGATTTGCCAATGTTCACCAGCTGTCAAATCCACCTGAAATAGCTCTTCTACCTCAGAAAACTAGAGGAGGTGGGACTTGCCTCTCAGCTGTCCAGCATACCTGAGCTGTTCTGCCACAAACCAGTGCTGTGAGAAAGTGGGAGGTTTGCACTTCTCATCAGTTCCACCCACATTCTCTCTATGTTGTGAGTAAGGAAACAGTCAACCTAGTTGCCAGCACCCATTCGGTACAGGACTTCTGCAGCACGGTGCTGTGGGGAGTGGGATCTGCTGATATCTACTGGCTGCTGGACCCACTAGGAATAGCTCTTCTACTTCAAGGAGGGGGATGGGAGCTGCCACTCAGCTGCCAAACCCACTGGAGCAGCTTTTGTACAACACAGAGCTGAGGGGGTGCAGCCCCAAGCCTAAATTCTAGAGTCTCCCACAGTTCTTACCATGTCTCTGTAGATCTGCTGAATATATGCTTCTCAATTTGTTGTGAGAGTTTGAATGATTGTCTTTGCTAATTCTGACCAGTTTAATAGATGTCTTTTTGGAGGAGAGCTTTTCTAAAGCTCCTCACACAGCTGTTGGGCTCTAAGATGTGTTTTTAAGTGGGAAAACACCAACCCAAGGTAAGAAACAATATGTATTGTATGCCACTGTTTGTGTAAGAGAGGACAGAGGGAGAATAATGCACATATTTGCTCATATATGTTGCACTTAGACTATCGCTGAAGGCTACAGAGCTCAGTGAGTGTCAACCGTCCAGATAGAAAGTGGGATGAGAGCAGGTGGTGGCTGAGGGAAGTCTCAAGCTCTTCAGACAGCCTCTCCTCACAGAACTACTGGCAGCATGGTTTTTAGGAAGTCACTTGTTTCAGGGACCCAAGTGCTGTCACAGGACTCTATTAGTTCCATACCTGCCCTCATGTTTGTACTTAAGTTGCTGATCCCCCACTGCCATTTGCAGCTCTGCCCTGACCCCTCTGATCAGTCCTGAGAAGGTCACCTTCACAGAGTCTGGATGTCCTCACTCCGGAAAGCAATGCTGGCGGGGTGACCCCTGCAGAGATCTCTGTCCAGAGGTCAGAACCTGGGGCCCTATTCCCACACTGGGAGAGGGATTCTGTCTAGAAGAAACACCTATTTCCAGAAAGGATGGCAAAGGGCTTTGCCTTAGATGCCATACCCAGCCTTGTGCATTGGAAGACAGATGTTCTTTGTTATTCTAGAGAAGTACATGGCTTTTATACTTCCTTTATTCTTCCCTGGGTTAAACTGCTATGACATCATCTTACTTCTTCTAATGGGCCGTGTCTGACATCTGCACAGTTACAAATCGGGCATGCTCACTTGTGGGTTTATGGAGCTTGAATAACTTCAAGAGTGCTGAGGAGCCCTGCTGGTGTGGCTCAGTGGATGAGCATCGACCTGTGAACCAGGAGCTCACGGTTTGATTCCGGTCAGGGCACATGCCTGGGTTGCAGGCTCGATTCCCGGTGTGGGATGTGCAGGAGGCAGCCAATCAATGATTCTCTCTCGTTATTGATGTTTCTATCTCTCTCTCCCTTTCTCTCTGAAATCAATAAAAAATATACTGAAAAAAAAGAGGGTGGTGGGGGTTAATGGGAGGGATAAGGACACATTTGTAATACCTTAACTAATAAAGAATTAAAAAATAAATAAATAAATAACGAGTAAATATATGAAAAGCAAAAAATAAATAAATAAATAAATAAATAAATAAATAAATAAATAAATAAAGAGTGCCAGGGACCTGCCATCCTATGCAGGACAGAGAAGCAGGGCATCGCTGGAGTGAAAACTAGGCCAGTTCACAGAGCAAGAAAAAGTAGTGAATCCATGGGTATTGAAGAAAAATAAAATCTACATCTACACTAATAAAAGACAGACATGCAAATTGACCATACCTTCGCTATGCCTTAAGCCACGCCCACCAGCCAATCAGGGCGATTATATGCAAATTAACCCAACCAAGATGGCGGCCGGCAGCCATGGAGCTAGAGCAAGCAAGAGGCTTGGTTGCCCCAATGATGGAGGAAGCCAAGCTTCCCGCCTGCCACGGGCAGCTCTGAGTTCCACTCAAAGAAACAAAGTTTTAATTATAGAAGGTAAATAAACTCCAGATACCTGCTTTCAGCCGGCTGTGGCCACAGAGCTGGAGCGAGCAGGAGGCTTCCCTCCCGCCCTCCCTGGCTGGCTCTGAGCTCCTCTCAAGGCTACAAAGTTTCAAATATAGAAGGTAAATAAATCCCAGAATAAAAAAAAAAAAAGGAGAGGCTGGGAGCTTCCGTTGCCGGGGGACTTGGCCAGCCTGAAAACGGCCCTCAGCCCCTCACCCAGACTGGCCAGGCACCCCAGTGGGGACCCCCCACCCTCAAGGGGATGTGGCCAGCCTGAAAACAGCCATCAGCCCCTCACCCAGGCTAGCCAAACCTCCATGGGGTGAGGGTCCCCACTGGGGGGGGGCTTGACCAGCCTGCAAACAGCCACCAGCCCCTCACCCAGGCTGGCCAGGCACACCAGTGGGGACCCCCACCCTGAAGGGGGTGTGACCTGCCTGCAAACACCCATCAGCCCCTCACCCAGGCTGGCCAGGCACCCCAGCAGGACCCCCACCCTAATCAGGGACACCCTTCAGGGCAAACCAGCCGGCCCCCACCCATGCACCAGGCCTCTATCCTATATAATAAAAGGGTAATATGCAAACTGACCCTAACAGCAGAATGACTGGGAATGACTGGTCACTATGACACACACTGACCACAAGGGGGCAGACACTCAATGCAGGAGCTGCCCCCTGGTGGTAGTGCGCTCCCACAGGGGGAGCTCTGCTCAGCTACAAGCCAGGCTGACGGCTGCCAGTATAGCGATGTTGGTAGCCTCTCCCGCCTCCTCAGCAGCGCTAAGGATGTCCGACTGCAGCTTAGACCTGCTCCCCGCTGGCAAGTGGACATCCCCTGAGGACTCCCGGGCTGCCAGAGGGATGTCTGACTGCCAGCTTGGGCCCGATCCCCCAGGGAGCGGGCCTAAGCCAGCAGGTGGACATCCTCCGAGGGGTCCCAGACTGCAAGAGGGCATAGGCCGGACTGAGGGACCCCCCCCCCGAGTGCACAAATTTTTGTGCACCGGGCCTCTAGTCTTAATATAACTGTCCTGCAATATTGTTTAACCTGGATTAATTTGCTTTCTCTAGAGCTTGTATATAATTTTTAAATGATTTTTTTATATTATAAATGGAACACATAATTATTGTGGAAAATAATACTCAGCTGCACAATAATTATTTTTAAAGGGGGGAAAGTCACAAGTCTCTTTGCAAATCCAGCAGTTGTGGTCTGTGTTTCTCTCCAGGAACATTGAAACACCATTTTTAGCCACAGTGTGCCCAACTCAGAAGCACAGCCTTCCCAGTCTCACAGACAGAAGGCTCTGGAACTTCCTTAGTAACTATGACATGGAAGTTCTTCTAGACTGATTTTATTGGGGGAATAGAATTTCAATGCAATTTGGGGTTGGACAGATGGAGAGGGGAAGAAATTTTCTTTTGAATTATAAAACTGCTCCCTCCTCCCCATCAGTTCCTTCTTGTGCACATACAATCTTGTTCTGATGTTTTAAAAAGGGGCATTAAAGCTACCCCTATCCTGCCACACCCCCTTAGGAACCAACCAGCCTGTGTCTTCACCTCAACTGCAGCTCAGGCCTCAGCCACAGTCCACAACCTTCAGATTGAAGAAATACAAGTATTTAAGCAGGAGATAAGGGTGTTGGTTTGGTTTGCATGTTCATTTAGTTTTGTCTTTTTAAGGAAGTTATGGTTTTCAAGACAACCTGTGTCTAACTGTATCAACCATCTAATGTCACTGATAGAATCTGAGGCTGTAGGGTATGGAGTGACAGAGTTGGAGATAAACATTTTGATCTTCTGAAACTACTTCTGTCTTTGCACAATCATTTCCCTCCCCCAACATCCTCCTGTGACAAATATTAGATGGGTCATTCTGATCTGTTACTCAGTAGAGATTCAAATCTTCACCACAATCTTCATACTGAAAGTCTGAAACAGCCAAGAATAATCTCAATTTCAGTTGTAAGAAATTAGAAAAAAAAGAAAAAGGAAATGAGATCAAACTTTAAAAGTTTCGTCAGGACAGTATGTGTGTTTGCATTTCTTTTCCCCTTTCTCATTGTGTATGAGTTCACATCATGAGAATCTGTTACAAGTCAGACTTAGCTCTGCCTTTGAAAAAGGCTCCAAAATACACTGTATGGGAAGGAGGGGCATCTCATCTATGACGTCAAGTTTGAAGGATGAGCCCAGGGCTCTGTGAGCCAGAGTGACAGGGAGCTCCTCACAACTGGAGGATCCTGCAAGGTCCCCACCCCAAGACCTAGTTCTCTAAGCGCCCAGATGATTCTAATGCAGATGAGAGGAGTGTGGGCTTTGAGACACACACTGGGCTGAAAATCTTTGCCTTTAGCTGCCTGTTCACCGTGGTGAAGAGAAGGGGATTGAGGGTGAAGGAGTGTTGGCAGTAAGGACAGATATCCCTTTTAAGAAGTTTGGGAAAGGAAGAGAAGAAATTGAACAATAGCTAGTGATGGATGTGGGAGAAAAGGTAGATATTACATACTTTTTTATTTTAAAGAATGGAAAGATTTAAGTGCATTTATATGCTAAGATGAGGTTGAAGATAATGAGAGGACGGAAGATGCCTACTGAGGCTAGGTCCCAGAGAAGGTAAGAAGGGTAAGATCCAATGCACCCCCAATGGACGACCCCCAGTGGATGACCAACTAGCTTTGCAGAGGAGGAAGGGAGTTTGTCCTTTGAGTCAGAAGGTAATCTTAATAATAACCTTTTGAGATAAGAGGTAATAGGTGGATGCTGTCATCTAAGTTTTAATAGTGTTGCTTGGTAGTTTGGTCTTACTTGAAGTGTTGAAACAGGAAAATGAGGTTTTTTAAATATATTTTTATTGATTTCAGAGAGGAAGGGAGAAGGAGAGAGAGATAGAAACATGAATGATGACAGAGAATCATTGATCAGCTGCCTCCTGCATGCCCTCTACTGAGAATTGAAACTGCAACCCAGGTATGTGCCCTTGATCAGAATCCAACCCCGAACCCTTCAGTCCGCAGGCTGACACTCCATCCACTGAGCCAAACCAGCTAGGGCAAAAAATAGGATTTAGAGAGAAAATGTATACCAAGGAAAGCTCTAGTTGTCAGAGCTCAAATGGTACTAGCTTCCAAAAAGCAGTGGTCTCTAGTTAGATGGTAGTCTATTTGAAGCCAATGACCCAGCAATCTCAGTGGATAATATCTCACAAAGCATTAGGTAGTATTAAATGGATTTAATATTTATTTTTAATATTTATTTATCATTATGTAAAAGTTATGTGTATACGTTATGATATATTCCAGAAAATTCAAAAAAATACACATAAGCAGAAACGGGGGAGAGTCACTCACAGTCCCTACCACACAAAGATGACCACTTTTAAGACTTGGGTGCTGTGTTAACTAACCTCCAAGATAGCCCCCAATAATTCACAACCTTACGTAGTTAGTCCCCTACCACAGGGATGCAGGGCTGGTCCTGCATGACCAATAGAATATGGGGAAAATGACAATGCTCAACTCCACAGGCTTGGTCATAAAAGAGACACGCAGGGGGCAGCCAGTCAATGATTCTCTCTCATCATTGGTATTTCTCTATCTCTTTTCCTCTCCCTTCCTCTCTGAAATCAATGAAAACATATTTTTTAAAGATACATATATTAGAAAAAAAAGTAAAAGAAAACAACTCTGGCAAAGATAAAGCAAAGAGAACTTTATTGGATTGGAAAGGGGGTTGTGGGGCGTGTGGGAGGATATGCGTGTGGTTCAGTAAAAGAAATTTGGAAGCCAAGAGAAACCAGGAACCTCCGAAATCCTAAGACGTAGCAACAAGTCTCCCTGCAAAGGCAGGTCCCAGGCCTTCTGCCTCTGCTTCTGCAAATAACCCAACCCTCTCTCTCAGCCTCCACTCAAGTGTCGGAGTCCCACAGAGTACATGTGATTGGCCAAGCTCAGGGCTCATGCTCACCTCTGCGATACATCCCAATAGGATCCAACCCCTTCATTGTGTACACTGGATGAGAGGCTTCAGAATTTACCCTCCCACCAAGTCCACACAGAGGAGGAGAGAATCAAAGTTATGGATGCCAGACAGTTAAGCATGTCAAATGTCCATCAAGCTCTTAAAACCTAAATGTTCTTTCTTATGAAAAAACTGTGACTTACAATGTAAATATAACAGACCTACCTGGGATCACCATGTCTTCCTGGCTAGAACACATGCTCTATGAGGCAGGGACTGTCTATCATAGGTCCTTCCGAGTCAGGTACCTGATGAGTGTGTTGATAGTTATTTCTTCAATAAATGAATAAATTTTGCCCACTGTTTCTCCCATTACTTTATTCCTAAGCAACACACTTGTTGTTCTATACAAAATCAGACATACTCAACTCTCTTTACAGACTTAAAATATTATATCTAGAGAGAGTGAAAACTCCCTAGTGTCTTCAGGCATATCAAGACCAGATGCCAGTGAGTGCATAAGCATCAAAACTCAGGGTCAACCTTTATGGATCACACTTTCCTTCAGAAATTTCACAAATCAGGTTTCTTGAAATTTGTTTAAAGATAATGTATCATCAATATTAAATATTTTTTAGAAAAATTCAATGCACATTTTCACCATTTTGTGTACCATCTTTAACTTTCTCCAATATATATTCATCATAGTTACAATAAAAATGTGCATATCTCTTTTTTACAAAAAACAATATACTGTTCTATGTGTCAAAATAGACTACATAATTATAATTTTAATGGCAGCATAATATCCCATAATCTTGATGTGCCATAATTTATTAAGCCATTTCCTTATTATTGGACAGCTGGTTTGTATGAATGATATTTTTAAAAAGATATGACTTCCGAGATCTAAAATGCTGTTTACAGGTGGCTTATGAAAGTGATTTTGATGTTACAGTACACTTATTGATGATTCTTCAGTAAATGAAATGTAACTAGGTTTTCTCACAAATTGATCATATACAAGTTGAATTTAAGGTGAACTAGAAGCATATACGAAATTCAACAAGATGACATAAATTAGAGTAGGTGAGAGATAAAAAGCCAAATAAGCATAGAAATATAAAATGGAATCACATATAGTCATGACACTCAGTGACATGTTAGAGTTTTTTATTCCAAGAGTTTCTTGAATCCACGATTCTATTTAATCTTGAAACATTGGAGTTTGAATGTGTTCTCCAGATTTTATGTCCCTGTGCTGCTAAATCCTTTCTCAGTTTCTCCCTAAGATTATTTCAAATCCACATTCCAAGGTTAAAACAACAATTTTTGGAGTCAGAGGCAAGAATAGAAAGTGGCGAATTAAGGCATTTTCCCCAGTTAGAGGGGAAAAAAAAAAAATAGAGGAATCCCAGGGGTGAATTTTGACTTGTGGGGTGGTGGAAATTTATGAATGTACCTTGAAGAGAAATAGAAAAAAAGGAAAGAACTATTTCTGTTGGGTATATTTTTATTAAGAGAGAATAAAAAAGATGTAGAATGTATTCGTGCCGGTCTCTGACACACTCTTTTAAGTGTTCAGGCTGTGTCTTGGGGCTTAAGGAGCTGAAGTTGTTCCTTTATGAGAAACAGACTCTCAGCCCGGCCCACACTGTTCCCAGTGAAGCCGTGGGGCAGTTCCGTCTCCCGGGAACGTTTTGTTTCGCAGTTGCAGTGACAAACTGGAAAATCTTTCACACTGACTTGGCTCTGATATGGACAAATGTTTCTTCATGTTCCTGCCCTCCCTTCCCTGGTCTTGTTTGACTTTGTCCCAGCCATGAAAAATCACCCAAACTGTTACACAAAGAGAGGATTCTACCTGCTTGGAAATAGTCTTCGTGGGCTCTCCCTTTACTCTGAGACCAACAGTGGCGGCTCGTGTGAAAAAACAAAACCCAGAACCTAGTTCTGAGCAGGGTAACAGCCCGTGTCATCTCGGGTTCTTTGAAGTCTTCTCTGGAGTATGTGTCTATGGTAGAAAATACGTACTGATTCCTCAGGTCTTATCTGCTCTGTGTAAATGGCAGCTACCTTCAACGCCTAAGTTAAGGAAGTGATCAAGCTCCATCATGCAGATGAATGCACTTCATAACATACCCATGAATACTTAGTTATATATCAGTAATTATTTGAGTAATAAATTGACGGTTAGATTATAAAGGTTTCTAAGAGAAAACATTTTTCTTTTCTTTTTTTTTAATTTCAGAGAGGAAGGGAGAAAGAGAGAGAGAAAACATCAATGATGAGAATCATTGATTGGCTGCCTCCTGCATACCCCCCAACTGGGGGTTGAGCCTATAACCCAGGCACATGCCCTGACCGGGAATCAAACCATGACCTCCTGGTTCATAGGTTGATGCTCAACCACTGAGCCATGCTGGACAGGTGAAAACATTTATCTTTATTAACATAAACAGATCTATACTAATAAAGAGCTAATATGCTAATGGTCGATATGCCATAACGGTAACGACCAGGTCATTAGCATATTAGCTGGGGCATTGCTCCAGAGAAGGGGCAGAAGCAAGGAGGCGCCGGGAGGAGGCAGGACCACCCCATGCCGGGGAGGGCAGGGGTGAGAGCCCATAGCGCCCCCCTCACCAGTCCTTCGCTGCCCACCACTCACACTCTGAGTGCCCTGTGGCCCACCTGCCAGGGGAAGGAGAACAGCGCAGCAGGCGGGAGGCTTCCATGCTCTCCTCCAGCACCATGATGGGTCAGAGCCACCGTGTTGCTCCGGAGATGAGGCAGAAGTGGGGAGGCATGCAGAGAAGGCGGGACCAGCCCTAGGTGACTCAAGGGACTGAGGGCGGGGCTTGAAGCAGCCAGAGAAGGCCAGAGGGTTTGGGGGCTGGTCCAGGCACGCTGGAGTTCTGCGTGGAGAGGTTCGGGTGTCAAGGCAGGGCAGCACCATGCGATTTCAAATCGCACACTGGGCTCCTAGTCCTATCTAATAAAAGAGAAACATGGTAATTAGCCGTACATCCGCTACCCTTCCTATTGGCTAATCAGGGCGATATGCAAATTAACTGCCAGCCAAGATGGCAGCCGGCAGCCATGCACTGAAGCAAACAGGGAGGCTTGCTTGCTCTAGTGACTGCGGACTCCAACGTTCCCCGCCTGACTTGCTGGCCTCTCAGCTGCAACTCTAAGCAACTATGTTGCAAATATAGAAACTAAACAAAACCCCAGAAACCTGCGTTAGTCAGCCGGGCTTCAGCCAGCCAGACCGCAACATTGTATCAAATACAGAAGGTAAACAAAGGCCAGAAACCTGCTTTCAGCAGCCGAGGCCTCAGAGCTAAAGCTGGCCCAGAATAAAAAAATAAAATAAAAAAAAAAGGAGCAGTTGGGAGCTTCAGTCACCCGCCAGCCTGAAAACGGCCCTCAGCCCCTCAGCCAGACTGGCCAGGCACCCCAGTGGGGACTCCCACCCTGATCCAGGACACCCTTCAGGGCAAACCAGCCGGCCCCCACCCTTGCACCAGGCTTCTATTCTATATAGTAAAAGGGTAATATGCCTCCCGGCACCGTGATCAGCGTGACAGGGGGCAGCGCCCAAACCCCCTGATCGCCCTGGGGCTCTGTGTGTGACGGGGCAGGGCCACAACCTCCCTATCTGCCCTGCTCTGTTCGTGACAGGGTAGCAGCGCCCCAACCCCCTGATCGGCCCTGCTCTGTGGGTGATAGAGGGAGGCGCCCCAACCCCCCCCCCCCCACGGGCCCTGGTCTGTGTGTGACGGGGTAGAGCCATAACCTCCCCATCGGCCCTGCCCTGAGTGTGACAGTGGCAGCGCCCCAACCCCCTGATCGGCCCTGCTCTGTGGGTGATAGAGGGCAGCGCCCCAACCCCCTGATCGGCCCTGCTCTGTGGGTGATAGAGGGCAGCGCCCCAACCCCCTGATCGGCCCTGCTCTGTGGGTGATAGAGGGCAGTGCCCCAACCCCCTGATCCGCCCTGCTCTGTGTGTGACAGGGAGCGGTGCCCCAACTTCCCTATCGGCCCTACTCTGTGTGTGACAAGGGGGGAGCTCCTCAACCCCCTGATCCGCCCTGCTCTGTGTGTGACAGGGTACGGAGCCCCAACCCCCCTGATTGGCCCTGCTCTGTGCGTGACAGGGGGTGGTGCCGCAACTTCCCTATCGATCCTGCCTTGAGTGTGACAGGGGTGGTGCCCCAACCCCCCAATTGGCTGTACCCTGAGCGTGACTAGGGGTGGCATCGCAACCTCCCGGTCCGCCCTGCTCTGTGCATGACAGGGGGCAGCTCCCCAACTCCCCAATTGGCCCTGCTCTGAGCCCGACCAGGGGCTGCACCTAGGGATTGGGCCTGCCCTCTGCCACCCGGGAGCAGGCCTAAGCCAGCAGGTCATTATCTCCTGAGGGGGCCCAGACTGGGAGAGGGCACAGGATGGGCTGAGGGACCCCCTCTCCCCCCCGAATGCACAAATTTTTGTGCACCAGGCCTCTAGTCTATATATATAAAAAGCCAGTGACTGGAATGCTGTAATGACTGAAACGACCTGTTGCTATGATGCCCACTGTGGCCAGTGAACTGGCCTGATCCAATCTCCTGCAGCCCCTCCTCCCATCCAGCTCCAACCCCAACCACCCCCCCCCCCACCCCAATCAGGGGCAGGACCACTGGCCAATCACCCGTGGCCCCTCCCTCCAGCTGGCCCAGCCTTCACCTCCCACCATCTCCTCCTCCTGACAGACCCGGCCCCGCTCTGCCCCAATATTGATGGGGCCGGCAGGACCCCACCCGTGCACAAATTTGTGCACTGAGCCTCTCATGTACTATAATGATGAAAGTGTAAAATTGCCCTAATTTCTGTGATTCAGTTATTTATGGTGTTCTAGGCACAAGAAATAAGAGGGCAAGGTATCTGCTCTCACAGAGCTTCCATTCTTATTTAGAAAGATGGGTAATAATCAAATAAGCAGACATGTTATCAAGATAATTACATTTTTGCATTAAAACCTCCTTTAATAAAGCTTCAACATCATTTCATCTGGCACTTTTAGAAACCTGGAAAGTGAATAAAGAAAAGATTACCAGACCCACTTTTGAAAGTTTTATTTTGAAATATTTTTTCATTTACAGAAAAGTAAGATTCCCCAGTTTTTAATACTGTTATCAATTATGTAATTAATTGTCAATGAGTATTAATATTTCTTCATTGTTTCATCTCTTCTCTCTCTGATAGACAAAGAGACAGACAGAAACTGTCTTTCTGACATCATATCCCATCAGCCCTAAATACTCCACTATGTACCTCCTAAAAACAAGGACACGCTCCTACACCCTGCCACATGACTCTCCACGTCAGGAAATCCACACCGACACAGCACATCTGTGCAATCCATCTTGTTCACATTTCACAACTATCTCACTTTGTCCTCTTTTCCTTCTCCACAGAGGCTCCCCTGCAGGGCGCGTGTTGTGTTGAGTTGTCAATCCCATGGGCTCCTGCCGTCTGGAGAGGCCTCCAGTCTTCCCCTGTCTCTAGTGAGCACCAGCCTTTCATTCTGTGGCGGACCCTCCCCTGGCGGGAGTGCCACCAAAATGATGCTGGGCTCTTCTCACATGTCACGGTAGGAGGCGCACGATGCATGCCTGTCCCACCTGTGGCGCTGTTACCTGGATCATCTAGTCAAGCTGTGTCTGCCATTCCCCCCCCCCCCCCAGTGCATTTGATTAATATTCTGTGGAGAGACAGTTCAATATTTTGCCAATATCCTGTTTCTCATCAAACCTTCACCCACCAGTGACACACACAAGTATCCA
Organism: Myotis lucifugus; assembly: GCF_000147115.1. Lineage (NCBI taxonomy): Eukaryota > Metazoa > Chordata > Mammalia > Chiroptera > Vespertilionidae > Myotis > Myotis lucifugus. The sequence goes on from NW_005871320.1 coordinate 21,429, forward strand.
GTACTACTATTATCATTACCTAATAGTGCTTATTTCCATGATCTCTTCTACATTTATTAGTTGGAATTCTACTGTAAGGAAGAGCTTTCCCTTCTCTTCATTTGTGTATTTACTTACTAGGGGCCCAGTGCACGAATTCGTGCACCTTGAGAGGAACTGTGGGCTGCGAGGCTGCAGTGGGCACAGGGGTGGTCTCAGCCCATCCTCCCCGCCCCCAGCCCCTCCCGCCACAGCCCCCAGTCACCTGTCTGCCGGCAGCCCTACTCCTGCCACCGCCACTCCCACGCCCTGACGGCGTACCAGCCCCAATAGCTCCACGCCGTCAGTGGGTGCGAGCAATGGCTGCTGCTCCGATTGCCCCTCAGGAACAGGGGGAGGTGGAGAAGCCCTCAGGGGCAATTGGGACAAGCACCAGCAGCAGGCTCCAGCACTGGCTGCGGGTGCGAGTGGGTTGTTGCTGGCAGTGGGTGCAAGAGGCGGCTGCTGGCCCTGATCATCCCCCAGGAGCAGGGGGAGGTGGAGAAGCCCTCAGGGGCAATCAGGGCCAGCAGCCGCCGCTCACACCTGCTAATAGTGCTGAGCGATCAAGGTCAGAGCCGGACGCCGGCAGCGGGTGCGAGCGGGACTGGTGCCAGCAGCAGGTGAGAGTGCTGGGCCAGACTGTGGTGCACAGAAGCAAAGAATTTTCAGTAACCACCAGAGGCTCACCCCAATGACAGCAACTGGCACCTGCCTTAGTCTGGCACCCCAACTCACCTGCTCCACCATCCTGCCGCAGCTGATGCCTGCCATGTTCCATGCTCTGTCTCCTGCTGCCGATGCCTGCCATGGTCCACGCATGGCCCCTGGTGGTCAGCGCATGTCATAGCGACCAGTTGTTCAGTTGTTCGGTTGTTCCGCTGTTTGGTCTATTTACATATTAGCCTTTTATTATATAGAATTTTTATCAGAATGTACTCATGGATTGTTACCTCATACAATGGGTTGTTCTCTAATCATTTATTTTTATACTTAAATTATTCTAAAATTGGCCAGTGAGGGCCCCATTCAAGCTGTTTCTTGTGTCTTTTTGTCACATTCCCATAATTCTTGGGTGCTTCCTTATTTTCTGGCACAAAAAGGTGTTCCAAGACCATCATGTACTTTTCCTCCCCCAGCATTAGAATCAGCCCCACTTCTCCAACAAGATCTGAATGCTACCCCATAATGTGAATGTTGGTGTGCTTGAAGTTATCCAAGAGGCTCCTTACACTATCTGCATATTTATGGATTCTTTTTATTCTTTTTGCTGTTCTGATTGGGTGCTTTTTGCTTCCTCATATTTCAAATAATTGATTTGATTCTTGGAATCCTCTACTCTATTGTTGATTCCCTGTAAATTATTCTTTATTTCAGTTAGTGTATGCTTAATTTCTGAGTAGTCTTTTTTCATGTTTTTGAGATTCTCACTAAGATTCTTGTAAATCTCACTAAGTCCTTTGAAGCTCTCATTAAGTCCCTTGACTTAATAAACATTGTTTTGAACTCTGTAAAAAAAAAAAAAAGATCTGAGTGCTAGTTGTGCTCATTCCTTCTTGGTGTCATTGCTTCTCGGCCCTTTCAGCTGACAGAGGCTGGAAATATGTGTGTGTAGACCTGTGCACATGCACACACGCACATACCCGTGCACACACATACCCACATGGAAGTCCTTCTCGGCCAACAGACAGCTGCTGCTTCAAACCTCTCTACTCTGGAAGCATTTTGGAAAAGGCTGACCTGGTTAGGTGAGGCCCATTTAGGATGATCTTCTTTTTAATGAACTCAAAGTTAACTAATTGGAGACACTAATTACATCTGTGAAATTGCTTTACCTTTACCTTACAAGCAACGTAACCACAGGGGTGAAATGCCATCACTCCCACAGGTCCTGGCACACTCAGCGGGAGGTTGACACAGAACATGTGCATGGGGAAAGGGTCACTGGCCATCTTAGAACTGATTGCTTGAGTTAGACTTTCCCCCTAGCTTTTTCAAATTTATGTTTTAATTGTGGTAAAATATTCATAATATAAAATTTATCATTTTGACCATTTTTAAGTGTGTAGTTAGCTCAGTGGCATTAGGTACCTTCCCCACCATCCATCTCCAGAACTCCTGTCATGTTACAAAAGTGAAACTCTGAACTTATTAATCACTAACGCTCCATCCTCCACCCCCCAACCCATAGCAACCACCACTGTCACCCCTTCCCCTCCCCCCGATCTTTTTCTGCATTTGTGTTCTTGAATGCAGATGATGGCAGGACCAGAATCGAGTAAAATGAAACTTTCTCCTATCTCACCTCCAAGGTTTGCAGTTTTATCAGAGCCTAGTTTCCTGTGCCACTCAAAATTAAATGTGCATCTGGGCTTGTTCTTTAAAAGAGTCAATAAGTTTGTGTTGTCATAAGCGACTAGCTTGTGGTGATCTGCAGAAAACAAACCATACAATCCTCCCCGTGTCTGGGGTGTTTCTGTCAGGCGTCTGTTGAGGGGCACTCTCCATTTGGTCACTTTGCTGGGCAGAACAGAGAGGAAGAGGAGGGAGACGATGGAAACAGGACACACTGCCTGACCCCATACTTCCCACACCTCACACATGGCAAGCTTCTCCCCAGGTCACCGTACGGGACATTCTCTTTGCTCTGGAAAAGGAACAGGGTCCTGACCAAATGAGGAACCTGGTTCTTGTTTTCTTGTCTCGATTTCCCAACTGATGAATGGTGTCTGCAGAGTCAGCATTTGGTTTTAAATCACATGCTCCTGTAGACAGACGTGACAAGAGTGGAATGGTTTTGATAATACGAGAACTCTCATCTGCAACAGCACAATAAGAGATAATTCTTCAGTTTGGGGGGAAGCTTCCCTACTCATAGTGTGTCATTATTTAATAGGGTAATAAATGTCCCTTTGAGTCTAAGGTTTCTAACTGAAGCAGTTGGTTGTGGATAAAAACTGCTTTTTACACCCCAGGAGTCTTAGGCACAGCTGTGCCCAAAACATAAGGGAGTTTTGTTCCCTTCACTTGGGGATGGATGTCTTATTTGTGCACTGCAGGTTTCCACGGCTTTGTTCATGCGGCATAATTATTCCCAGACAAGATGCTGGCTCGGATGACCGCCTCATTCCTAACGCAGCTTTTGAGTTTCACAAGCAGCAAACTCAGAGCTTCCCCCTTACTGGGCCTCAGTGCATCCTGGCAACGTGGCAGAGAGAAATCATAAACCATGCACGACGTCATGCTTTTAAGCTGTGATAAAGTGTTTCCAGAATAAAACAAGCTTGTTCAAATTCCAAACCCACATATGCAAAACCTATAATTTTCTGTGTAGATGGCAACTCTCTTCTACAAACAGCGTAAGAGAGTGTGTCAATGCTGCTGCTTTGAACTGTTCCTGTGTCTGGAGGCAACAATAGGACATCCAGTGACCCACCGCGTGAACCCCTGCAGGTGAGTCTGCAGTTCAGCAGCTCAGGAGCAGCTTTGGGTCTTGACAAACAGAAGAGCCGCAGCAACCCGTTTGCATGCCCTGGCCGTCCGCAGGCAGGAGAGGTGGGTGGATGGCGGCGCCCTCAGTGGGAACCTGGATGGAGTGCAGTGTCTCTGTGGCGTGACCACAGAAATGGGCAGAGCACTGAAGAACTTGTTTTCTCATTGGTTTTCCTTGAGGATTTGGTTTTAAATAGCAAAACAAAGAGAAATTCAAGAGACTTCTTGTGTTGGGTTTATTTTAAGAATATGTTTGCTTATATTGTCATGTCCATATTTTAATGTATTTCAAGGTGAAGAAGAACTCCATAAACTTAGAGAATATCAGCCCCTAAAGGTTCCTTTGCAGCCATTTCCGTCTCCTCCAGAGGGAGAGAAATTCCAGCTCCATGATGTCACTGCCTTGGCCAGCTCGTTCTGAGGAGGCAGCTATTCAGATGTGCACATGTTCTGTTTGTACAATTTCCTCTTGTGTATTCCAAAGGCAAATACGGAGGGCGAGCCATGGCAACGTTCCACAGGCTGCGCCTCACCCCCAACTCGCTCTCTCTCTCTCTCTCTCTTCCTCTCTCTCTCTCTCTCTCTCACACACACACACACACACACACACACACACACACACACAGAGTCATCATTGCTGTTCTCATCCTGCCTGGCCTCCCTCCAATGTCTCGCTTTGGGTCTCATCCTTGTCCAGCAGCTCCCTCTTGGCTCCCCTACACCCTGTTTGAGACACTGTCCATGCCTCCTCATGGCTGTGTGAGACGTGCCCAAGCTCCTTTGTACTCTCCCACCTTCGTTTCCTGTCACGGGTTCTTTTTCAGGTTACGCAGCTTTGACCTTACTCCTCGCAGAAGTGCCAAGGAGCTCAGTCCCAGAGATGCTCACCCTCAGCCACCCAGGTCTGGCTCCTCTGGCCACACTTCATTTCAGGATCCCACGCTCTCTGCGTCCCTGATCCGAGCTGTTGCAGTTGGACGTGTCTCAGGTCTGGAGTCTCCACTTAGTTGTTTTGTAGGTCTGCTTTCCCACACATCCAAGCAGTCGCTACGTCTCCCCATTCTGCTCTCAACGTCTCCCAGATTTGCCACCTTCTTTCCACTGCCATTGTCTTCCACACAAGACTCGGTCTCACCATTGGCCAGACTGTGATCAGAGTTAGACAAAGCCTTGGAGAGAAGGGGACTCTAATCGAATATCACTTAAATAACTGTAAGTTAGGGCAGCAAATTTGTAAAATATTAAAAGAATTTAGAATAGAGCTAAGCCCGAAATAGCACTGTGAAGTCCAGTCGTGTGGTACAGAGGCCTGGCAGGAAGAAGCGGGTATCACCTAACCGAACATAGGGAACCAGGACTGTCAACCAACATGTTTGCAAAACACTGACATAAGTACACCAGCGCACCTTGGCAGTCAAGAGCAATCACACTGCACCATGACCATTGGAGGGACGGCAGTGATCATGTGTCCGCTGCTGGAAAGAACTGGGTTCCCATTTCAGGTCATTTATCAAAGAAGCTATGTTTGCTGCATAGTTAGGATCAGAAGGTGTGATCCTGATTACAGAATCTTGGGTTGTCTCCCACCTCATCCTTCCAGACTACCCAGATCTATTAGATGCCATCTGGGAAAACACTAGGGGTTCTTGGGAAAGTGAGAAGGAAGAAGATTATTGCTTGAAATAAAAACAGAGTTGAATGTGCTATTAAATAGCTCGCTTAAATAATGATTTTATGTTGACATTTTAAGAGAATGTAAAATTCATCATGTGTCCAGATTTTGTTTATCTTTCCAGAAGAAAGTGTTTAGGAAAATGTGTTTGTTAATCAGATGATTAAGGAAGTCAAATGATTACACATACAAATGCTGTTTAAATGCTATTTCGTTTCGTTAATAAGAGTGAAGATTAATCAAAAGCCCCTATAATATTATTAAATTTTATGAGATTAATGTTAAAAATAAGGTTTGCAGGTCTATTGGCATGTACAAATGGCATGGGAGGACACTAAGCATTTAAAACATTCACCAATTTTTATTATGTAAGAGTATTTTTATGAGGCACTTTGACAAGAATTACATCATTTCAGCCACTAATAATGAGCATGTGCTCACAAGAGCGGCGAGGTAATCGGTCAGGCTCAAGGGACATCACTGGTTGGCCTGCGACCTTGGACCCTTAGCTAACCTCTCTGGGCCTCCTCAGGAAAATGGCACAGCAGCAATTCATCAGGCAGCCAGCTGCAAGGATCGAACGAAATGATGTGAGTGAAGAAACCCCTTGCCAAGTGCCTACCATATTAGGCACCCAACAACAGTGTTTGTTAATGTTATCTCATTTGAAGGCCGACAATAATAAGAATAAATGTAATATTCTTTTATGTCACTGTTTCCTTGGAAATTTATGATGTAAGACAAAATTCTGGAGTGATCCTGTTAGAATTAAATAAATATATCACCTGTCAGCTCCAAACCCTCGAAGTCAGGGGAAGAACCAAGGCCAGCATGTGGCTCCCAGCCCCTCCACAGGCTGCCTCCATCACCTGCCTGACCTCATAACCGCCTCCTCCCCCAGCCCCATCTGAGCTGCTCCGGGGACAGGACAGGCCACCTCTATGACAGGCCTTTGTGACTGTTGCTCCCTCTGCCTGGAAGCTTTTCCTTTCTTCTCAAATGTCACCTGAGGCTCCTCTTTAAGTCTGCATCCAACCATATCCAATCTGGGTGTCACACTCCCTGCTTTTGTTTTCTCTAAAGCCTGGTGATCATTTAACATAACACCTATTTCACCACTCCTCTGCTTATTCACATTCCTCCACTAGACTTTAAGTGGAAGCAGAAATGTATTGATTTGTTTGCTACTATGTTCCTAACACCTGGGACAGCACCTGGCACCTGGGAAAAGCAAAGATTGTGAACCAAAGAGTGAGCCAGGACTCAGCGATGTAGGTTTCCTCCCAATTCTGTTTTGTGACTTTGTACAAATCACTTCACCTTCCTGCGTCTTCATTTCCTCCTCTCCAGGGGGCCTGGGACTTGTCAGCTGGCCGGCCACTCGCAGGGTTGCCCTGGGATGGACTGGGGGTAAGGGCACGTGTACTGTGAGGCTAGGCAGAGATGCGTGTGAAAGCACTGCCTACATGCACAGCTTTAAATGGTTTCAGATTGGGACTGTTTCCCCTGTGCCCTTCGCATGAACAAGTTCGTTACATCTCCATCACACACATGTTCAGCCCTCCAGCACGACATGAGGAGGGTTGGTCCACTCTATTTTCTCAAAACTAGTGGAAAACTGGGGTAGACCTGGAGGTCTGTCAGGAGGCCAGACTAACATCTCTGGGATTTGTTTTGTTGTTCTATGAAATTCCTGGACAACGTGCTCATGGGGTTTTTGAAAAACTATAATAAGGGAAGAAATTCAATGAAAAAAAGTTCATTGCCTCTGATAATAGAACAATTCTTTAAGGTCACTTTGTGTGCAAAGGGATGGTCTAAAAGTGTAAGAGACAGCAAAAGGATTCTCATACTGTTTATACTGAGTCATTCAGTCTGCATTAAAAAAATTTTCTCTCATGAAGTTCAGAGCCCATGGATCTTTCTTTTATACATTGAAGCTCTTGAGCAGTAAAAGCCCAGGTATGTTTTCAGTGACCAGGTCAGTGTGAGAGGTCACCTCAGTAGCTCTACAGAATAATGACAGGGTCCCACTAGCTGAGGCCACCAGCCACCCTCGTCTCCACCCCAACACCTGCGCTTGAGCTACCCTAGGGACTAGGTTCTCTGTGGGGTGGAATAGCAGTTGTGCCCTCTAAGGACACACCAGACTTCAGTATCAAAGGTGGCTACTCTTGCAATGTCCCAGGATCCCAAGGAAATAAAACAGCACATGAGTGTCTAAAATGTTATTGAACAGGTGATAGGATGGTGCATGAAACCAGATACAGGAAATATACGTCGCCATCCTGATTGTTCTGCAGCAATTTAAAAATGACAAATTTGCCGAAACCGGTTTGGCTCAGTGGATAGAGCGTCGACCTGTGGACTGGGGGGTCCCAGGTTCGATTCCGGTCAGGGGCGTGTGCATTGGTTGCGGGCACGTCCCAGGTGGGAGATGTGCAGGAGGCAGCTGATCGATGTTTCTCTCTCATCGATGTTTCTAACTCTCTATCGCTCTCCCTTCCTCTCTGTAAGAAATCAATAAAATATATTTTTAAAAAAAAATGACAAATTTTTCATTGCTAGGAACTAAGAACAAGAGATGAGCGCCCCCTGGTGGAGAGACACTCGGGTTACTCATGGTATTGTGCCCGCCTCAACACTTCCTAATGAAAACAACTGCCAAATTCACCCAATCCGCACCATCTTCTGACTCAAGTGCATTGTGAGCATATATTTGACAACAGCCTTTAAACTTGTTCAAAGCAGTAATAATTTAAGAGCTAATAACTCTAATTCCCCTTGCTGGGTCTACCAGATGCTACGCGTGTTCGCTCCCCAGGGAGGCTGCCCTAGGACCCGTTTGTCTCCCCAGAGGCCTTTCTCTTCAGTGTGTTGGGATTCCCAGTTGTTAGGGAGGGAGTGACAGTCCTGTTGCTTATGAAGCCTCGCCCCACTTCAATGCCACACCACTTATTTTCATGCAAGAAACATTTATTAGATATTAAATATCATGTAGGCACTGGCGATACCCAAATACACAGGAACAACCTCTGGCTTTGAGACCCTGTCCCACGAGGAGGCAGCAGACATACATCTAAGTGGTAAGTACTATTGTTACCAAGCTAGAAGGGTTTGCCTCTTGGGGTGCTCTATTCAAGAATGAGACGAGATGTGATTGCCACAGCAAGTAAAGAAGACAGGGGATTGATATTCAAAGCTCTGTCTCCCAGAAGGAAGGCTTAGCCATTGCTTATTTATTTGGTCAATAACACATTGATTCCTTCTTTGCAACTGGCTATATTTATCCTTGTGTTCCTGTCCTATCAGCTGCACGTGCAAAATACTGTGCTACATTTTAACATTTAAGCAAGAGAGCGTTTAGGAAGAACCTCCCAGACCTTGAGACCCTTATCCCATCTAACACTATGATTGCGTACAAAAAACAAGTGCAAAAACTTGGAGAAAGAAGAAGAGACCTATGGCCATTGTCAAGACCCCCAGTGTCCACCTCACTCGGGGCCCTCTCCCCATTCCTGAGTTCAAGCTGGAACTGCAGCTGTGGCCTCGTGGACAGAGCCTGTCCTCTGGGGCCCTCTGCCCTCCCTGGCGAGTCTGGCCTGGGTGTGGACACACTGCTTTTCCTCTTTGTCCATCCACAGCAAGACTGGAATTTTCCAGTAGAAATGTTTACTAGGCAACTGGAGGAAAAAACAATAGCAAACAAGGAAGCGCAGGGTCTAAAGACCAGCTTGCTCAGAGAGGAGCCGTATGCCCTGTGACAGGCACCAAACCGAGCGCAGGCTGGCGTGGCGGAAGCGCTGCTCAGTGCACAAGCCCTTTTGGCTCCTTCGCCCCCACGTGTCTCAAAGGGTGCAAGGCCAAGCTGAGGCGGATCAGGGCTCATGTCACTGCTGTGTCTGCTGATATGTGCAGTACATGCTGGAACCTGCTTCCTAAACTCAGCTCTGGGATGGGCTCATGGCACCAACTTCCCCAGCTCCCACTGCAGCCCCTGCCTCCCAGCTCTGAAAATGAAGGTCCTTCCTCCTCTTCTTCTACCGCCTCTTTTTTCTTTTTCTTTTTTTGTTAGGCCAATGAACATTTGAGTTGTGCCTGAGCTTGGCAAAGATTTGTTTTGGTTACTCTGGGATAGAATGTTTTCTAATTTTAGTGCATGTCTCAATCTCACCTTGAGGAAATGTCAAAACGCCTTCCCTTTAAATAGCATTAATTGGCTCAAGTAAGTTTACTCTGGGAAAACTGGAATTCAGCAATGCTGAATTCGAGAAGCTGATCTTGGGATTGCATTCACTTGGTAAAAACCCAGGACCGAATCTGGAGGTGAGGTGGTGCTCTCCCTGTCCCGAGTAATTGGCAGGCCAGACAGACGGGTTCCCAGGCCTGGTTTTGGACAAGGCCTGCGTCTGAAGTCCAGCTCAGTGCTTACTAGCTGGGCCTCACGAGGGCAGGGCCACGCTGAGTCCTGGTGCTCCTCTCTATGCAATGGCACAGGCTGAGGCACCAGTAAAGAGCTTAGTGCAGTGCCTGGACATAATAGATTCTCAATAAATGGTAATTTGTGCCCGGCCGGTGTGGCTCAGTGGTTGCGTGTCAACCCATGAACCAGGAGTTCACCAATTCAACTCCTGGTCAGGGCACATGCCTGGGTTGCAGGCTTGATCCCCAGTAGGGGGCATGCAAGAGGTAACCAATCCATGATTCTTTCTCATCATTGATGTTTCTATTTCTCCCTTCTTCTCTCTGTAATAAAAAAAAGTTTTTAAATAGATACACATATGTATGTATATGTGTGTGTGTGTGTGTGTGTGTGTGTGTGTGTGTGTGTGTGTAAATGGTAATTTGTTATTGCTGCTGCTGTTAACTGGGAATCTACTAGCTTCCAGGCACGTGACAGGTTCTCATTTACCCCTCAGGACAGTCCTATGAGGTAGACTTACTCTGCTTTTAGTACAGGGATGGGGTTTGAAAACAATAAACTTTCACGAAGGCCCATTTCTAAGTAGCAGAGCTGGACTTCCAACACTAGTCTGTTAACTGCCAAAGTCTTTGTTAAATTACCACTTTTATTTTTTTGATGCAAAAACCAGATACAAGAAAAGTATTCAAATCCTAAGTGTCCAGCTCAACGACTCGCCACAAAGTAAACACACTGTGTAACCAGGAGGAGGTCTGAAAGCAGAGCGTTCCCTGTACGCAGAGAACCCGTCCCCGCGGCAGGAACAGCAGGTGCCCTGGGGAGAAGCAGCCCCAAGCCAGGCTCGCTTCCTGGGTTTTTTCTCTCGGTGCTTCATTGCCCTCAGCTCTCTGAGGTCTTGAACAGATCATGCTTTTGTCCTGCTTTTTTTTAGGAGGGTTGGTCCAAATTACCTACCTGCCATTACCAGAAGCCCAAAGCCCAGGCCACCGCACTGCTGGCGACTAGTTTAGAGGAGGAACCACCCCTGCCGACAGCTGCCGGCCTCCAGAACTGTGAGGGAGTCGGCTCTGTGGTTTAAACCACCCAGTCCGAGGGGCTTTGTCACAGCGGCCCCAGCAAAGTCCTGCAGAGGGTAACAGAGACGACACATTTTGTTAAGACGATTGTGACTACATGTTGGGGGAAATGAAGCAACTGGAATTACCGGGCTAGAGAATAACGTTTCTCAAAACTCTGATTCCTGCACCAGATAAGTAAAAACTCACCCAGGCTCTTGATAAAAATGCACATCTCCATGAATGACACCTGCAGGAATTGTGAAGCTAGAGGCCCAGGTTCTGCGCTCTGAACAAGCCCTCAGCTCATTCTCCCAGGCCCCAAAGTTCGATCACTGTTTACAGCTTGTGAGTTCCAAACCCCACAGGGCGTCACCTTTGGACCCGCGATGCCAGGAAAGCACAAGTCACTGCTTCATCAATGTAGACCAAAAAACCCACAATTGTTGTGAAAATGGCTTTAAAAAGTCCCTCAAAACCTCCTGTACGTGCGCATAAGCATGTCTCAGACAAGCTTGCCCACGCGGGTGGTGTGGAAGGCAGCCCTCCGCGGCTCCAGCCCCGCACCCTGTCCGCCGTTCGCTATTCCAGGGCTCCCTGGAAGGTCTGGCTTGAAGAAGGCATTTTGCTTTTAATCCACTTTTTTGGTAAACGACCACCTTTAGTTACAAAAATAAATGCACACTCTTAGTGCCAAGCTGATGAAAGCTCTCGGCAGCGGGACAACGTAGTGGAGTGGTCCCCACGCAGAGCAGATCCTCTCACCAGACACCTGGCCTCAGGCTATTGTTGTTCTGTTCTGTCTGAAGGTAAGTTTCAACATTGCCCGTTTGCGAGGAATTTGCCTTTTAAGTCTAATCTTTCGCTGTGGAGTAAAATTACAAGAAGCCATATTTTCTCACAAAAGGAATCCATGATGGGCTCACAGAGATAACACTCTGAGCCCTTTTCCCAGGATAAAACCATTTCCAACCAGAAAATCCTCCACAGGAAAAGCCCAAGTGAACATGGGCAGGCGTGTTCCTCTGGAGCATTGTCGTACGTGGTCAGTTCTGTGGAGCAGATTCTAAAAGTGACTTGCAACCCCTTTCTGTTGCCTTTCTCTCCTCTAGAGAATGAAAAAGCAAAATTCTCCATGTCTCAGTCTCCCTCGCCGGTGGGGCTTCGGTTGTGTGTGGTGGGGCGAGGCTGGACATCCAAGAAGGTAAGGTGGACATCCCAGAGAGGCTGCGCCTTCCAAAGCAAAAGACAATGCCCCTCTGAAGAAAGCACTTCCTTTTCTCCTGGGACCTCTCCACTCTTCCCGTTGAAACAAAATTGCAGCAATTGGAAGAACAGCAGCTAACTTGTGACCAGGAGGTGGAAAGTATGGAGAGGAGATCCAGTGAGCTACAGGTGGAGGAAGAAAACACAAAAGGAGGCTCGGTCCCTGAGGCCTCTGAGCATCTGCACAAGTTCTGGGCGGCCCACCTCAGACTCCGTGAGACAAATAAACCTTGTCTGCTGCCGTCAGTCTTGGGAGGGCTTCTGTAATTTGTAGCCACATACGTTCCTAACCGATAAACACTGGTCCACATTTTCCATGTTCCTTTATCTCACCTTTTCTCTATGCAATAAAATGATAGATTCTGCAGGGGGTGATGACAGCAGACATACTCTTCCATAAGGTTCTATGCTGATCATCTAATTAGCGATGCCAGCAGCCCTGATGGAGTCTCCAAGAGACATGCCATGCAGATCTGCCATTCCTCCACTAGAACACTTTCTGCGTGTGTCAGAACCCAGAGATAAGGGCAGCACAGTGAGCTTAAGCACTCACTATGTGCCAAGCACTGTTTTAAGTCTGTGCAGTTATTCACTCATTTAATCCTTAAACATCCCTAACAAGTATTTTTATTAATCCCAGTTACAGAGGAGGAAACCAAGGCACAGAGAGTTTAAGCAACTTGTCTAAAGTCACACAGCTTCTCAGTGAGAGAGCCAGGTTTGGCCCAGGCTGACAGCTCCAGGCCCCAGACTCTTAATCACATGCTCTCTGATAACTAGAGTCAAGTAATTTTTTCCAACTGACAAAGCAACTCTTAAAATCAATGAGTTTCTGGAGTACAATTTTCAAAAATAAGGGCTTCCAGGCCCCAAAATTCTTACCACCTGTAGAACCGATGATGTTCTACCTCCAGTTCTCAGCCAGCTGGGCTCACTCCGTGATGAGGGGGAGCGAGTGGGAAGCAGGACAGATGATCTCTGACAGCTCCAGGGCCCACCCCCATTTAGGTCTCCTGCCAGAGTCATGTCTGCAAGTCTCGAAATAGGCCTTGTACAAACTTGCTTACATCATTTATTTTTTAAGTAAGCAAGACCCAGTAGTTTGAAGAGGAAGTGCCTGACTTGTTTTCTTGGCATGCTTTTTTCCATAGTCCACATGGAGGCCAAGCCTCTGTGTTTGATTATTGTATCTCTGTGCCCTACTAGAGTTTAATTTATCGTTGCAAAGCTATAGGCCTATAAGTGGACCTTCACACATGCTCTTTGCATAAGTTACCTGAAAAGAAAGTAATAATATCAATTGACTGCTGAATACTTTATGAAACTTATTAAGCAGTTTTTATAATGCCTAATTGTACATCTTTAGTTATAGCTAAAACACCTATTCCAATTCTCACCCAACTTAGGGAATAAAAACAAGTTAACATGAAAACGATAAAAATTTGTTTTTGCTTCATTGTAAATTCTTCAGCTAGAAATGGAGAATGTCAAATTGTTTTAGTCAGCTGTGGCTTCCTCCTTCCTCTGTGAAGAGAACTAAACATGCCTGTTTAGTTTAGGTCTATCCTATATAATAAAAGACTAATATGCAAATTGTCCCCTCAGGAGTTCGACCGACCAGGAGTTTCACTGCTCGCTATGACGTGCGCTAACCAACAGAGGGCGGCGCAGAATGAAGGAAGGCCCTGGCTGGCAGCTGGAAGGTCCTGATCAGCCCTGATCACTGGCCAGGCCTAGGGACCCTACCTGTGCATGAATTTCGTGCACCAGGTCTCTAGTTGTTTTGTAAAATCCCATCTATTTTCTCTGACTATTGTTGATGTAAAGCATGAATATGGCTCGCTGTCTGGTGGGCTAGAAATAGAGCCAATCCTGTCCTTCATTCATGATCTATCACTCACCATTATTCCTGCAGAATTTCTGATTGCATTCTTATTAATCATCCTATCGCCCCTCATTATGACAACTACTTTCCATTCAGTCCTGGGCCTACTCAGCTGATTCCCAGTGGCCAGTTACAGCTTCCTCATACTGTGCAGCATGAGACAACTCAAACTCCCAGAATCTCTTCTGCTGCCTCATGTGCCCACATCCTAGGTGCCTGAGGGGTTAGGTGCCTGAGGGGTTAGGTTCCTTCTCCCATAATCATTATTCATTCCCTAACCATGCAACTACTTGCTGAATTCCCACTGGTTTCCAGGCTCACGGCCTGGTGAGGATGGCAGGTCAAGAAAGACACTGACCACGGCAAACCCTGCCAATGCCAACAGCCCGTCCTCCTGTGATCCCCTCATGTCCCTGGGTTAGAACACTTTCAGGTACAGGTAACAGAATCCCATCCTCAATGGATCAATAGCAGGGAAGATGGATCATCTCCTAAAACAAGAAGTCCGCAGGTAGGGCTCATGATACAGAAGTTTAAGAGAGTTGCCAAGGACTTGGGTCATGTTCATCTTTCTGCTTCTCCACTTGGCTTCCTCCTGGGGCTCACTCTCCCCATGTGCTCACAGGACAGCTGACGAAGTTTCTAGGGAGCCATCCAGACACGACTATTTCACAGGAAGAAGAAAGGGGCTATCTCTTCTTTTTGTTTCTTATTTAGGGTGAAGAAATCTTGCCCTGGGTAGTGTAGCTCAGTTGATTGAGTGTCATCCCATGCACCACCGATGGGTTGCGGGTGCGATTCCCAGTCAGGCACATACCCAGGTCCTGGGTTTGAACCCTGGTTGGGGAATCTGAGGAAGGCAACCGATCAATGTTTCTCTCTCACATCAATGTTTCTCTCTCGCTCTCTCTCTCCCTCTCTTCTCCTCTCTCTCTAAAATCAATAGAAGCATATCCTCAGGTGAGAATTTTTTTTTAATCAACAAATCATTTAAAAAAAAAAAGAATGAAGAAGTATTTCCTGGAAGCCTCCCACCAAACTATCCCTTAAATCTTGTTGAACAAAACTATCCCATGCTCATGTTTTTTTGTTTGTTTGTTTTTAAATCCTCACCGGAGGATATGTTTATTGATTTTTTTAGAGAGAGGAAGGGAAAGAAACATCAATGTGAGAGAAAAACATTGATCATTTGCCTCCCATATGCACCCTTACCAGGATTGAACCCACAACCTAGGTATGTACCCTGACTGAGAATCGAACCCGCCACCTTTTGGTGCACGGGACAACACTCCAACCAACTAAGTCACCTGTCCAGGGCCCCACACTAATGTTTAAACCAATCACTGACAAAGTAATGAGGGCCCCATGATTGGCTCAGACCATCAGGACCTTGGGGTGGTGAAGGTGCCAAACTTCCCTAAACAGGTGGCTGCATAGGTGAGGCGGACCATCTAACAAAACCAAGGCTCTGTAGGAAGTGGAAAGGGCGAGGTACTGGATGCTGGGTAGCTACCATGATCATTTTGTCTCAGACTGAGTAATGAGCAACTTCTAAATTTAAAAACAAGGCTCTTAAATGGGTGTGCACTTCATTTTTATTTTTATTATACTTTCTGGTGTATAGTTCTTCTACACTATAAAACTAAAACCAATTTTTAAATTAAGGACAGTTACAAAGCCAATGAAATTTAGTTGTCAAAATTAATTTAAAGTGACAGACAAATGGCATTGGTTTGCTGAAACCAACAGCTACTTCCAACATGCATAAGTTGCGACAGCATCTGCTACAGACGTATGTCGTGCACGATGACTCAACTCTCTTCGTACTGTTCCTTCATTGGGAGGAACTATGCTGGAGCTTTGTTCATCCTTGAAACTGTGATGCCACTTAACAGTTGGCATGAACGGGTCTATGTCCGTTCATTTCCTTTTAGCTAGTGAACACGAAATGCATACCCACAGACTACATTTTAAGAAACTCCAGTTTAAATTGCTTTGTACCTACATTCTACATGTGACCAGATATTCTGAGAATGGAAATTTTTTTGGTGAAGATAAGGGGAGTGTGAAAAGAGAAAGGAAACATTTAGAAGAAGAGAAAGATAATTATGTATTGTAATTACATAACTTATGGAAAATGTAATGAACTTTTTTCACCAAATCCCTATAGACAGTCCCATATCACCTCATTTTACCCCATGTGTGACATGGTGATCATTTTCTACATGTACCACGATGTGAAGAAAGCTCAGTACCCTGTCCCAGAGACTATCTCCCTCATGTGCCTCAAGAAAAAAGATGTTCATAGCAGCATTGCATATAATAGCAAAAAAAAAAATAGAAACCAAATAGAATGTTAACTGGTTAACATTCTATTAAATTAAATTGTGATATATTTATATAATAGAAAGTTATACAGCAGTGAGAATGAATAAATCACAGACACAGCCCTATCTGGTTTGGCTCAGTGGATAGAGTGTTCGCCTGCAGACTGAGGGGGTCCCAGGTTTGATTCCAGTCAGGGCACATGCCCAGATTGCGGGCTCCATCCCCAGTAGGGGGCATGCAAGAGGCAGCTGACCAATGATTCTCTCTCATCATTCATGTTTCTATTTCTCTCTCCCTCTCCTTTCCTCTCTAAAATCAATAAAAATATATTTTTAAAAATCTCAGATACACCCCCAAAATAGGGGTGAATTTTAAAAACATAATGTTGAGGGTTTTTTATTTTTATTTTTTTTACTATATATTTTTTACTATATAATTCCAGAGAGGAAGGGAGAGGGAAAGAGAGATAGAAACATCAATGATGAGAGAGAATCATTGATTGGCTGCCTCCTGCACACCCCCCTCTGGGGATTGAGCCCACAACCTGGGCATGTGCCCTTGACTGTGAATCGAACCATGACCTCCTGGTTCATAGGTCAATGCTCACCCACTGAGCCATGCCGGCCAGGCCAATGTTGAGTTTTAAAAATAAATCCCATTGAAACACAGTATAGCACTGTTTTAAGTAATGCTCAAAGCAGGCACACTCAGAGTCTGATTCATCATCTCCTTGACCTGGACATTCATCTCCCAAATTTTCCCACAGCGAACCCCCTCACCTCCTTCGGGTCTTTGCTAAATGACACCACTGCGCCTTCTGTGGAGCATTGCAACCCACCACATACACAATCTTCTTGCCTGCCTCAGCTCGTTCTGTTTCCCCCAGCATGCCGTAGTGCTATCATCTTTGAACACCATCTGCTTTACTCATTTTGTTCATGATTGATTGACAGTCCCCCAGCTAGAAATGTAAGTTCCACGGTGGAAGGCATCACTGATGCTACAGCTGTATGGCTGCCATGTGCTGAAGATGTGACCATCTGAGCACTGGGGAAAACAAAAACCGTGACGGGCTGAACACATCTCTGCATTCAAGTCCATGTGTTCATTCTGTTCCCAGAAACAATAGCAACAATTACAACAATTTGCTGATTGGTATATACTAGGAAACCAACTTAAATAAGAGAAAATACTGAAGCATTTATCTGGCTTTTCCTGTATGAACTGTACCTTAGATCATCAAATAGTTGATGACGGAAAGTATCTCTTTATAGACACATTCCAGCAAACAAAATGAAAACCAATTTGAAAATAAGAAAATTACCATTTTGCAATCTCAAATGAAACAATCTACTCAATGACCATGAATAACCAGGCATTCTGTGGTCCTCAGCTGAGGTACACAACACCATATGTGAAGTATTTTTGACAAAAAAAAAAAAGAAAATTGAACCTAATCTCTAACAACTAGAAATCCAGAAGACAGAGAGACACATGCTAAAAGACACCACGTGAGTAGCCTGACCAGTGTGGCTCTGTGGTTGAGCGTTAACTTATGAACCAGGAGATCACAGTTCGATTTCTAGTCAGGGCACATGCCCAGGTTTTGGGCTCCATCCCAAGAAGGGGGCGTGCAGGAGGTAGCCCATCAATGATTCTCTCTCATCATTGATGCTTCTGTCTCTTTCCCTCTCCCTCTCCCTTCCTCTCTGAAATCAATAAAAATATTTTTTAAAATAAAATAAAAGATACCACATGGATGCAATGAACAAAATCTAGGTCTGTTGTCCTGTAGTGTGACTTTCTGCAGCAGTTTTTTTAAAAATATATTTTATTGATTTTTTACAGAGAGGAGGGGAGAGGGATAGAGAGTTAGAAACATCGACGAGAGAGAAACATCGATCAGCTGCCTCCTGCACACTCCCCACTGGGGATGTGCCCACAAACAAGGTACATGCCCTTGACCGGAATCAAACCTGGGACCCTTCAGTCTGCAGACCGACACTCTATCCACTGAGCCAAACCGGGCTCTGCAGCAGTTTTAACAGGTGCTGGCCAATGTCCCACTTGTACTAAGCCACACCCTACCCGTGTGCGTTCGTTCACTTAAGGTGACTGGTGTATGCACTCATTTACTAGACCTATTCAGAGTAAATGTAAAATTGCAATAACACTGCCCTGGCTGGTTTGGCTCAGTGGTTAAGAGCTTCAACCCTCAACTGAAGGGGCCCGGTTTGACTCCGGTCAAGGGCACATAGCTCTGTTGCAGGCTAGATCGCTGGCCTGGTCAGGGAGGCAACCAATCATGTATCTCTCTCACATCAATGTTTCTCTCTGTGTGTCTCTCTCCTTCCCTTCCATTCTCTCGAAAAAATTCAATGGGAAAACAATACCCTCGGATGAGGATTAACACAAAAAATTTACTGTAATACATATAGAAAACTTTTCTGTGAAATTAATCTTTTCATATATATTTAAGTTTAATTATACAAACATGTCTACATAAATAAATTAACTAATTTCTCAATTTTTTAACATACACATTTGGAAAACCTACTTTATTATATAACTAGAGGCCCAGTGCACAAAATCACACATGGTAACCTGCCGCTGCTCGCAGCCCCGCACCCCCCTGTTGCTGCTCTAGGTGTTAGCTGCCCCGCCCACCCACCCGCCACTGCTTGCTCTACTCACTGCTCCACCCGCCCACTGCCTGCCTTGCTGTGATCAGAGCCTGTGGGGAAGGGACCAAGAGGTGCTCAATGCACCTTATGGTAACCAGTCATTTGGTCATCCTGGTTGTCACGACACTGGCTTTTTATATATATGGATGGACTTTTGGCTTTAATGGACACTTCCTTGCTTGAATTAGTCCATTAAATCGAGGTTTTACTGTAATTGAAATAATCTCTCACTAGGTCATATAATGGCTTAATTTTGACACTTAGCATAATATGGTTCAATTTTGTTCTGGGTTATGTCCTGATTCCCAAACTATATTATCAAGGGATGAGGCCAGTGAAGACTATGGGAAAGGGGTGGAGACAATTTAACTTCTGCAGTCAGAATTTCACTTAGTGTGGAAAACTCTTTTTGATGAACCCTTTGGGGTACTGTTTTGCTGTGAAAAAATAGCCCTTGGAGCAAAGCCAGAGAGGTGGCAGTGATACTATAAGAACAAAATTATTCTGTTTAAAAAATCTTCTCATCCTGGCAGTGTGGCTCAGTTGGTTGGAGCGTGTCCTAAACCAAAAAAAGGTTAGATTTCTGGGCAGGGCACATACCCAGGTTGCGGGTTTGATCCCTGGACGGGGCTCATAACAGAGGCAGCTGATCGATTTTTCTCTCCAACATTTCTCTCACTCTATCTCCCTCAAAAATTTTTTCCTCAGAGTAGCCCAAGAGTAAAAGGTCAGGAGACCCTAGACCAGGAAAAAATAAAAATAAAGCAATAGGTAGGTGGAGAGGAGCAAAGAAACAAAGTGGTAGGAAGGGTTCTGCTTCAAGGAAGAGACAGAAGTTCCAGATGGCAAGGCGAGCTTTTTAATAACAAGAGAGATTTTTAATAACAAGGACCTTAAATACCAGGGGTATATGTTCATTTTGAGGGAACTCTGTGGTGCAGTCACCCCCTTGCACACCCACCTCCTCAGGTCTTGAGGAGAGAGGTACCTCCCGTCCTTCTCCCCGAAAGTTCAGGAGGAGCAACGCAGTGACCACGAGTAATCTGGGGAAGGATTCCAGAACACGAAGCTAAAGGTGACACCCCACCTCCCTGCACACATGGGAGGGATGAGGATTCTCCCAGCAGCCGCACACTGGGGGTTTGGGGTACTGGACTTACATTTCAAAGGGTGCAGTCACCCTGGCGGCTAGAGGACTGAGCCGATCTATGCACTCTCTCCTGTGCACCTAAGACCTCACTCAGCGAAATTACCAATGTGTTCATTTTGGTTACCGTGAAGCTGCTGGTTTTAAGTTGAGCAATAAGAACCTGAATACAAATCTGTCCATCTCTTTCCAGCTTAGAGTCTGGCTGGCGAACAAGATCTTTTTCATTCGGTGCCACAAATAACACATTCAGAAAGATCCCATCAATTCAGCCCTGCGGAAATATTGGTGTCAGAATTAGCAACACTGTGCTCTTTGTGCGGCAGGAGCCCTCTGACGGGCAGCCACCAACCCTCCCCAGTGGATTCTATTAATCACACCTTACAAAGGAGCCCCTGTTTGATAAGAGGTTGATACAAAGATGCAGGCCTCAGGAACTATACCATAGTTTGCTATTCACTATTCTTTTACATATAATTATATATATATATATATATATATATATATATATATATATATATATATATATAATCATCTTTATTTTAAAATTTAAAAAATTATAATTTTTTCATTATAAACACATTATAGTCACAAAACCTGCAAAATCAAGGGGAGAAAAGAATCCCACAATCCTCCCATGCTGGCACAAGCAGCTGTGAACATTGAAATACATTTCTATAAACATTTTTATATATTTTCTTGTGGTTTTTAATTGTTTATTTTTAAGAACATTATGAAACCTTTCACACAGAAAATAAGACACCTATATACTTACCACTAAAATAAAAATATGCTAGTACTTTACTGTGCAATTGCAGATCTCCCTCTCGTTTAAATCAATAAAGTGTGACAGAGAGGAGAAGCCTCCACCCTGGGGTCACACGCACCCACACAAGCCACACGCCACACACCAAGGCCACCACTGTGTTGAAGGCGTGAGCCACAGATCTACTAGTGGGTCTGATTTTGTATTTTTACTGCATATTAAACATCTACTGTTGTTTTGGGTGTCTTTTTTAATGTACATAAATGTTAACCTAGTGTATTTTTTTGTCCTTTATTTTTCTTTTCAATCTTACACTACTGAAACTCCTACAAACCCAAGTCAGACTATTTTACTGCTATATTGACTCAATAGTCTAGTTCAGTGGTCGGCAAACTCATTAGTCAACAGAGCCAAATATCAACAGTACAACAATTGAAATTTCTTTTGAGAGCCAAATTTTTTAAACTTAAACTATATAGGTAGGTACATTCAACTTTAACTTTAAATTCACGGTTTTCGTCTTTTGTTTTTCTTTGCTTCTTCTTTGTGGCCATCTCAAACGGGCACCTAAAAAAATGTTTCATTTTATAATAATAAAGCCACCAACACAAAAGAATTACAATTCTTAAATTGATGACAAAAATATCTGTAGGATTTGCAGCTGGTTGGAAAAATACAGGTAACTTTATGCTTCGAGTAGGTACTTTTGTCACTCGCGCGCGATTTGTGGATGCAACTAGCACTAACCATTGCACAATGAGACTGCTGACTGACTGGCTCACTCAACTCGTGCATGAATTGCGCGTGCCTCCCGCACACTGCGTATCCTGTGGTCCGCCTGCACCGCGTCTCCCGTCGCCCAACTGACCAACTGACTGACTGACACCCCCCACTTCTTCTAACGCTACTTCTTCAAAATAGACTCGCCCAGGCCGAAAACCGACTTTTGTGCATGGGCCACGAAGTTTCAATCGCACTGTACGTGCATGCCCGCACGTGGTATTTTGTGGAAGAGCCACACTCAAGGGGCCAAAGAGCCGCATGTGGCTCTCGAGCTGCGATTTGCTGACCACTGGTCTAGTTTATTCACTCCCCTGCTGAAGGAGGGTTAGCTTTTTGCCACATTGTTGCTGTTACAAACATTTTGCACAAGTTCTTATGACTCATTGTATGTAGATGAATTACTGGGTCCTATAGCACCCACATATTCACCTATAGAAAAACTGACAGGTTTCTCCCCAAGTTTTCATATGATGTGCCCTCCCATCCTATCTAATAATAGACAAACATGGTAATTAACCATACCTCCGACACGCTTCCCATTGGCTAATCAGGGAGATATGCAAATTAACTGCCAACAAAGATGGCGGCCGGCAGTCAGGCAGCTGAAGTGAACAGGAGGCTTGCTTGCTCCAGTGATGGAGGAAGCCAAGGTTCCCCGCCTGCCGCCGCCCAGCTCTGAGCTGCACTCTAAGCAACTATGTTTCAATTATAGAAGCTAAACAAAGCCCAGATACCTGCTTTCAGCAGCCGAGGTCTCAGAGCTGGAGCCGAGCCTCAGAGCTAAAGCCAGCTCTCAGTTCTAGTGACAGCCATAGAAGGTAAATAAATCCCAGAATTAAAAAAAAGAAAAAAAGGAGAGGTTGGGAGCTTCAGTCACCCTCCAGCCTGAAAACAGCCCTCAGCCCCTCACCCAGACTGGCCAGGCACCCCAGTGGGGACCCCCACCCTGAAGGGGGTGTGGCCAGCTGCAAACAGCCATCATCCCCTCATCCAGGCTGGCCAGGTACCCCAGTGGGGACCCCCACCCTGAAGGGGGTGCGGGCAGCCTGAAAACAGCCATCAGCCCCTCACCTAGGCTGTCCAGGCACCCAAGCGGGACCCCCACCCTGATCTGGGACACCCTTCAGGGCAAACCAGCCGGCCCCCACCTGTGCACCAGGCCTCTATCCTATATAGTAAAAGGGTAATATGCAAACTGACCCTAACAGCAGAACGACTGGGAATGACTGGTCACTATGACACACACTGACCACCAGGGGCAGACGCTCAATGTAGGAGCTGCCCTCTGGTGGTCAGGGTGCTCTCACATGGGAGGAGCTCTGCTCAGCCACAAGCCAGGCTGATGGCTGCCAGTACAGCGGTGGTGGTGGGAGCCTCTCCTGCCTCCTCAGCAGCGCTAAGGATGTCCGACTGCAGTTTAGGCCTGCTCCCCACTGGCAAGTGGACATCCCCCAAGGGCTGCCAGGATGCCAGAGGGATGTCTGATTGCCATCTTAGGCCCAATCACCCAGGGAGCGGGCCTAAGCCAGCAGGTGGTCGTCCCCCGAGGGGTCCCAGACTGCGAGAGGGCACAGGCCGGGCTGAGGGACCCCATCTTCCCCCCGAATGCACAAATTTTTGTGCACCAGGCCTCTAGTCTATACTAATAAAAGGGTGATATGCAAATTAACCATCATTCCGTGACAAAGATGGTGGTGCCCACAGCCACAAAGATGGCGACACCCATAGCCACAAAGATGGCGGCGTCAGACAGAGCCATGGAGCCAGCTGAAGCGGGCGGGATGCTTGGCTTCCTTCAGGTGGGACGCTTGGCTTCCTTCATCACCCCAGCGATGAAGGAAGACAACCCTCCCACAAGCCCCAGGGCCGGCCTCTGGGCAGAGGCAATGGAGCCGGCCAGAGCGGGCAGGAGGTGGCTCCAGCCAGAAGCAAAGGTGGGAGACAGCTCTGGCCTGGAGCAAAGGCAGGAGGTGGTGGCCAAAGTGAAGGCCCGGGTCCCGGGTGCCAGAGGGAAGCTGGTGCCAGCAGCAAGGGGAAGGAAGGCCTATTCTTGCACGAATCTTCATGCATCGGGGCTCTAGTTTTTTATAAATTCCTTTCCCCCTATTCTCTCCAACACTTGCTAATAGCACACATTCATTTTCCCAATTATGATAGGCTGAGTGTCCTGTTGGTGTTTATTGGTGCTTCAGCTTCCATCTCTGCAGTTTCCTGTTACTTTCCATTGTTTGCTCACCGTTGGTTATTTGTAGGGTCTGAGGGTGAGTTTGGAGAGCTGCAGAAGTGAGCACAGCATGTTCTGCTGACTGTGGTGGCATTGCCCTGACAGCACCCAGTGGGAGACCTGGGCTTTCCATTTTCCTGGCTGGAGGGTGTGTCCCTGCAAGTCTCCAGCCCAGGCTGTCCCAGCATGGGGCTGGACGCAATGTTGATGACGAAGAGGAAAGGGAAAGGGAACCAGTCCTCCTTTGGGGGACTCTGTGCCAGTTTTGTCAAAGACTCAACCAAGGTATTGTCTGGGTGAGTGAGGTCCAAGCAAACTTTCAGAAACTGAGAAAATGAAGGAAGTGATGCATGGATTCATTTGGGGGTTAGGGGAGGTAGAAAGTAGGACCAAGAGCATAAAGGGACTCAGGTAGTTCAGGAGACAGGAAAGCCAACCTGAGACACAGCCCAGAGGGGTTTTCAAAGAGTAGTCTCCGTCTGATCCCCTGGGCTCAGGGTCCCATGCTGGGAGAAGGGGAAGGCTCTTCATTGTTAATTCCTCCCTCTTCTTCATCTCTTTTTAGCCATCGAATCCACAGACTGAAATCCTGCTCCTCCTTTCTCCTGTCATTCTAGGTGCCCTTCCTCCTCCCCATCCCATGCTGGCAAAGGGCTCCTTTTGCTTCCCTGGTGCCTCAGTGCAGCAGTCCCCCGGCCTGTTCCCTCCAGCCCCCAGCACACTGTTCCACCAAATCACGTCGCACTCAAGACCCACCCCAGGCTCCTCCTCCTATATTTGCTGCCTTATCAAAAGTAAGTGCTCTGCTTGGGGGACAGTGGGCAGCACAGCTCTCCTTTCCCAGGGACCATCAATGTGCTCCTCGAAGGATTCCCAACCACCTGCCCTGCTGCAGCCCTTCTCTCACCTGAGCCTGTTAGACTCACCGCGTGGACGAGCCCCTTCCTCTCCCTGTAGGCCATGTTTGCACCCCCTCCAAACCTATGCTCATTGTGATCCCAGTGCCTGGACTATTTTCTCCCCTTACTTGTTCAGTCTTTCACAACCAGGCTTCTCCTTTTATTTTAAAAACTAGAGGCCCAATGCATGAAATTCATGCTCGGGTATGGTCCCTAGGCCTGGTCTGCAATCAGGGCCATCTTCCCCAACTGCCCACAGCTGGCCCTGCCCCATGCCGCCACTCACCCCCAGTTCCCCATTCGCCATCGGGTGATCGGTGCCTGACAGCGGGGGAAAGGGACCGAGAGGTTGGCTGTTCCCACCTGCTCACCAGCCCCGCCCCCACCGCAGGTGGCCATCAGGTGATCGGAGCCTGCCAGCCAGGGAAAGGAACCAAAAGGTGGTCAGTGCGCCTCATAGTGACTGGTTCATCCCATCTGCCATTAGGGTCAATTTGCATATTACCCTTTTATTATATAGGATAGAGGCCTGGTGCACGGGGTAGGGGGTCCCCGCTGGAGGGTAGGGCCAGCCTGGGCAAGGGGCCGTCCGGGGTTTGCAGGTTGGCCATGCCCCGGATCGGGTTAGGGATCCCCACTAGGGGGAAGAGGCGGCCTGAATGAGGGGCCACAAGTGGTTTGCAGGCCAGCCACGCCCCCTGGCTTTGTCAGGAAGGACGTCCTGAATGACATCTGGTCTATCAGTCTAATTAGCATATTATCCTTTTATTATTATAGATATTTTTATTGATTGTCTTTTGCTCTCTAGCCACAGCTACTGGTGGTCTTGGGTTACCTGTTCATAAATACAGAAAGGTTGAACACACTATTCAGTTATTACTAGAACTGCCTGAACTTATTATGTACTAAGCAGTGTGTGTGTGTGTGTGTCCACTGTGAGCTCCACCACAGGCCGAGCAGTAGGTATTATTACCACAGGTCATGAATTCACATTTTAAGATCGCTGAAATTTGAAGCATCTTAACAGTTAATGGCATCTCACAACTGAAGTTGCCTGGATGGAAGCCTAATTCTCCCGGAGAGATCTTCATTTACTTCTGTCAGAACTGGGTGCACTACCAAATCGAGCTGTCTGCCTTAGCCAGCACAGGTACGTGGTTAGAGCATCGGCGTGTGCACCGGAGCGTCTCGGGTTTGAATCCCAGTCAAGGGCAGGTATCTGGGTTGCAGGTTCCATCCCTGGCCCACTCGTGTGGTAGGCAGCCAATCAATGTGTCTCTCTCACATTGATGTGTCTCTCTTCCCCTTCCCTCCTCCCTTCCACTCTCTCTAAAAATCAATGGAAAAAAATATCCTCAGGTGAGAATTAACAAAACACAAAATGAATTCAGTGCTTGCCTGTGTAAATTCTTTTATCTAACTGACCAACGTACTACTTTGAGATCCAAATCCTCTGGGGGTTTATTTTCCTTTCTTCCCCATGTGCCTAGTGGAGGCAGGCATGTTTCTCACTGACGTTTGTGCACGGCAGTTATTTCTCTTTCCTTGAACACAGAGAATGATGTTGGCATCTCAGCTTTATGTGGGAGTCTCCTATTGGGCTCTGTATCTTGCCCACCTTTTACTTCTAAGAACACTCTATAAAATCGTTGCTTGAATCTTTGACTCCATAATACAGTGATCCTACTTGCCAATGAAAAACATGAAGGCATTGGTTCAGAGTCTGTGGACAGAGGTGAGTAAATGAAAAGCATAGAGGCCCTTTTAGCCTGCTGTTGATTCATCGGTTGTCTGGTTCTCACGCTACACCCCTTGGAACTGGATTCTCAATCAATGCACTTTACTCTGAATCCAAACTCAGTTGAGCAGTCTTTCATAAGGTGTACATAGGTTGGTATGTAAGGTCACTTAAGCAAACCGGTGATATTCAATTTCTCACCATTTAATCCTCATGCCAGCAAGTAGGAGGGAGCAGAGCTGGCTGTGTGGGAGCAGGCGCAGTGGGTCTCGCTCTGCCTCCACCTCTGGCTTAGCTCAGCTCAAAGGCCAAGGCTCTATGATCTCCCATCCACACTCAAGTTGGTCTTAAAATTCCAGAGTAACTCTCTTTTACTTGTTATTTTTTTAGTGTTCTTTCAAAGCAAACCACACATGTTAGTGCTCTTCAGCTGTTCCACACTCAGCAACTTGGGTGAATCAGAGAGACATGCTGCTGCATGAGTCCATTGAAGGGAAATTCAAAAATAAGCAGAGCCAATGGACAGTGACAGGGGTCGTCGAGGCTACCCTTGTGGTAGTGACTGGACGGAGCCCCAGGGAGCGCCTGGGGTGCTGGTGATGTTTCCAGTCGGGCTGCTTGCTACACCAAAGTGTTCACTTTGTGAACAGGCTCTAAGCTGAGCCCTCAGGGCATGTGCACTTGTCTGTATGAATGTGATGCTCAATTAAAAGGTTTACTTAAAAAAACTAAATCAAAAAGCACCCTGACACACTGAACTGTTTGAAGTTTACTCCCAAAGAGAAAAAGACTCATAAAGGGAGGAAGGGAGTAGGGACTATACAAAAGAGGTGAGGTGACTTCAGTAACGGTGCTGTTGGAACTGCTGGGAATCACGTTGCTGGGGGGACGTTGATACAGATTCCCAGCTCAGCTTTCTTATTTTAAAACAGTATTCATACTCCTGGCAACCAAAGCTATGGTGGCAGAGTTCTTAACACACCTCTAAGGTGCTATTTTAGCAAACAGCCAAAGGGAAAACTGAAAACCAGGCTGGCCATTTCCAGAGGCAACTGGTGGCTTTTCTCCTGGCCTCTGCGCTCTCCTCGGATGCAAGAAGAGACGGTGAGGTGCAGCGACGATGTCACAAATGCAGTGACTGCCGTGGGTGCCCAGGCGCTCACCCCCTGCTGAGGTTGGGAATCAGAGGGGTTCTGGGCAGGGCCACGCTTCATGACGCATTTCAAGGAGCCTTGCCCAGCCCACAAAAGGTGAATGGCCTCGCTGTACGGTGACCATGCCTGGCCTCGTCCTGTCACCAGCACAGGAAGACATTGCAGACCAGCAGGGTGCCGAACTGGAGCTTTCTGAGGGGGCTGCACTGCTGGCAGGAATCTGTGCATCCGTGAGGTCACCATCCTTCTGGGTTGGTTTGTGACAAGTGCAGGTTTCTGCGCGAACACACACCGACCCCGCCCTGGTTCCTGTGGGGGTTTAGTTTGAGGTTCTACGGATTCTTTCTCCCACTTACAAAGAAGCCTGTATGGAAAGGAGTGAACACCAAGATGTGATGACTTACACCAGGACCAGCCCCGGGCAGGGGAAGGGGGTCCCGGGGCCCCAGCTGCTGCTGAAAGCAGAACTGTTTCCAGTGCTGGGGAACACGCATGCATCTTTGTCTTCCCAGCAGGGCAAGGAAGGGACTTCCTGCACAAGCCCTATTGCCTGAGGCTTGGGGAGAAACCTGAGATTCCATTTCCTGTTTCCAGGGAAAGAAAACAACCCGGCAAGCAAATGCTGCCAGCTTAAACTCCCACACGCCAGCCCGGTAACTGCAGGACGCTGCTTTATATCAGTGTTCGGCCTGGTTCCTGAGCCACTGTGAGCTACTCATTAAGTGCCACGATCCTGGTGGCAGCAAACAGTCTGTAAATAACAACCCGATAGCCAGTCACTGACACCTACCTCCTCCACAGGCTCCAGAAAATTACTTCGTCACACTAGCATTTTCCTTTTTAATGTCTTAATAAACTGAGAGAAAGCTGTGCAATTGCCCATCCCTGCACGGTCCATGGAGCAGTAATAGGAAGGCGTGGCTTTGCTCCGTGTGGTGCAGAACGTGGTCCCCTCTGACCCTGCTCAGCCTGATCTGTGCTCGGGGGACAAATCCTGAGCGCACAGTATGTCCCTGCTCCTGTGAGGCCTTTTGTTTGAGCCTGTGGCTCCTCTGGGCAGCCCTGCCCTGCATGACGGGGCACAGCAGCCGGGCGAGTTGGGGCAGGGGCACTTGTAGTCAGGAAGGCCTGCTGTGCAATGACTGCCGCTGTCTAAGAGAGATGGCTTTGTGCTTCTTAACAGCTGAGCAGCTGCAGAAAAAGCCCTATTCCTTCCTCTTGTTACAGAAGACCAGAGAATAACCAAGCAGTGCTTAGAGAGATGGAGTTACACGTTGTTATTATTATTATTATTACTACGCACAGGCTGAGAGAAAACTGTATTTCAAATTCTGGGCCCCAACATGGAGGAACTTTCCCTACTTATATCTTTTTACCTTCTATGTCTCCCAAATATGGGTTTTTTCTGGTCCCCTTTGCAAGAGCCTTTAAAGAGCCTTCTGTGCTGGGGCTTTGAGATCTCAACCAAAGGCTTGGCCTGGCGCCAGCACTGATAACTTTGTCCGGGGAAGGTTTATGCCTCTCTGAAATGGGAGTAGTCTTATTTTCCTTATTATTTAAGCAAGCAAGCATTTACAGAAGCCAACACAGCAGGGTTAAAATTTTAAACAGCAGTTTTTATATAAAGTGGATACTTGACTCTCACATTTCTCTGGGAAATGTGAAGCGCAACTGTGCCAGGAGTCTGGGACCTAACGGTCTGAGGGGCCCCACGGTGTGGAGACATGCAGCACAGCACACGCTGAAGTCCCTGCCTCCTCAAAGGAGACAAGTCTGCCCTGGATCCCATCCTCCCACCCCCACAGGTGGCCCGAAACTTTCAAAGTCAACATCTGGACCAGCTCTGCAGAAAACGACAGCTGTTTGGAATATCCGTGTTTAACCAACGCAGATGGAATATGCCTCCCCGGGCAAGGGGACCCTGTCCTCCTTCGGAGCGTGTTCTACAGGGACATCATGAGCATGAGACGTGAGGTCACAGGCCCTGCTCCCCACCAGGAACAAGCTGATGGTTTCTCTGTGCCATCGTTTGTGTGCCTGTAAAATGGGGACCCTAAAAATGCCTTCTTCAGAGAGGTCAATGAGTAAAAATCTATGAAAACAGGTATGGGAGACCACCTTAGACACTCCAAAACTGAAATATTAGCATATTGCTAAACTATGAAACTCGGCCAAAAAGATGTCACCTGTTCTTCTGATGAATTTAACAAACTGACCACTGTGATTTTTATCTACCTGTTAATATAGTCTCCATAAATAATAACTAGCTTGCAGAAATTGGTACATAAAAGATACAAAACTATTGACTAGATGTGCAGAGGACTAGGGGAAGGAAGTGGCAAAAATCTTGTCAATTTATAGAGAAATAAAGAAGGGAAATAATGAAGATATATGAGTTTAAGACAAACAGAAGAGCATAACAAAAAGATTAAGCACAACTCAGACTAGAACCAATTGCTGGAAAACCAATGACAGGAAACAAGTTCACTTTCTACATTCTTCTCATGGGCCAAAATACAGGGGATCAGTAGTCTGTGTCACCACCACCCCCCATCACCCCCCACCACCTCGCCAACTGCACAACCAATTGAAGGCAGGACCTTTCTTAACAATGGGGCGCAGCCCCTAGTCCACGGCTAGGGGCAGCCATGCTTAAGCGGCAGGTTGCTGAAAAGACTACAGGGCGCATGAGAAAGGGCATAAATCTCCCTTGGACAACTCCAGTCTCTCCCTTTCTTGTGGCTCCTGCTCTGCGGATTGGCTCACATGCTTCAGTCTAAGTTTGGCCTGTAAAGGGAAGAGGAAAGTCCTGGAAGCTACTCAGCAATGTCCACAAGGTCTGGTCCAGAGAACAGGTCTGCTACTAGAAGGAAATACCCTGGGAATAGAATGACCACAGAGTCCAGGACATGGTTCAACATTTGTCCCGTCCCATCTAATTGACATCCGTTCCAGAGGGCTTAGTGGTTGGAAGTCCCTATCTCTCTGATTTTGCTCTCGATCCCTCCTTCCTCTACATTCTCCTGGGTCTTTTCTACCCACTCAGCAAGGTCTGGAGGTCATGTTGAATATGGCTCTCAAATTCTTTCTTCACAGGACAGCATCGGGAATAGGAGCACTGAATGTTGTCCTTCTACACTGATAGGCTTGTAGCAAAACTCCTTTGGGTATTATTCTGACAAACTTTCTGTCTCAACTGCATCTTACCACACGCCTCCTCTCAACAGTACATGCAAGGAAGGGAAAAGTCCCACCCTGTGCTCCTTAAACATGTCCTATAATTGTAGCTTCAGACATTGTCCCCATGAGGCACTGGCAAGTCACTTTTTAAGGCGGGTCCCCCTTTCTAATGTCCACAGATTCCTGCCCGGCTGGCGTGGCTCAGTGATTGAGCGTCGACCTATGAACCAGGTCATGATTTAATTCCCGGTCAGAGCACATGCTTAGGTTGTGGGCTCAATCCCCAGTGTGGGGTGTGCAGGAGGCAGCTGATCAATGATTCTCTCTCATCATTGACGTTTCTATCTCTTACTCCTCTCCCTTCCTCTCTGAAATTAATAAAAATATTTTTTAAAATAGTAATGTCCATAGAATCCTGAAACACAGATGCTGCCAAATTCACCTCTTCTGATTTACCATTGCCAAGGGGAAACAAGCCCTATTTTTGGTTAGAGATCCCTCAAAATAGTGTAGGAGGCAAAAGGGTAGATTAAGTGGCCTCTGGAAATCTAGTCTAGGCTCAGGAAATTCAGAAACGTGTGTTTTAAGAGACTGAAGGGCTGCACACAATGAAACCCTTTTTAGTATTTGCTGCTGCAGGTGGATGAGCTGAATTAGTCACTGTTCTTTGCAATCAACTAAGGAAAATGGCCTGTCCTTCAAAAAAGAGCTATTGGCAGTGACTATAAACTGGTTTGGTTTATGTGGAAATGATGCTGTTATAGGTTGTCAGCTAAATGAATGCTCACTTTGATGTGATTTGAAACAGAATTTGGAAGTCACAATATATGAATCGAACAAGATGGGCAAATAAATAGCAATCTCCTCAGTCACACTGAGACACCATGAAGGACAACCAAATAGTAAATAAATTTTGAAGCTGGCAAGTGAAAAATCATAATCCTAACAATGATGCCTAATGTTTATTGAGTGCTTATTACATCTTAGGCACTTTACTAGATGTACTATTTGCCTTATCTCACCTATCATTAAAACATATCCAAGTAGGACTATTTGCTATTGAGATCTGCCAGAGCTTCATCAAAACCACAGGCCCATATCAATGTTAAATGCACCAATTAAAAAACAGATTGCCAAAGTGGACCAAAAATATGGCTTAAATATATGCTGTCTGCAAGGAAATCTACTTTATTTTATAATAATTTTTAATTTTTCAATTTACAGTTCACATACAGTAGTATATCAGTATCAGGGTGGACAACTTAGCAATTAGACATTTATATAAGTTATGAGTACTCATCTGACACCATACATAGTTATTATAATACTAGAGGCCCGGTGCACAAAAATTGTGCACTCGGGGGGGGAGGAGGAGGAGGTCCCTCAGCCGGCCTGTGCCCTCTCGCAGTCTTGGGACCCCTCGGAG